>NC_057346.1:14021658-14322447 GCF_016509475.1 Prionailurus bengalensis | reverse complement strand
AGTTGCCTTGCATGGTGTTACGCATAAGGTGAGCCCACAGTACAATCTGGTCAATTGCTCGGGCCCTGAGAGTCACCTTGGAGGTGACTGTCCTCTATGGCAATTGCTTATGGAGCCCTTAGTATGTGCGGGTCTATGCATATCATCTGGCCCTGGGAGCACCCAGGTCTTGTGGGCCTCATCCGGGCATTTCTGAAGGCCCATTCTTTCTGCCTTAGCTAACCTGCTGTGACCAGGACAGCCTTCTGCCATTTGCATGATCCTGCTCCTGCCCCAAGCCCCACCACCAGCTGCTGCTTTCTGGGTTCCCTGGAAATCATCAGGGGGACGGCTCCTTTTTAAAGAGAGTATTGTTTCCTGTGACACTGACAATCCTTCAGAATTGACAAGACCTGTCTCTGCATCTTTCAGTCTGCCACAGCCTCTCAACCTGGGGCCTAAGTGACTTGTCATCTTCTCTTGGCTGTCTCCAGCTCCTCTCTCCCCAATGGAGCCATAATCCTCTCCCTTTGATATCACAATTGTCTCCATAGCACTAGCAGCCCTCACGGTCCGCGGGGCTCTCAGGCCTCGGAAAAAGATGGAAATTACAGCAACAAAGACCCTCTTAAGAATAGTGCCATCTTCACCCTCCCCTCCCTGTCTCTTCCCCCTGCCCAGAAAAACATTTCTAGTAGAGAGGATACCCAGGAACTGGAAGAAGGGCAGAAGGGTCCTCGGACAGAAGGCTTTGTTTGCCACTGCTGTTCCAAGTGGGATTATCTATTCTCCTACTTAAGCAGCACACCCAAGAGAGCTGGCTCCTGGCCTTGGTGTGTGTGGGGGTGGGGGGCAGGGTGTCTAACAGCAGGACAGGTCGAGTTTCCAGAAGCTGGGTCTCTGGGAGGCCCCATAAGTACACTCCCATAGTTTGCCATAGGACTCAGATCTGGGAGGCAGGGAGTGGGGAGGGATGGGAAAATAGTGCAGATTTTGGAATTCCCAGCGATCTCCATATGGTGCTAATGGCCTGGCATGGCATGTGCCCACACCTACCCAAGTCAGGCCCCAGTGTTTAGTATGTTGTCAGGGTTCTGCTTGATTCCCCCAGACCTCAAGCAGGGTGGTTTCTGAGGTCTCTTTTCTCAGCCTGCCATGCCGAAGGCATTGGGCTAGCCCTCAGAGCCTTGGGGGTCCTCTCCTGGCATGGCCATTTGCTCCTTCTGTGCCGAGTTGGAAATAGGGTGTAAAGATGCACGGGTCTGTGCCGTCACTCGCTGGGGGTGAGAGCCGGGCAACTGGCCCAATCCTAGATCGTCCATAATCTGTGTTACAACATAATATTAGGAAAATAGAAAGCTCTCCATACAACTGTATTTATTATGCAGCTTTGGACAAGTCGTTTTACCTCACGGACCTCAGTTTCCTCATCTGTAGTGTAGAGGGTGATCTTACCTGCCACCTTATTATGGAATCACATGAGGAGGGGTGCCTGGGTGGCTTAGTCGGTTAAGTGTCTGACTCTTGATTTCCACTCAGGTCACGATCTCACATTCGTGAGACTAAACCCTGTGTCAGGCTCTGTGCTGATAGCATGGAGCCTGCTTGGGATTCTCTCTCTCTGCCCCTCTCCTGTTCACTTGATCACTCTAAACAAACAAACAAACAAACAAACTTCTTAAAAAAAGGTAAAAAAAAAAAGTCACACGGGGAGATGGACATGAAAATCCTTTCTGAAGTATGGAGTGTAAGGGATGGTTGTGTGTAACCTTCTTTTATACCCAAATGTATGTATCACATAAGGAAGGAATGGGATCCAATTTGCCATGTACGCTCAGAAATGGTTTATAGGCCTCCAGAATCACTTATCCCTAACTTGCCTTGGCCTCCAATATCCAATATGCCTTCCCCCCAACCCTGCCGTTGCTCCCTATTGACACCACACCCCCCTGGAAGTGCAGGCTCCATGCTTGGCTGACAAAGGAGGCTCTTGGGGACCTGGCTCCCCCGCCCTTCTGTCTGGCCGTTCTCCCCTTCACAAATCCTACCAGTCTGAATTTTGACTTGTTAGAAAGTGTGGTGCCTGCTCTGGTCTCCTGGCAGTGTCCCCTGCCTGCTAACTCCTATCCCTGTCCCTCAAGTCCTGGCTTAATTGCTACTTCCTGCAGGAATCTTTTGGATCAGGTTGGGTGCCCTTGATCTGGCACCTGGCAGTGCATTGAACTTCTTGTTTATATTTCCCACGTGACCACAAGTGCCATGAGACGGGGGCCCATGTCTGTTTGTTCTTTGGTATGTTCCACACCCAGCACAGTGCCTGATGTATGGCAGGTGCCCCATGAACACTTGCTACTGGAAGGAACAGTAGGCTGGCTGGTCCAGGACAAAAGAATGAGTTCGGTTCCACCCTAGCAACTTTGCCTGTAGCCTTTCGGTTCACTGAGTGTCTGCGGAGTACCTCTGTGAGCCAGGCTGTCCCCTGCGCCTGGGCTGCTCCTGGGCTGCAGATCTGCCTGCAGCCCTGCACGCATTGTGTTGGCAGGCATCACGTCAGGCAGAGCAGGATGGAGCCCTCTGCACCGGAGGCCTGACCCAGGGTCCCCCAGCCTTTCTCCCTAAACCCCGCCAGCTGCCTGGCCCAAGGCCAGTCTGCCCTTGGCAATCCCCAGTGGAGGTGTTTCGGCCCCAGCCCAGACTTTTGCCCGATCGCTATTTCTGCCCGGTCCATGTGGATTTCTAATGCTGAGCAGCAGCAGTGTGTGGGGGGTGAGGGGGGGCGGGGAGGGAGGAAGGCAGGACCACACCCAGCTAGCCAGCCCAGGGTTCCAGCCTGGTTCTGGGAAGGCCTGCTGGAAGATTAACATTCTGAGGAGGAAGCCAGTGATTACATTTTAGACTTGCAAATGGGTTTGGTAAATAGGCTTTGCTGAGAGGTGGGACAGACAGCTGGACTGAGTGAGCAGTAACAGTGAGCAGCACGTGGTGATTAAGGAAGAGATTTGCTCCCCCAGAAAGGGGACTCTCTAGGGGCTGCTTCCTGGTGAGAGATCTTTTAAGTGAATTCACTTTGGCAGCTTCTGCCTTCCTTCAGAGAAGTCCCTGGGCATTGCTTTTGCTGTCTCTCTCTAAGGACTGGCGAAGTAAATGCACCAAATGATAGGAGAGCACATACTCACCCATGCATTCCGCAGGTATCTGTTGAAGAATTCATTCGTTCATTCATCCATTCCCTGGACTAACTTGTATTGTGCACCCTTTCTGTGTCAGGCAATATGCTGGGTTCTGGGGACAGAGCAGTGAGAAAGACATTTATTCCCCGCTCTTTCCTCCACACCAGGATGTAGTCAGGAACCAGGATGGAGGTTAGAACAGTCTCGGCTACTCAGTTGCTAACAGTCCAGGCCACTTTTCTATCTCAAATCGAGGCCAGGACAGTGGGCATGTCACATGGATGCAGGTTGGGATGGCGTGGCCTTCTGGCTGTTTTTGTATTCCCGGTACCATTTCTCTAAAGAAAAGAAGTCAAGGTCAAGTAGGTGAACCACACACTCTGGGTATTGCAGCATGGCCCCTAGCTTAGGCGGGGCTTGGTGCAAATTATAAATAAGGGCTCCTTCCTTAAGACACATCACTGCCATCTGCTGGAAGACTATCACAATGAATATGCAACTCTGCAGGAGCACAACGTGAACGGTGCCCCCTAGATTTGTTCAGTACATCATCACCTGCCTATCCGTGTGGTCTTGCTCTGTGTTTACTGTATACAGCTCTGTGGATCTGCTGGGCACTGGCTACTGTCTGATACCCCAAGAGAAAGATGCTGCTCTCTGTGCAGTCCCAAACACCTGAGATGCCCAAATCCACCGTTGTTTGCTATTAGCATATACTTCTAAAGTTCTATTAAGTGAAGGATGATTAAGGGTGGAAATTTCCATGACTCCAAACTACTTGAGAGAATCTGACTAATGAGGAGATAGACAGTTATCTAAGAGGGTCAAATTTTCTTCTCCTTCTTTCTTATCCCTTCCTTGTTCCTACTCCACGCTGTGGACAGATAGCATCACCGCTCAGGCCTATGCCAAAAACTTGGCAAGAATAATTCCCAATTCCTTGGCTCTCAATACTCACACATTCTTTGGAGGAATTCCTGAAGTATTTTTGTTTAAGATCCATTGCCTTATTGTTTAACTTAATGGTTAAATCTCTGGCCTCAAACCCCTTTGTCCACAGAAGAGGTAGATAAGCAAAGATTTAATCAACAAGAGATGGAAACCAAGGAAGAATACTGAGGGCCTCTGTTTCCAACCCCATGGGGGCTTCAGCACACACACACACACACACACACACACACACACACACATACACACACACACACACACACACACACACCCCACACCCCGCCACACACACACTTGTCTGCACCTGTGTATGCTGTCATTGGGAGTAGGTGAGCCAGTATCTGACTCGGGGCCATTTGCCCACTGTGTCCATAAATGGTGGTTGACAAAAATGATGGTGGTACCACTAATGAATGGAGCTTTCCTGTCCTTGAACTTTGGGTTCAGTAGGTAATGTAGAATAAAGGTGTTAGCTCCATGTAGTCTTAATTTATTAGGGATACTGTAACAAAGATATCATAGACTGAGGGACTTAGACAACATTAATTTCTCACAGTGCTGGAGGCTGGGAAGCCCAGGGTCAAGGTACTGGCTGATTTGGTGTCTGGTGAGAGACACTTCCTGCTTCATAGATGGCTATTTTCCTGCTGTGTCCTCACTTGGCCGAAGGGGAGAGGGAGCTCTCTGGGGCTTCTTTCACCAGGACACTAATTCCATTCATGAGGCTCCATCCGCATGACCTAAGCACGTCCCAAAGGCCCCCACCTAACACATCACATTGAGGGTTAGGATTTCAATATATGAATTTTGCAGGGGACACAAACATTTAGTCTGTAGCATTGTGGCGTTATTTCCTACTCTGACCCCAGTGGTTTTGAGAACTATTTTGGGTGAGGAGCCAGGGGTATATTCCTGGGGAGCTGGTGGTTCTAGCTGCAAAGGCCCTAACCAGGCCCCAAATGGCAGGAAAGGGCTGACCCAGGAGGCTGAATCAGTCAGAGACAACACATTCTCAAATTGAGCATCCTTGCCCTGCTTTTCCCAGCTAAGTGGGTACAGGGACTAGAGCCCATCAGCCTTGAATGCCCCACCTGCTTTCTGCCTCAAATTCTCCATCCCTTCCCTTATTTATGCCATCTGTTCATTAGAGCACAAGCTCCAAGTTAAAACAGCTCTGAGCAAACTCGCTGAGCTTGGCCATAGGTGTTAGGTCTGGGGCAGTGCCGCTGTCTTGGCAGTGAGGTGCACCAGGCCCTGGGCTGGAGGGGCCCTGGAGAGGACCAGTGCACTCTGGGGCAGAGGATGCTTTACCTGGGTCCTGGCTTGTGTCCATCCATTGATCTATTCAGGTGCTGAATAAACACCCAGTAAGCCCCCTCGTGTACAGGGGTCTGTTTGGTAGGCTGTGGGGGCTACACAGATAAATGAGATACGATTCTTGCCTAAAGAGCTTACACAAACTGCCCCGGTAGAAAGCTACAAGTGGTACCCAAATTCAGTAGAGGCAGTGGGGAGCTGAGGGTACCCCCAACTTAGAGGGTTTCACAGGGAAACCTTGGAAAGGCTTCATAGGGAACTGACATTTGAGCTGGCACTCAGAGGAGGGCTAGGATTTCAGCAGGTCTTGATGAGGACAAGAGGGAGGTGTAGCTGAGGGCGGTCACCCAGGAGGAAGGTGAGAAGTGTTCAGCATTGCAGGTACCTTGCAGGTTGTGAGTCCTGGCTGCCGTGCTAATTGTGGGGAGGAGTATGGGAAAAGGATGGGGAAGGGTGACTGGGGACTCATTAGCAAAGGCCTCTCATCTTGACTGAAGGAGTCATATCAGCCAGGGTCGGTGTCGTAGACAACAACAGCCCCCAAAGATGGTCCCCAGGAGCTATAAATGTTCCATATGTGGTAGAAAGGATTTTACAGCTGTGATTAAATCAAGCATTTGAGATGGGGAGGTTACCCTGGATTACGCAGCTGGGCTCAGTGTAAACACAAGTGTCTTCATAAGAGGGAGGCAGGAGAGTCTAAAGGAGATGGGGAGGGATTCAGCCACAAGCCAAGGAATGTGAGCAGTTTCCAGAAGCTTAAAGCAGCAATGGACAGATTTCCCCCTGAAGCCTCCAGAAGGAACACAACCCTGGCAACATCTTGATTTTAGCCCCGCAAGACTCGTATCAGCTTTCTGACCTCAGAACTATGAAAGAATAAATCTGTGGTGTTCTAAGTCACTAAATCCGTGGTAGCTATGGCAATAATAGCAAACTACTTACAGTTGGAAACGCCTCCCTCTCTTGGGGTTCTTAACCTCAGACAAGCTATTTAAATTTTCTATCAGGCACAAGCCTTCTGTCTTTTAAGGGGTTTAATTGCAGTGTTCACCTCATAGGGTTTTAAGGATGAACTGAGATAACCCATGTTCAACACCTGCTCATGGACAGCATGTAATAAATCGTCGCCATTAGGATTATTCTTCCTGCTAGCTTTGTGGGGCTCATCACCCCATTCTTGCCTTCCCCTCTTCTCCCCATCCTGCCCCCTTCTCAGTCTTCCTTGCTCTCCCCTCCTCTGGCCCAGTGACTTGGGGCTTTGTGTTTCAGGTGAAGATACTCTTCCTCATCGACTGCCATTTCCCACAGCACACCCCCATCCCTCCCCACCTCTTGCCCAACCTCCTCTCCTGCCCTTACCCACTCAGACTGCAGATCATTGAAAACATGGTATGAAGGACTAAGTGTCTACTGATGTACTTGCCACAACATTCACAGACTTTAATAGTTACTGAAACTGTATTAACATTTCTTGTGAGCACCAACTTAAAAATGTTCATTTTATGCATAACATTGAATGAGGTCAACCAGCGAATCTGAGAGATCTATGTGTAGTTGTATGTAACTTAGCTCAGGTTTTGGAAGGTACGTATGGATTGTGTTAGAAGCCCATCCCTGTGACAGACCCAGAGACACACGCTGTTTTCATAAACATATCTTTTTAACAGCTTTATTGAGGTATAATTGATGTGTAAGATACTGTACATATTTAAAACGTACAGTTTCAGTTTTGACGTGTCTCCTGTACCTGTGAAATCATCACCATAATTCAAATGCTAAACACATCCATCACTGCCCCACCCCCCCACACACGGAATTTCTTCTTGTCTCTTTATAATCTCTCCTGCCCCTGGCTCTCCCCCTTCCCTTCTTGCATGATCTCCCCACAGGCAACCACACATCTGCTTTCTGTTACTACAAATCAGTTTGCATTTTGATAATTTTATGTACATGGAATCACATAGCATGTATATTCTCTTTTATCTAGCATAAGAGATTTATTCATGGTATCAATGGGATCAATAGTCCATTCCTTTTTATTACTGAGTACAATTCCATTGTGTGGATGGACCACGGTTTATGAAGTTCCCCACGGGATGAGCATCTGGATTGTTTCCTCTTTTGGGGCTACTACAAATAAAGCGCTATGAACATTTGTATAAAAGTCTTTGTATAGGTATAGGCTTTCTTTTCTCTTGGGCAAACACCTAAGGGAGAAATGGCGAGGCCATGGGGTAGGCGCGTGTTTAACTTTTTAAGAAACTACTGTGCTCTTTTCCAAAGTGGTTGTACCATTCCACATTCCCGCTGGCAGGGGACGAGAGCTCCCTATCCACACCTCATGAGCCTTTTTCAAGCAGGTCCGTCCACCAAGTGTGAAGTGTCATGTCCTTGTGCTTTTAATTTGCACTCCCGTAATGACTAAGGATGTTGCACATCTTTTCATGTCTTTAAATTTTTTGCTCGTTAAAAAAAATTGCGTGTGGGCGCCTTGGTGGCTCAGTGGGTTAAGTGTCAGACTGTGGCTCAGGTCATGATTTCATGGTTCGTGAGTTCGAGCTCCACATCGGGCTTTACGCTGACAGTGCTTGGGATCCTGTCTGCCCTTACGCCACTTGTGCTCTCTGTCTCAAATAAATAAACTTGAAAAAAAAAGAAAGAAGGAAATTGTGTGGTTTGTTTTATTTATTGAATCTTAAAACCTTTTTGTTTATATTGGATCCAAGGCTTTTGTCAGATATATTCCAAGATTTTCTCTCTGTCTGTGGGTGTCTTCGATTCAACAGCATCTTTCAAAGAGCAGAGATTTAATTGTGATGAGTTCAATTGACAGATATCTTTTTTTTTTTTTTGGATCATATTTTTGATGCTACTGTTTTTGATTTCTTATTTGATAAAAAGCCTTTGCCTAATCTAAGGTCACAAAGATTTACTCTTATGCTTTCTTCTGGAAGTTTTATGGTGTCAGGTTTTACGTTTAGGGTTATGATTCATTTCGAGTTCATATTTGTATATGGTGGGACACATGGCTAAAAGTTAATATTTTAAAATATGGACGTCCAGTTGTCGCAGCCCCACTTGTTAAAAAGATCATCCTTTAAAAAAATTTTTTTTTCAACGTTTATTTATTTTTGGGACAGAGAGAGACAGAGCATGAACGGGGGAGGGGCAGAGAGAGAGGGAGACACAGAATCGGAAACAGGCTCCAGGCTCCGAGCCATCAGGCCAGAGCCCGACGCGGGGCTCGAACTCACGGACCGCGAGATCATGACCTGGCTGAAGTTGGACGCTCAACCGACTGCGCCACCCAGGCGCCCCAAAAAGATCATCCTTTATTAGCTGGCTTGCCTCTGTACCTTGTCAAAAATTAGTTGTCCAGATATTTGTGGATTCTTATATTTTTATATACTCTTTCATGTATAAAATAAGTATGTATTTAAAGTTGCACATTGTAGAAACTCCAAGATTGTTTTCAAAAAGTTTTAGGTGACAAATGCTTGTAAATGAACCTAATAAACTTATCTGTCAACTATTGGTGTCAACATTTATTGTTCATTTTTATTAGTACTTTGACTGGAATGAGTCAGGAAAACCACACCTAGCAAAGCCTTGGGGAGACACATCTCAGCATTTTATAAATGCCTCGCAGTCAAATTTTGATGTTAAACTAGGAGTCTTTCCCATTCCTTTAACCCTTTCACTCCTGACTCTACCCTGTGCTTTCTGGCAGGGCTTTCTCTGGCAGGACCCTGAGGGTAGGGACCATACAGAGAGAACAAAGAGTCCCTTTCCTGGCTTTTGAGCTCTTAAGTAGCCTTTTGTAAATCTATTGTAGAGGCAATGGTATTGAGAGCCATGGATTTCAATTCTAAGGGCAAGGTGCTTGAGAGAAAAAAGGGTGTTTTTGAATTTCTAAAGCTTGGCTTTAAATATCAAAAGCCAAAGCCAGAGGGCTCAGTGCACAGATTTTATATCATGAACCAGACTGTGGAGAATAACAGTCTCTTTCTCAGCCCAAAAAGAGATAAGATTTCCACCAGCGGCTGAGGTGGAGTGGAGGAGGGAGAATTGGAAGGAACTTGATTTATCAAGTTTAAACCTGTGGGTCCCTGGCAAGGGCCTTGTACTCCATCCTGCTGGGCCCAGGCTGCAGCGTTGGCCAGAGCCCAGACCAGACTGAGGGGGTCCTCAAGGACGGGGGCGATTGCCTGGCCACCCAGAGTGTAGCCTCACGTCCCTGGGACCACACTTAAGCGGTGCTGGAAGGGAGGTTGAAGCTGTGTAGATCTGGAGGGGCCCCGCCTCTCAGAATCCTTATACTCCAGCATGGGGTGGGTACTCCCACAAAGGGTCTGCAGTGCCTGTGGTCCCCAGGGACCCAGGGGAATGACTCTGGGTGCAATGAGAAGAGTGCAGAGTCTGTCGCCGACAAGGGACGCCCCAGTGGGACCCCTGGCACAAACCTTGCATTCCAGAGGCAGCAGCATCCTGCCAGAGGGGAAGGACACTTGACCGCAAGTCAAATGGAGAGTTGTGAGAGCTGCCACACATTCTGATTTCTGAATTGAGATTGTGTTTACAGCTTCAAGAGCTGATAGGACTTTCTGTGTACAGAGCTTCCTGATAGGTGGGGCTAGATACTTGATGCCCTCAACTCTCCGAGTGGCAGACTGGGGCGTGGGTGTCAGAGCCCCCAGCCTGGGTGGCTTCAACCATTTATCTCACTGTGCTATATAAATACTATTTTTTCTTTGTGCTTGGATAGAAAGAATGCTCGGAAGCTGTGTTACTGCAGTTGACCCTTGAACCACGTGGGGGTAGGGTGGGGGTATGGGCGGGTTGGGACACCAATTTCCTGCATAGTTGAAAATCCACATAAAAATTCTGACATCCCTAAAACATAATTACTGATAGCCTACTCTTGACCGGAAGCCTCACCAGTAACATAAACAGTCAATTAACCCATGTTTTGTATGTTACATATATATTATATAGTGTATTCTCCCAATGAAGTCAGCTAGGAAAAAGAAAATGTTACTAAGAAAATCATAAGAAAGAGAAAATACATCTGCAACACTGTACTGCATTTATTGAAAAAAAAAATCTGCATTTAAGTGGGCCTGTGCAATGCAAACCCATGTTGTTCAAGAGTCAGCTGTATTTTCCTACTGGTGTGTAACACATTACCACAAACTCAGCAGCTGAAAACCATAACCATTTAGTATCTCATGGTTCCCATAGGCTAGGAATTGGCACGGGTTGGCTGGGTTCTCTGCTCAGTGTCTCACAAGGCATCAAAATTAAGGTATCTGCTGGGCTGTGTTCTCATCTGAAGCTTGGGAACCTCTTGCAAACTACTGACAGAATTTAGTTCCTTGAGGTTGTAGGACTGAGGCCCCCATTTCATTACTAGCCATTGGCCTGGGGTCCTCAGCTACTCCTAGGAGAATCTCCATCCAGTCTCCTATGAAGGAGTCTTATGTAGTGTAACGTCCTCAAGGGAGTGACTATCTTAGTGTTGCAGGATTTTTTACCTCAATACCTGGAGTTCGTTGTCTCACTGCTTTGAAGAATGAAGAGGCGGACGCAAAATGAGCATCAGGCAAAAGTTTATTAGAGTATAAGATCAGAAAGGAAGAATAGTATAGAAGCTCTCTTTACAGAGAGGGGGCATTCCAAAGTGAATACCGCCAACTATAGGCAAGGGACTTCTGTCTTAGAGGGTTTTGGTTGCTCCCCCACCCCCATCTTCCCTTTTCCCTCGTTCCTTCTCAGGTCCTGCCATTATTGGTCAGATAACTCTAGGTGCTGGGTTGTCCATTCCTGATTGGCTCGATTCCTCTGTGTGAGGAGTCAGACTATGGTCATACCATCCCTCCTATAACATAAGTTTTATGGGTTACTTATCTTAGGTATTTTGATTGTCAAATTCCTCAAGGGAACCTGAGATGGAGTAGGTGGTGGCTGTTACATTCTTTTTTTTTTAAATTTTTTAATGTTTATTTTTTGAGAGACAGACAGAGCATGAGTGAGGGAGGGGCAGAGAGAGAGGGAGTCACAGATTCCGAAGCAGGCTCCAAGCTGTCAGCACAGAGCCCGACGCGGGGCTCGAACTCACAAACCACGACATCATGACCTGAGCTGAAGTCATATGCTTAACCGACTGAGTCACCCAGGTGGCCCGTGTCTGTTACATTCTTAAGAGGAACCTTAGGCCCGAGGGAGTTTGCTCTGTGCTCCCAGCATTGTTTCAAAATCTGTGTTTTTCCCCCACCTCAGGACCTCAGGTCCTAACCTTTCCATCTCTGCCTCAGGTCCTAACCTTTCCATCTCTGCCTAACCATACAATCTCTGTATGGTCCCATCTTTCTCTATCATACTAGTATATTTACAGGTCCTGCCCATCCTTGATGGGAGGGGATACAGGATGTTTGCACCAGGGGATGGCCCTGGGAGGTCATCTTAGAAATCTGTGGAATCTGTAGCCATCAATCTGTGGAACGTGCCCAGCACCACGATTATACCATGGACAAAGGGAAAACTTCTCCTGTTGAATAAATCATTAAACAAAAATAAGTTCTGATACATCCCGTGAATTATTCTTGGGTAGTGATCCAGTTACGTGCAAATGAAACACTTTTCATTTGGGCTTGGTTTTCAAGAGATTGCTCAAGTCAGTGAATCACAAGTATCCAAAGATCCTGTGAAAACAGTGGGGGTTCCAGAATTCCTGTATTGAATGCACTTCACGGAAGTAATTTGGTTGAAGAGAATGGACAGGGAACCTTTCCTAAGTTGCAAACGTTTTTATTTAGAATTCATGCTTATTTAAGGGTCAGATGTTAAAGATACTCCCATCAGCGAATGTATCATTTCACTGGAACTTCAGAGAGATAGATATGCCTAACCCTTTTGGATGCTTAGATCGAGTTCTGAGTATCCTGGAATGTGACATCACTGAGGTTGACACAAGAGCATAGTGCAAATTTAAAAAGTGCATCAGAATCATGAGCCTTGGCTTCTAGTACCAGATCTGTCAGCCTAGCTGGCTGTGTGACTTTAAGCAAATCACTCTCCCTCTCTGAGTCTCTGTAAAATAAGGGGTTATGACAAAATGTTCTCCAAGGCCTGGCTTGTGAGACTCTTCCCTTTGTCCTTGGTATCACGGGCATCCTGGATCTCCCAAAGATCTGGAACACTCAGGAGTAAGAGATCTCTCAGGCCGTCGGGCCATGCTGAGGACGATGGTCTCCAGACAAGTCAACATTCACCCTGATCTAGGCAGACTGGGCTCTTTTTTGTTTACAAATGTTTCTACAAACAGGTGCCATGGCTTCTTCTTCTAATCTATTTGTGTGTTCACCCCACTCCCACCCCTAGTATGATTTCTCATTATCCCCCTGATGCCACCTGGCCATATATGACACTGTGATGGGATGCAAGTTGTACCAATATTTCAATTAGTAGCTGGAAATGCACTCAGATTGGCAGCTGCCCAAGGGGGTTGGCAGGTTAGGAACAGGAGAGAATATTTACTCAACAAAGACGAAAACCTTCCAAGCAATGTTCCCTGATGAAGCATCCTATACAAGGATCACTGGGTTAGGCAGTGCCAGATGCAAATATAAATATAAAATCCTAGCCTTTATTCTTAAGGAGCCACTAATCTCAGAGAACAGTAGACGAGAGCAGCAGCAGCAGCTTTGTGGGCTCCTTAGACCCCTTTAAGTCCACAGAGAGGACCGTCCTCAAAATTGTCATCCATTCCGAGGTGTCCAGGAGCTTGCGGCTAGCAGGCTGGGGAGGGAAGAGGACTGCGTCCTTAGTGAGCCACCTTACATGTGTGGTGGTCTCCTTGACATGTCAACGTGCTTAGGCTGCGGTCCCCACATATTCCATCGAACACTCATCTAGCTGTTGCTGTGAAGATAGTTTGTAGATGTGATTAAAATCCAGTCAGGTGACTTTAAATAGGGGAGGTTATCCTAAATCATCCCAGTAGGCTTGATCCTGTTGAAAGATCTGGAAGGCAGGGTTGAGCCCTCCCTGAGAGAAGAGGAAATTTTGCTCATGCTTAGCATGTCAAGTCCATATCCTAGAGTCACAGCCTGCCCTGCAAGTTCCAGACTTGCCTAGCCGACCCCCACAACGATGTAAGCAAATTTCTTACAATTCATCTCAATATACACCTCCTGCTGGTTCTGCTTCTCTGGTTGAACACTGGCTAATATAGCTTGTATCAGAAGTAGTGTGAATGCATTTGTATTTTGCTTGTAGGATGGACTTGTATCTTTGGGGATCGGAGACGTAAGAGAATAATGTCCACCCACCCCCAAAGATATCCATGTTCTAACCCCTGGACCCCGTGATTATGTTACTTTACATGGCAAAGGGGAATTAAGGCTGCTAATCAGCTGACCTTAAAGTAGGGAGGCCACCTTGGGTTGTTCCAGTGGACCCAATGTAATCACAAAGGCCTTTAAAGGTGGAGGAAGGAGGCAGAAGAAGGAGACCCAGAGAGATGGCAGATGAGGACTCAGCCCAGGGTTGCTTGCTTCGAAGACAGGGGAGATGAGGAAACAGTACAGCTTCTAGGAGCTTCAAAAGGCCAGGGAATGGATCCTCCCCTAGCACTTCCAGAAGGGAATGCAGCCCTGCTGATACCCTGATTTTAGCCCCATGAGACCCTTTCTGAGCTGACCTCCAGAACTGAAAGATAATAAATTGTGTTTTAAGCCAGTAATTTGTGGCCATTTGCTACAGCAGCAATCGGAAGCTGCAGTCCCCGTGTCTCCCACCAGCGGATAGTCGACTGCTACATTACCAATGTTGGGATGGGAGGGTTGTTCTTGCCCTGCAGGTCGGCAGGTTGGCAGGTCCACCACCTAGCCTCTGCTTTACCCCTGTCCCCCAGCTGCCCTCCCAGGGCCCTCGGTGCAGCCTCAGCTCTTTGACCCAGCCCACCCCCACCCCACAGTCTGGATAACCCTAGAAAGGTCCAGAGCCTGCAGCCTGTGAATGGCACCCTAGTCTTTGCTTCCCCCCTCCCCAAGACAGCTCCCACACCAGATGCACTGTCTATTTATAGGCTATTGGTGCCCAGAAGACACTTAAGAGAAATTATGTGATGCTGCCTCTCATTTTTTTTTTAAAGTATTTTATTCTCTCTCCCAGCTTATGAGGCCATAGGGAGACTCTCGCTTTATAAGCTCATATTATTTTGTCAGTTGGTGGCCTGAAGGAGATGTTTCTTCAGCCTCACTCACTTCTTCCAGGAGAGTGCTCCAAGCACACACTTACAGCATTCTCCGGAAGAAATCCTCTCTTCCTGTGTCCAAAGCCTAAAAAAACCCCTGGTAACTGTCTAGAAAGAGATCAAAGGGAAGCAAAAGTCACTTCCATCTTATTCTTTCTTTTTCTCCTTCCTTCCTGTCTTCCTTCCTTCCTCCCTTCCTTCCCTCCTCCTGTCTTCCTTCCTTCCCTCTTCCTTCCTTCCTTCCTTCCTTCCTTCCTTCCTTCCTTCCTTCCTCCCTCCCTCCCTCCCTCCCTCCCTCCTTCTTCCTTCCTTCCTTCCTTCCTTTCTTCCTCCCTCCCTCCCTCCCTCCCTCCTCCCTCCTTCCTTCCTTCCTTCCTTCCTTCCTTCCTTCCTTCCTCCCTCCCTCCCTCCCTCCCTCCCTCCCTCCTTCTTCCTTCCTTCCTTTCTTCCTTCCTTCCTCCCTCCCTCCCTCCTCCCTCCCTCCCTCCCTCCTCCTTCCTCCCTCCCTCCCTCCTTCCTTCCTTCCTTCCTTCCTCCACTCCATCCACAAATATTGATGAAGTTCCCACTCTGGTTCTGACACTGTTGTAAGAGCTGGTACTTGCATCAGTTCCTTAGGGCTGCCGAAATAAAGTACCGCAAATGAGGTAGCTGAAAATGACAGAAATTTATGTTCTCACAGTTCTGCAGCCCAGAAGTCTGAAATGAAGGTGTCAGCAGGGCCATGCTCCCTCTGAGACCCTGGGAATCCTTCCTTACCTCTTAAAGCTTCCGCTGGTGGCTGGCCACCTTGGTGACCTTGGCCTGCCACTGCATCTCTCCAGTCTCTGCCTCCATCGTCACATGGCTGTCTCCCTATGTGTATGTGTATCTTCACATTGTCTTCCCTCTGTGCGTGCCTGTGTCCAAATTTCTCTCTTCTTGTTCTAAAATTTTTTTAAATGTTTATCTTCTTTTTTGAGACAGAGAGAGACAGAGCTTGAGCGGGGGAGAGGCAGAGAGAGAGAGGGAGACACAGAATTGGAAGCAGGCTCCAGGCTCCAAACTGTCAGCACAGAGCCCAACGTGGGGCTCAAACTCATCAACTGAGAGATCATGGCCTGAGCTGAAGTCAGACGCTCAACCGACTGAGCCACCCAGGCACCCCTCTCTCTTCTTGTAAGGATGGAAGTCATATTGGATTAGGCACCCACTGCTTTCCTCCTATATGACCTCATCTTAACCAATCACATCAGCAATGATGCCATTTCCAACTAAGGTCACATTCTAAGGTATTGGGGGTTAGGACTTAAACATATTTGAAGCAGGACAGGGTGAGGGGGGACACAATTCAATCCATAACAGTACTCAAAGGTGAATCAACTCACTCCTGCTTCTAGTTAGGAAGGGAAAAGGAAATGTAAACTGACGGTGACAACACAGCCTGCTAGTTGCTAGAACAGGGGTTATCACAGGGACACTGGGGGCAGGTTGTAGGGGAGCCGGTTTAGTTAGTAGAGTGCTGGCTGCTGTAGCAAACAAATTCATGCTAGGATTTATTGCCTGAACACATAACAGCCCCACATGCCTATGTGGTAGTTGAGGGACTCAAGGCTCCTCCTATCCTGTGACCCTGCCATCCTCTAGGGACTTGTCGTCTGCCTCTGGCCAATGGAAAGAAACAGGAGGCCTGAAAAAGGCACAATTGGGGAAATGTCAGTAATAATGATACAACGATATTTATGTGGCACTTTACAGATTAATCTGGGCACCAGTTCTTTACATATATGAACTCCTTTTGTTTGCACAGCAATCGTATGGTATAGATACTTTGCAGATGAGGAAGTTGAAGACAGGAAGGTTCAATGACTTGCCCAGAGGGTTGAGAATAGATTGTAGGCATGGTGGGGTTAAGAGGGCCCAGGAGAGAGAGAAATAAAAGGATGCAGGGTTGTAGAGGAGGCAGGGGCTGGATCAGGAAGGGCATTGAAGGGCATGCTAAGTAACTGGACTTGAAATTGATGCCAAGGAGAAGCCATGGAAAGGCTGCCATGTCCAGAATTGCCACCAGAGCTCTATAGTGTGCGGTCGTGGTGAAGGATTTGAGAGTTGACACCGGGAGTGGGCAGCTGTATCAGTCAGGATGCTGCAAGTCCTAGGGAACCCAGACAAAACTAGTTAGATATTGAGAACCTCTTATCTCAAATGGCGAGATGCATGGCGGCAGCAAGTGTCTAGGATTGGTTTATTGGGCAGCTGCGTGATGCCATGAGAACCCAGGGTCTTCCCATATTTCTGCTCTGCGGTCTTCAGCATGTGGGCCATGACTCCTCACATGCAAGGTGCTTCCCGTGCAGACAGGATACCCTTCATTGGAGGAAGAGGAGCTATGTCTCTCCATCAGTATGAAAAACTTTCCCTGAAGCCCTCCAGCAGATTTGCTTACCCTTCTTCAGCCAGGTTTGGGTTCCCTGCCCCTTCCCAAATGAATCACCGACAAGGAGAATGAATTTGTCATGATTGGCTTTGATGAATCCACTTACCTTTGCACCATGTGGAAGAGAGGTGGACCCCTGGGTAGGTGGCCAACAGTATGTCTATGGAAGGTGGCTCCACAGAAGGCAGCCCTTCTGGGAAGTCAGCCTAGAAACATGGTGGCCTGGATGAAGAGGTTCAGAGCAAGGCAGCCGGGAGAAAGAGAAGTGGATGGGTTCTAAACTAAGAAGGAGATGGCATGACCTGAGCTTGGTGATTAATTAGGTGCATAGGTAAGAGAGAAGAAAAGTCAAGGGTGACCAGGTCTTAGTGTGGACGATAGGGCAGGAAGCCAAGGCAGGCAGCCTCTCTCTTCCCTCTTCATTCTCACACTCAACAAATATTGCTAATTGTGTCTCATGAGCCAGGCACTTCCACTTGAGTATTTTTAGAGATGAGTATTTTTAGATGAGGAAATGGAGGTTTAACAAAATGAAACAGTCTGTCCAAGGTCACACGGCTGGTGGGTATGCGGTGGGCCTGGATGGGAATCCAGGTCTTTCTGTCTGACTCCAAAACCCGTTTTATTGCCACAAGTCCATCCAGCCTCTGCTGAATCACAGTCCTTGCTCCATAAAGAATGTGAGAGGTTAGCATGCAAGTAAATACACTAAATGGCAGAATGTGATAAGGACCAAAAAGGACTTAGAAGAAACGAATGCTTTTGAACAACTACTATGCTTCAAGCACAATACTAAACACATTACATGGGTTCTTCTCGTTTAATTTTTGTGATGACCCTAGGCAGTGCTTTTACTGTCCTCTCTCCACATGACAGTTACTAATCAGGCACTGGGTGCCTGTGTATCTCATAATTACCCATGAAGTATGTGCCCACCTAGTTTGAGGGGCTAAGAATGCTTCTGGGGGCACACAACTGAAGTCCATCCTGGAACCCTTCACTCCCCATCACTTACAGGATGAAGGCCAATCTCCTTGCACTGCGCACAGGCCTTCAGGACCTACCTCTAAATCTTGCCTTGCTGCTCACTAGTCACTGATTTGAATCTCATGCTCCAGCAACACTGAACCATTTGTGGTTCTTCAGGGCTGGAACCAGCGTGAGGCAAGTGAAGTCCCTAGGGCACAAAATTTAAGGAGGCATCACTCTCCATTGCCTCACTGGGCAAAAGTAGGATGCTAAGCATGTCCTGCTATGTGGCTGTGTATCAACACACTTTGGGTCTTGTTTCTTCTCTCAGGAGTACCCTCTTTTCTCCCTCTCCCCAACTTCAATTTGGCTTATGTTCATCCTTAACAGTCAGCTAAGATATCACCTCCTCCAGGAAGCCTTCCCTGACCACCTCCCACTCCTTAGGCTAGGACAGGTGGCCCTTCTTGGCCCTCCTACTGGGTTGATACATTTCTCATTGCACTTCCACCAAATGGTCATCTGTTCCTGTGCCTATTTTCCCCCACTGGATTGTGATCCATTTGAGGCCAGTCTTATTTATTTATGTGTTCCCATCACTTGGCACAGTGCCTGTTCTGAAGTAGGTAGTTATTAAAGGTTTATTGAACTGTTATGAGCTGAGTTGTGTGTGCACAAATCCCTATGATGAAGCCCTAACCCCCAATGCCTCAGAATGTGAATATATTTGGAAATAGGACTGTTAAAGAGGAAATGAAGGCAAAATGAGGTCACTAGGAAAGGGCTTAGTCCAACATGACTGGTGTCCTTTCAAGAAGAGGAGATTGGGACACAGGTACAAACAGAGGGAAGACCCTTTGAAGATGGGAGGAACAGGTGGCCACTTAGTAGCCAAGAAAGAGAAGCCCAGAAGAAACTAACTTTGATGGCACCTTGACACAGGTGGGGACTCAGCCCCTGGTGGTTCATGTAGTTGTTGCTCAAGAACTGCCTCCAACGTCTGTGTTGTTCAGGAGTGGGGATAATTCTCACTTGCTCAGTGGGATAGCCTGCCAGCCTCATTTGATGAAAACTGAGCCAGGCTGTGAGAGGCTGTGCCCTGCGAGTCTCTGGAAGCCCTGACCATGAGTCTGCTTGGACTCTCCCGTCCTATATACCCAAGGTGTCGGAAGGAGGGCGGGGGTGGGGTGGGGGGGGGGTGGGGCCTGCAGACCCCAGACTCAACACTGCCCCCTGGCAGTGCAGATAGACCTGTCACCGTGCAAGACTGTCATGTTTTGGGACTTCACAGATCACTCATCATTTATGGATTCAGATGTATTTACCATGAGCCTATTATGTGCCAAACAGCGACCCAGGCACTAGGGCTACTGTGGTGAAGGAGAGAGACCAGAATGCCTTCCCTTGAGAAGCTCACTTTCTAGCACCATCAAGATCTTTCCCAGAATCAATCTTCTGATACTGCACACAACTCATGTTTTTGTGTTTCAGAGTTTACAAAGCATGTTGTTGCTCATCATAGCTTGATCCTCCTCAGAGCCTTGTGCAGAATGATCGTATTCCACAAATTTTCACATGGGTATTTCCTCCCATCTCAACATCTGTGACATCAGGATGTGCCTTACAGGATGGCATATCATAGTTTAATTGGCAGTAAATTCTTTCTTAGTGGTAAATAACAGAATGGTAGGTCTTCTAATCAGTGGTATCCCAGATTTAATAAAATATGGAATTATCCCTGTTTCACAGATAATGAGGCTGAAGTTCAGAGTTCGTGGCTTTTCAAGGTCATATGGCTATGTTGTCTATGCAGGTGGGGGGAGCCTTGGAAAAGTTAGTGCTGTGCGGGAAGCCACTGTACCCTTGGCCAGAGCATCATCTCTGCTCTTGGGGGATTTGATTTCCAAGCACATCATAGCTTGCTGCTCTCATTTTTCTACAGGGAAAGGAAGCTCTCTGCCCAGTCTCAGGATGAGCTTCAAAGGGAGCCTGTCCCCTCCTCACTCCACCCCACCAGGGGAGCAGCAGGAGTGTGGCTAAGGCCAGAGTGAAGCACATCTGGGATCAAAAGAGCCCCCATCCCTCCAGAGCACCCAGGGGGGTTGACGGAGCTCCCTCTCTGGTCTGCTGAGTGATCAGTTGACAAAATACATCTGGGCAAGGAGGAGGCCTCTGTGATCACCTGTCATCTCCCCTAAACACCCCTGATGCATTTCTCTCTTCATTACACACAAGGTGTCAACCCTTCTGTGGTGATCTACAGTCTGACACACCCACTTCTCTGTGGCTGGAAGGCAGTCACCCTGCAGGGGGGAGCAGGGAGAAGCTAGGAACGCATCCTACATGGGGACCAAGAGAAAAGGAAAAGGAGGGAAAGGAGGAGAAGGCTGTTGGAGGGGAAAGTGGGAACGGGCATTTGATGTTGCCTTGTCTTTATCCCATGGCTAATCCCAAAGCTGAGCCCCAGACCCAAAGCCAGGTGTGGGTTGGCCCCAGAGAGCACACTGTAAGCATGGTTCTGCTTCTCCACACTTTGTCCTACACTCCCCCCTGCCCCCCTGCCCCCCCCCCCCATAATCATAGCCTGGGTCAATCTCTTTCCTTCCTACCTGGAACTCTCAACCTGGTCAGTAGCTGCAATGAGAGGGTTTCCTACTCTCTCCTTGGATTTTCCATGGAAGATGTGAGACCCCAAGAGGCCACTTTCTCTATATGCATTCCTTCACCTCCACCCTATATATATCCTTTCACTGGTTCTAAAGTACCTCCAGAAGAATTCCCAATATTCAACTCTCCTTAGGATCTAGCCCCAATCTGTATTCCCAAATGTGATAAGCACTAGTCTTTGTTCTAAACTCCGGTAGAACACATTTTTCGGACTGAACGGGAAGCATGCCATAAAAAACCCACCTCTGTATCTTTTCTCACTTCAGTGATGCTCTCCCCTCTATTTTCATCCTTTAGCACTCAACTGATGTCCCACCTGTTCTGGGAAGACCCTACTCGGGCCCAGCCTCTAGCAGGTCCTGCCCACAGCTGGCCTGCTGGTCCTTCATATAAAGGGGAGCCATGTTCTGCACCTGGAGCCAGAGTGAATCAGTGAGCGAGGAGGATTGTTCCAGAAGGATCCGGATGAGGACCCCTGCCTCCTCTTTGTCGTCCCCACCTCGATGCCATGTGCTGGTTCTGATGACTTTGGCTGTGCACCTGAATTCTTGTTCTGGCAGCGGGCTCAAAGCCCTGTCCTGTGTGCCCACCAATCTCCATTCTGGGATTCAGTCAAATTCCAGTCCTTAAACGTGAGCCTTCCAAGGATTACTCTAAGTCTTCTTGGAACTCACCCCAGACTGAGACTGGAGAGAGTGGTGTCCCCTGGTACATGCTTGTTCACCAGACTGAGCCTCAAAAGTCATTGCCGTCAGCTGGGTCAGTTCCTGCAGCACCTAGGCCACCCCAGGGGCAGGTAAGTGCTGACCCCCAGTCCCTTCCTACCTTCCCCCTCCTGCTCTCAGGGATTCACACTACTCTGCAAATCCTGACAGCTGCTGAGGCCTGACTGCTGTCCCTAGGGCTTCCTCCATGGCATCCTTTTGCTTCTCAAGTGATGAGTACAGGAAGCCAAGTTATCCTTGACATAGATGTCCTCATCCCTCAACTTCCACACATTGTTCCTTGGGATCAGAGACCCTTGTGTGTGTGAGTTCCCTGCCTCATGCCCAGCGGGCACAAAACAAACATGTTCCAGCAGCGCAAATGCTGAAATCCTCGGAGGTCCTCGCTGATGTCTTACCTAAACTCGTCCTGTTGTGACGATTCATGCCACTCTCTACCTTCACCTCCCACCTGTCCTTTTCTTTCTTTCTTGGGGGTTCCTCTTCCCTTCCCTGCAGTCATTCCCAGTGAAATGTTTGTGGGTTAGATGTAGAATTCTGTGGGGGCAGGGGTGGTGGTTTGTTCATGTCTGTGTCCCAACGTCTGCATGGAAGCTGTCATACAGTAGGTAAGGTAGCCAGAAAATACTTGACCTCCGTAACCATGTCTTGAGCCCCTACTGTGTGCAAAGCATGTACCTAAGTAGTTTGGTTCCAGAAAGAAAATAAAACCAAACAGGGTATCTGACCTTCAGGAACCAGGGCCAGGCAAAGGCACTAGTTTCCCATTAACTGCAAATGAGTGCCACATGAGTTGAAGATTCAGTCTGGATAAGGGGTTATCAAATGGCAAGATAGAGATGGTAGTCTTAGAAGAAAATGGGATACACCATGAGTACATAGATGCCATTTTTGGAACACACCCATCCTCTGCTTCTACCTTGGTGAAGTGCAAGGTCTTCAACCTGGTGGTTACTAGGACAGGGTTAGAGAAAGGCCAGGAGCCATGAGCCATGGAGGATTCTAGCCCGTGTTGGCCCCGGAAGGCCTGAGCTCCCAGCCCTCCCTCTTCCTTCAGGTGAAGAGTGAAGGTTCTGATGGGGAAAGACAGCCAGGCAGTGGCTGCCTGAGTGGCAGCAGGCAGTCTTGTCAGCCATTACCCTGCCGGAGTAATCCTCGAACCCGCGCGCCTCTCCATTTGATCTGCCTGAGACCGCAGGAGATAGTCAAATGCTTTTGGCTAATATCGTATGCACGCATAATTAGATGGCAGCAATTACCATCTGGGTTCCTAGCACTTGTTCCAACTTCCAGGCCCTGGGCAAGGAGCTGGTGGGAGTGAGGAAGGGAGGCCTCCCCCCAGCCCTGCCCGTCCTCTGTCAGCCTCCCAGAGAGCAGATTGGAAGCCTGGAGCCTGGGAGCGCAGCCCTGTGGAAGGCCAACGATGCTCAGTGAAGAGTGACAACAGGCAGGTGGCAGAGGGAATCGAGCTGTGGTGGTGTTTCTGCCAGCTCATGGGTTGGCATGGCATTGCAGGCTGGCTGGGTTGCCATGAGCATGGGTGATGAGGGCTCGTGGGCAGCCCTTGTTTCAGAGAGTTGGCCAAGAGTGGGTTTGAGGGTTCTCAGAGCAGTGACGAGGCTGACGAGATGCCATCTGCCCCGCCCCTGGCACCGGGTTCTTCCACCTTCCGACTGTTGGAGCTCTCTGTGGGTGCCAATGACACAGGCATATGCTTGGCTAGGCCTGGCTGACATTTTCCTGAGGCTGGTGCTCAGACTTCCTGGCTGGGGAGGGGAGGTGGGCATGATGGGAGTCAAGGCAGCCTGGGCAGACGGTCTTCTGATGCAGAGGAGGCTAAAGAGCTTGAGCAGGCATGCACCCCAAGCCCTCACACGTTTCATTATTTCGTACCCTCTGACTTGGGCAGGGTCCCGGTAGGTCTGGCACCATCCCTTGCAGCGCTCGCTACCTGCTGGGCCACGGTTTAATCAATCAGTGGTTTCAGGTGGACCTCCGGCAGCTTCTGCCCAGAGGCGGTGAGGCGTCTAGTTGTGGAAGGATCATTCATGGGCTGCGGAGGCGCGGGACCGGGTTGAATCCCAGCTCTGCATTTCCCAGTGGAATGACCCAGGTCAAGTGACTGAACCAATCTGTGACTCCTTCAGCAAAATGCAGCTGTGAGACCTGAAGGGGTGCCTGGCACATAGGAGATACTCAGAAAATGTTAGCTTGATTTTTCCTTCCCTTTCCTGTAGGGTGGAGGCTACACTTTTTGTTCTCTCCTTGGCGGCAGAGGGGTAAAGTGGGGGGCGGGAAAAGTCATTCCCTAGGGGGCCTCTTGGCTTGGCTCTTTGACATCAGGAGACTGTGTGTGGTCCATTCTGGCCAAAGAAGGTGCATTTCCAAAGCCTCATTCTCTGCTGCTTGCCCCAAGACAGAACCTGGGCTCCCCTTGTGCTGTCCCATAGCTCCGTAGATGCTTGTCTGCCAGGGCACCCTGCACTTGGCCATTGTTTGTGTTGTACTTGTGTTTGAATCCTCAATCTCCTGCACAATTCCTGGCAAATGGTAAGATTCTGAGAAATGTTTGTTGAGTGACTGACTGTGGCCTAACTCAGGCGATATCACTATTGCTCCATACTGGGCCTTCAGGAGCAGATGGAAAGAGACAATGGCGGGAGACTGAGATGAACATGGAAGGGAACCAGGAGACTTCTGGAGTCCAACATATCCTAGAGGAGAGCATGGCTTTTGGATTCCATTGGCCAGGCTAGCAATCCTGGCTCAGCCATGCAATAGTTGTGTGATTTGGGGGAAGTTACTTGATGCCTTTGAACCTTGGTTTCCTCATCACTAAGTTGGGGATAATACCTAACAGGGTTATTATGAGGATTGAAAAAGTGTGCAAAATTTACCACATGTTTGGTGCTCAGTAAAATGGTGGCTATAATGATGCTACTGTCAGATATGAGCTGGGCCCTCTTGGTATCTAAAGAGCTATTAAACCTGACTGGAACATCAGCAGTTCTGTGTCCTGTGATGTGAACCTGTGATTTCCTGAGATCTTTCACTGATTTGTACCCTGTGTGTGATGCTCCATTGTCAGGCTTGTCTATATCTTCTCCTTTACTGGTTTCCATATTCCCTCTAGTCACCTTCCAGAATTTGCTGAGTTTCTGTGGTCTTGTTGAAGATTCAGGCAGGCAGGAATTGAAGGGATGGTTCAGGGCCCTTGGTGGGACACAACCTTTGGTGAGCTTGCCAGCTCTTTCTCTTTCTCCTTTCTTGTCTCTTCCCTCTTCAAAGTATCAAGCAAACCCTAACCCTCACTTCATGTAGAACAGTTCTGTTCACTTCTGGATCTCTTGGGGGATTCCTGTTCTTTTGTAGAAATTTATAGGATGCTCTTTCTTACGAGAACTCTGGAGAATGAAGAGTTTTCTGTCTGGTTGCTTCTTGATTATCACTCACTCAGCAGTGTGGCTGGCTGCTGGTGAAGGCCACTAAGATTCTCCTTTCATAGTTTCTAGGAAGATGTAGGATGACCCTAGGCTTCATTGGGGTTGGTGTCAATGGCTATGCTGAGCTGGGGTGGGGAGCAGTAGGAGTTGTTAGTACTGGGAATCAGGTAGGGATAGCCGTTATGGATGGTTCATCTGGTTAGTGTAGGGACTCTGCCAGGAAATATGAGTTCTAGAGAAGTGCCTCCGGAGCCCTGCACAGGGCAGGGATTTGGCAAGAGGGAGCCAGGTGCATTAGGACTCCAGCCAAGCAGGGCGGGCTTTGTCTCCGTAGGGAACTGTGATGGGTAGGAAACTCATGCTGAGAACTGAGTGTTCATCAAGTGGGCTAGGCCCACTTAGACCGGCAAAATAACCCTTTGCTTTTAAATGTATGTGTTTCTTGTCCCTGTGTGAGGCTCTGGGGCTGCATTCCTATATGCTTGTGGTGCCAAGGCCTGCAAGGTCAGTTGTGTAGATATGCTCCCTCCTGGAGCTGTTTCCTGGATAGTCTCTGCCTTAATTATCCAAGTAAGATGTGGGTTTTGGGACAGAACTCAGAAAGCAGGTCCTCGGTAGGTTGGAGGGTAAATCCCATCCTACTTACTCAGATATAGACCTCCAGGATCCGGTATGAGCAGGGGAAAGATGGCCTCTGGCAAGGGGCCAAGCCAGGGGTCCATCCTGGTGGTGAGTAACCTTACGAAGGCTCCAGGTCAAACACGAACCAGACGTACGTCTTGAACCAGATGATCGGGTTTTGTATTCTTCTGTGTTTTTTCCCTTGTGTTTCTCCAGAGCCTTTGGTAAAGTTTGACTTTAACCATCCCAGCTTGATCTCAGCTATACTGTAGAGAGCAAATGAAACGTTCATGTGTCCACCTGGGATTACAAGGTGAAGCAGGGAGCGTCCTGAACCCTCGGGCTTGGTCACCAACACCGAGGTCTTGGTGATCCAGGGCACCATGAGATCCAGCTTCCTTTATCGCTAAGAGTTTTCCCCATTGCAGACCTTGGGGGATCAGAGTTTTAGTTTGCTAAGGAACATGGCTATTTCTTGGTGGTTGGCAGTGGTGAGGCTGTGGCTGACAGTATCCAGGCTTCTCCAACATAATATGTATCGAGTCTGTAGCCGCTCAACCCACCCCTTTGTGGACTGAGGCCCTGAAAAAGCTCTCCATGCCCTGATGAGGTTCATCACCGTAACCTGGGGGAAGGGGTGTTGCTGGGCAGGGCTGAGTTTGGAGGGGGCACTGATTTCACCTTCCATCTTCTCCCTGGCTCCCAAATTGAGTTCCCAGCACGGACTGGCAGTCTGCCCTTCTCTGAGTTCTGGGTCCGTGCTCCCTGCCTGCGCCAAGGGGCCTCAGAAAGGTCCTTCTCTTATCTTGCTGCCAGCGACGTGCCCCAGAGGCCCACGCCAGCCCAGCTGGAGCTGGCCCTGAGTGTCAGGGGGCCGAGGCGGCGGCCTCCATTGCACGGAGCCCTTTTCCAGAGAATTCATCACGAGTCCACATTCAATTAGGGAGAGCAGGCTGGATGAGACTAACGGTCCATACCCCTTGTTAAGTAACAGTCCTAATTGATGACAGGGATTGTACAGTGGGTTGGAAGCCAGCTCAGATTGTGTTTTTAAAATTCTCCTTTCTCCCGGGCTGCGTGCCAGAACTCCATGGCATGGCTCTTCAGGAGAACAAAGGAGGCTTTGAAAATCTTTCTCCCCCTCCTTCAAATGCTTATCTGAAAGGACATCTTTTCCCCCTTAGTTGCCGCAGTCATAAAAGCACAGGTGATAAACTGCTTCTTTGTAATCATCAGTCGTGAAGGTTCCCTCCCCAAAAAGCAGGAATTGTGGCAGCAGCATCAGCAAGGTGGGGAGGAGCATCTTGGTGCCCACACTGATACCTGTCAAGCCTCCAGAAAGGAGAGGGAAGGGGGACATGAACTTTGTTCAGTGACAACTTTTATCTCCGGGTCTCTGGCTGTTGAAATGTCAAGCTGGGGCTAGATGGGCTTTCCTGCCCGTGCCACGCTGAGGCTGCTTTCCGGCTCTGGGGGACAGAAGGCTGCGGGGGTGGCAGGAGGGACGGCCATGTGAACAGATCACATCTTGAATTCTCGAAGCTAGAGCTCGGGCCTCCGTGGCTATCTTCTGGAGAGCAAGGCTGCAGGGAGGAACCGTCAGATCCCGTGTTTGCAATGACCTTGAGAAGCTGTCTCGGAAAGGACAGTGCTTAAGCCATTTGAGAGCAGATTCTGTCTGGTTTTCAAGCTCCCGAGACAGTGTAGAGGGAAGGGTAGTTAGGCTTGGGGGTGAGACTGGATTCGGAATCCTGGGTCCCTCCCCAAGTCAGCTC
The DNA here is from genome assembly GCF_016509475.1 of Prionailurus bengalensis. NCBI lineage: Eukaryota > Metazoa > Chordata > Mammalia > Carnivora > Felidae > Prionailurus > Prionailurus bengalensis. The sequence goes on along the minus strand of NC_057346.1, from coordinate 14,295,158 downwards.
CTGCCCTGGTCCTCTACTTAGTTTACAGTCTGTCTGCTGCCCCCCACCCTGTGATGCACAGGCCACCCCTGGGCAATGTGGAGGGGACTCCATGGCAAGGATCATTTACGGCTAAGAGCTTAATTCGATAACATTCCAGATTTTTCAAGTTGGAGGAGATGATATCTGAGTTGGGTGTTTTATTATTATTATTTTAATGTTTATTTATTTATTTTCAGAGGGGGAGATAGAGAGAGGGAGAGAATCCCAAGCAGGCTCCATGCTGTTGGGACCCTGAAATCAAGATTTGATTGCTTAATCAAAGCATCTGAGCCACCCAGATGCACCTTGGTTGTTTTATTAAAAAAAAATTCATAGAGGACTTACTATGTAGTAGATATGGGCCCAAGTGCATCATGCTTATTAACACATTTTATCCTCATGCTAATCCTGTGAAACAGAGGAGGAGGGTGAGATACAGAAAGGTTAAGTGCTTTGCCTCATATCACACAGTGATTGGCAGAATTAGAATTCAAACTCAGGAACAATAGGTCAAAAGCTTGTACTCTTTACTACTTTGTCCTTCTTGCTTTCATGCTGCTATGCTGGGCATTGAAGGTTGAGTAGGAGTTTGTCAGGTAGACAACAGGAAGGAGAGACTATTTGGCAGGGGTGAAGGCATAAAGCTGTAAGCCAGTTTGGAAATTAAAAAAAAAACAAAAAGGAAACTAATGTCTGTTGAGTTCCTACCTTGTGCTAGGCACCGTGCAAAGCATTTCATACATTTATTGTCCAATTTATTTTCTGATTAACTCTCTAGGTAACCTTCTCCTTTTAGAAGTGAAGAAATTGAAGCTCAGAGAGGTGAAATAAATTGCTCAAAGTCACATACCTACTAAGTGCTGATCTTCCATATTGAATGGATTTGAAATAAAAATAGAGCCAGTCAGGACTCCCTTAGACAAGGCATGGCCTTGGCATTTCCTGATTGTTCCCACATCACCAGCGTTTTCCTTGTTTAGAATGTGACTTGATCTTATAACTGATGTTCAATATTTACAGTGCTCTGAAAGCTCCGTGAGGGCAGGATCACTGTGTTGATCCCCAACATTTCTCCAGTAGCCAGGATTATGCTGGGTACACTGTAGACTTGTAAATATCTACCAAATTAATGAATGGAAAATGTAAACTATGTTGTGAATAGCAGCCCAGTTCTCTATTATGCCCCTGTCCACCATCTATTTTTCTAAGCAGGGTTCCAAGTCTCATGTCACATTCCTATGGATGAAGCCACCAGATGAGGCCACAGGGGTCACAATTGTCAATGCTCAGGGAATTCACAGGTGATCTGCCAGAGAGCGAGGCCATGGAATAGCCACGGTCAGGATGACCACTGTTCCCATTTGCTCAGGACAGTTCAGGTTTGCACCTGCTGTCCTGGTGAATTATTAATAGCACTCCCTTTCAGCCTTGGGAGATTCCCAGTTTGGATGAAAACAATCTGTGGTGACCCTGGGCCAGTGACTGCCCACAAGGAGGCTTCTCCTCTTCCCAGCACTGACAGAAGTCTGCTGAGAAAGAGCAGAACCAAGGTGGAGCTTGGGGAATAGGAGCACATGGAAAATTGGATAATTCCAGCGATTATCCCTTTCCTCTTCCCCAAAGCCCCACTTTCTCCCCTCCGGCTGGTCCTCTTTGGGGTGGGGATAATCACCTCCCCCTGCTGGAAGGTTGGTGTCTTAGAAGACCCCACCATTGGCCTTGTCATCTGGGGTTCAGATTGTCTATCTGAATCTGAAGATAAAAGGAGTGGAGTTTGTAGCCTGTCATTTGTATTCAGTATGACTCCCTCTGTCCCAAGGGGAGAGGCTAAAGGAGTGGGTGAGACCCTGGCCACAGAGTCAGATGACTGGACCATCGGGAAGGTAGCATCTGATGCCTGTGTTCTCAGAACCTTCCTGGAGGTCAGGATTGAGGCTCACCGTTTAGTAGGGCCCTGTAGAGTTCAGAAAATGTGCCCATCATTAGAGCCTGTGTGCCCCTCCTCCCTAGCCATGGATCTAGAATTTGGGGCTCCCTGGGTGGCCAGACTGTTTTGGAAGAATGGCTCTGTTTGGTGACTACATGGCCTGGGGAGGGGGTAAGAATTCACTGGCTGGAAGGTCTTCAGCAATAATGAATTAGCCAGGCAATTCTCATATTCATTTATCAGCTGCACCAGGGGCCCAGCCCTGAACTAAAAGGGTCCCTGTCTGAGAGTGCTTCTGAGTGCATGAGTGTCAGGGCTTGATGCCTCATTATCCCCAGCCTCATGTCTGGCCTGTGCTCACTTGGGGGGCCTGCATTCTGGGGTTAGGGCTGACTATAGGGAGGGGCTGGGCAGGATAGCTGAGTGAGGGTGGGAAGGTGGGCTCCAAAGCCTTCCAAGGGTGGGGGGACATGAATAAAGCGTTAACTCTTCCTCTGGATGCCTGGCATTTTGTGGTCTGGGGAGCCCCTCCAGAGGAACAGGCTGCAGATTGTGCTGGACTCTTCTACCAAGTGGCGCCATGCCCCCTTCCTCCACCCGCCTCTCTCCCAGACTGCCAGTCTTCTGGGGGCTCAGCCAGCAAACTCTTTGCCCTCTGGAGCTCCCTTCTGGCCTCTCAAGCCCCTAAAAACTCTGGGAAGCCCCAGAGCAAACTCAGTTTGCCCCAAGTGACATTCTTCTCTGCCTTTCTCTCTCTTCTTTGCCATTTGATCACTTTCTTCTTTTGGCTTTCCCAGACTCCAGCTGCAGACCCCAGAGGGTCCCTGGGAGGGGGTGTGTGAACACCCCAGCTCCAGGGATGTCTGTGCAGGATCTGGGTTGGGAAATGGTGGGGGAAAGCAGGAGGCATTGTTGGTGGGGGTCCATGGAGATCTGGGACACTTCAGAACTGTGTGGAGTCTGGGTGGGAGAGCTGCCCTTGTGTCCGTCCACTTTTGGGCCCCAGAGTGCGGGCCGGAATTGGCTGAAGTTCCTGACGTGAGACGCAGGTGACATTTCTCTTGGATGCTATCAGGCCATCTTTCCTATGCGTAGTTGCCCCTTTCACAGGCCTCCAAAGGCCAGTTCTGATCAGAGGATGGAAGAGCAGGGAGGTCAGGGCAACATGGTGACCAGGAGCAGGAATGGGTTGGGTCTCGGAGCCCTGGGTGCCAGGCCCAGCTCTGCCACAGAACTGCTGTGGGGCCTTGGTTAGAGTCTCTCACGTGTGAAATGGGAAAAGGATGATGCCCAGGACTGACCCTTCATTGGACTTGTATGGTGCTGTGAATCCCAGATCTGGGGGTGCAATTTCGCCCCTTACCCCTTTGGGTTGTTGGGGAACAAAGAAAGAGAAGTTGTTGGCAGATACTGTCTGGGGAGCACGGAGCACATGGGCAGGTGGTTCCTGGGCAGGCCTGGTGGGCAGGGAGGGACCTGGCTCTGGGTGGCTCAGGGAGCTCCTGAATGCAGCAGAGAGTCCTGGAGAGGTCACTCTGGATGTCTCTAGCTGCAGAGAGATTAACAGCTATTCTCTTAGCCAAACTGCTGGTGCTTCTTTTCAAAAGTACTAGAGGCTCATTTGCATGTCATTTGCATCTCATTTAAACACCGACTCATTTAATGCTCAGAAACCTCCGAGATTTCTTCCCAGCCCCTGCTTCTTGCTGTCCCCAGGTTGTTTCTCTCTCTCCCTCCCCTTCCCGCATCCTGCTGTGTCCAGCTGGACAGGCCCAGCCAACTGGGGCTCGGCTACATTGGGCCCAGCCTGGTCTGAAGAGCCCACCCATGGGGCTGTGGGAGGAGAGAAACCAGTGGGGAGGTGGGCGGCTGACTGGTCTGCAGCCTCGGCTGGGAGGGGTGGGGCTCTCTTCCCCTCCAGCCCCCTGACCCTTCCCAGGCCTTGGGCTCTCCAGAGCTTTCCCTTATCTGCCTGAGTCATGCTGCCCGCCCCATGGGAGAGAGTGGGAGGGGTGGGAAGGGGGCAGCAGGTCCAGGAGTTAACTGAGAATGGGTTTACTGTGTGCTGGGGAAGAAAAAGAATACAATTAAAGAATTGATAGTTTTGTTTCATTTTGCCACCCTCAGGCTCCTGGGGAAATCCCGTGTGGGAGCTGGGGAGACAGCTTCTCTTCCAGGGGACCCAAAGCACTGTAGGAGCCACTGGGCAAATCAACATTATATTAGTGCAAGAAGGAAGCTTTCCCTGCCTCTCCCTGCCTCCTTGCTCAGTTCCAGAGAAGATGGGGCCACCGTGTTCTTCTTCCACCTCCACAGTTCAAAGAGCAACCCAACACCCAGGGCCTTGGAAATGGCAGTTGGCAAGAGTGGGGCACCTGGAGGCCGAGTGGCTCGCCCAAAGGCACGCCGCTGGTCAGAAGTCTGCTGGGACAGGGACCCACCTCTCCTGACCCCACCCTCGAGGCTTTAGGAAACCACATTTCTAAGAGCTCAGAGACCTGATTCCAAGTCTGGCTTGCCCCTTCCCCCTTGCCTCTCCTGAGTAGGGCAGGAGCTCATGAAAGAGAGAGGACATTAATGACCCGGCTGGCCCTCCTCAAGCCAGAGCGGGCAGCATGGGCACCATCAAGAGTGACTCCCCTGCCGTGCTCCTGCCGCCAGCTAATGCCTGTATCTGTGTCCTGCCTCTCCTCTGACGCCTGGTGTAGCTCCCATCTCCCTGCAGCTGCCACTCAGGTCTGGCCCTCCCTGACAGTTTGGCCCTTCAAGGTACACCTCCTGAGATGCTGTTCCCTCTCTGTCTCTCTCTCACACACACATGCACACACACTCACACCACACACACACACACACACACACATACACACGCACACAGCAGTGCCTTACACACAGGGGTCCAGACAAGTCCTTTAGAGCTCCTGTATGACGAGCCAAGTTGCCTCAGTTTCCAGGTGTGTGAGAGGAGGGGATGTGAGGACACACAGCTCTTGTAACTGTCCATTTCCGTGGGGAGCCAAGTCTCCCACTTGACACTGGCTTGGTTTCCAGGGCCTGTTCAGCAAGAGGGAGGCTGGGGCCGGGAGGGAGGCTGGCGCGGCCCCAGACCTGCAGCCGCAGAGATGCCTCCTGTGGGCTCCCCGCACGGCGGTACCTGTGTGAGCTGTGTGAGCAGCTGTCGGGCAGAGCTCATTATGGGGGATAATGTGAGCCGAGTGACATGGAATATCTGTTCTCTCCCCACTATTACACTTGTCGCTCGCTCTCTTCCTCTGGCAGGTGAGCTAAGGGGTTTGATTGCCTGTGTGTCGGATCTCTCCATAACAACCAGGCAAACGAGACAATCGGCGGTGCAGAGCGCCTTGGCTGGAAGCCGCTTCCCAGCACCCCACAGGAGCGGGCAGGGGCCAGGTCCTGGTGGACCCTGCCCCTCCCCATTGAGGCTGCGTGATGGAAAGGACACTTCCCTTTATCCCAGAGGACAAGGAGGCTGCCATTACACTCAGGCAGCCTTGATGCGAGACAGAGCAGACACTGGAAATGACTTAAAATACTCTGGAGAGCAAGGTGGCAGAATGCCCCTGCCTCTTCCTCGAGAGGTGTTTGTGTCCAGCTGAATGAAGGGCCGCATAGAGAGAGGCTGTGAGTCGTCTGATTTGTTTGTGGCCTGCAGGTTTCAGAGCATAGGAGGTTAGATCTAGAAGGGCCAGGGCTCCCCAGTTGGCTGGCCACCCAGGATTGCCTGCGGGGCTCCCTAGTAATACAGAGCCTAGAGCCAATGCTGAGCTTCAAATCTCTGCTCCACGAGTGGGACCCAGAAGTCTGTGTTTCTACTAATTCCACAGATGACTCTGGTGCATAGCCAGAACTGGGGACTGCTGATCGTGCTTTGTCACTGGCCCCATGTTACGGTGTGGAAGCAGGAGAGGGAAGACTAAGAACTATGTAGCAGGACGCTGACAATACAGAGGGCACCCAGCCTGGGGGACCGTGGGGACTCAGAAATGTGATCCAGAAGGCTCCCAAGCAGAAGGCTGTCCTGGAGGGGCTGGTCTGGGACCATGTAAGATGTGGCTTGGGGCACAGGATGCAGGTGGGATGGGAGTGTGCGTTGGGAACAGAGGCCCTAGAACAATATCCACTGTCAAGAGATGGGGGTCTTGGATCCATGAAGCATTACTGTGAGGCTTCCTCCATGGCTAAGGAAGCAGAGGAGAAGCACCTAAGTCAGAGCTTGGGCTGTGGCCACAGAGGAGTCATGAGGTTTTGAACAGAAGCCAGCAGAGGAGAGGAAGAAGGTAGCTAATTAGCAAAAGTCTTCCCTCCTCCAGATGGGAAGGGGCACTGACAAGGTGGTTTAGCCTGCGCTGGGAAGGAGGAATGGGAAAGCCAGGGAAAGGGAATGCAGCCAGGGGGCAAACGCACATCTGCCTTCCAAGGCACACAGTTCTGGGTGACATACACTGGATCAGCACTACTCCCCAGTCTCCGGAGGAAGCTGAGGACAGTGCATATTGGGTTAGCAATATGCCTTTGTGATGACCATCCCCCCTTGAATTGAATGAAATGCACAGTTCCCCAGAGGGCAGATAGACAGGGCCTTACAGAGAATCCTCGTTACCTTTTCCTAAGCCAACTGCCCCCAACATCCTCCGTGTGGTAGGCAGAATTCTAAGGATGACCCCCAATACACCTCACTCTTCCTTATGAACATGAACATGACCTCACTCCTGTGATTACGTTATGACACAGTTGACCTTGAGATAGGGTGATTATTGGGGTGGGCTTAATATAATCAAATGTGCCCTTTGAAAGAAGAGTTTTTTCAGAGAGAGGCCCGAGGATTGTGTGAGTCATGCTCCCTTGAAGCTGGAGTGGCCCACGGGGTAAGGAATGTGGGCAGCCTGGAGGGGAGGGTGAGGGGAGGGTGTCCCCCAGCTGACAGTCAGCAAGGGAAGTGGGACCTCAGTCGTACAGCCACAGGAACTGAATTTGGCCAACAATCCAAAGGATTTTGGATGTGGAATGTTCCCCAGAGCCTCCAGGTAAAGGGACCAGGCTGGCCAACACCTTGATTTTGGCTTTGTGAGACCTGACCAGAGAACTCAATTGAGTCTGCCCAAACTTCTGATGCACAGACCAAGAGATTAGTAAATGGGTGTTGCTTTAAGCCGCTAAATTTGTGGCAATTTGCTACACAGCATTAGAAAACAACACACTGCATCTTATATCCAGTCACTTGGCCTGGAATCCATCCTTCCTAATTTCTGGCCTAATGTGGCCAATAAGATCTGGTTCCCTATCAGTGGGGGGTAAGTCAGCATGGAGCCCATGCTCTTCAAGTCTTCAGGCCCCAGAGACTTGCTACCCCTTGGGGGAGTTCTGACCTGTGGGCCGAGGGTCAGTTACTGCTAGTTCCCATTAGAGAGCAGTGGTGATAGGTATATCTCAGGATTGAGCTGGCCTAGACTTTCCCAGATTTTCACCTTCCCTCTCATAGTAGCGATTATGATATTAAGAGCTGGCATTTAAGGCGTGCCTCCTATGTGCCCGACAATGAGCTAAGAACCGTCTCTATGGGATCTTATTTAATTCTCAAAAGAACACTAGGAGATGGATACTATTCTGACTCCCATTTTGTAGATAAAGAAACTGAAGCTTAAAGAGTTAAGAGACTGGTACAACTTACTGTAGGTTGTTGAGCCAGGATTCAAATCTGAGTGTCTGGCTCTAGAGTCTGACTCCTTAACAGTCACGTAATCTCTCCCTCCCTCTGCACCAAGCACCCCGTATTTTTAAAGATTTTTGTCTACCAAACAAACTGCATTTATCAAGTAATAATTTGTTTTCCCATTTTTTATTAATCAAAGGCATGTATGACTGCCAATCAGGGGTTCAGATCAGCGTGAGATTAGCCATGTTATCACACTGAGTTGATATAATTCCAGCCACAAGCAAAGAAATGATGTCTCAGTTAGCAGTCTCTGCAGCCTTATCTTTGGTAAGTGTGTCGTTTCTGCCAGGCATACAGCAATATTAAAAATAGTTCCTGGGCCCCCATTACTACCTGTGGGAACCAGTAGGAGTTTGAGGACCACAGATTGGGTCCCCCGGTCTAGATCTTCCAGACCCTTCTTATCTGTTCTGCTCAGGCCTCCACATCTCTGTGACCTACCTGTTCAGGTACCTTTCCTTCACAGAGGCGGCTGCAGAATACCCCTTTGCCCCCGGCCACCAGGGCTGCCAGGGACAGAGTGAACAGTGCAATGCCTGCTCTGGTCCTTCCCCAGTGCACGCACACACACACACACACACACACACACACACACACACACATACACACATGTGCACACACTCATGTACACACTCACTATGCCATCAGGATATGGTCATCTTAAATAGTCTCCTGCCCCAAATCTTTCCCTACTCACCCCTGCAGACACAGCTCTTCCTTTCTCTCTTTCCTCCCCTCTGTCTCTCTCTATCACACACACACACACACACACACACACACACACACACACACACCCATGAGTACCATCATCTTCTTCTCCAGTAGAGGGTAATTCAGTCTTAGACTAAAACATACAAGTTTCCAGTCTCACATCACCACGAATGTACAGAAGTGTTAGTTGGGACATTCTTTCCTTCCTGACTATATAGTCTGAATTCTGTGTCTCTAATTTTAATCCAATGAGCCCCTAAGTGTATTCATTCATTCGAAATGTATTTAATACCTCGTATGTGCCAGGCACTGCTAGGTACTACAGATTTATCATAAATGAAGGCCAGGCCAGCACTGGCAAAAAGGATGCCCCCTGACAGACCAGAAGCCAAGCTGAGTCCCAGAGCCTGTGGTAAGGCAGGAGAGTCTGGGACCACCCCAGAATGAAGGAAGAACCACTGGGGCTCTGGGCAAGTGTCAGCATCAGGAGATGCAGGGGAGAAGACCTTGTAGAAACACCTGTGAGCTGTTCCCTGGCTTCTTCCCCTTTATTGTCCCCTGAGCACCCCCAGGTAACCAGAGCTCCAGTGGTCTCATTGGTGGTAGTTCTCACCTGGGGATTACACTTGGCCGGTCTGTGTACCAGGGCATGGTTGTCTTGGGCCATTGGTGGAAGAGCCATGTCAGGAATGCTAACAGTGCAGTAGGGGCCACACTCTGTGAGCCATCCCAGTTTGGATGGGAAAGGTTCTCGATCTGCTCTTAACGTTTATTTATTTTTGAGAAGAGAGAGACAGAGCATGAGCAGGGGAAGAGAGAGAAAGAGGGAGACACAGAATCTGAAGCAGGCTCCAGACTCTGAGCTGTCGGCACAGAGCCTTACGTGGGGCTTGAACTCACGGACCGTGAGATCATGACCTGAGCCGAAGTCGGATGCTTAACCGACTGAGCCACCCAGGTACCCCTCGATCTGCTCTTAACTGTGGATAGGCATCCTGATGTGTGAAGGCATGAAGGATGTGGAAAAAACAAGTTCTCCTTCTGTGTCTTCACGATGAAAATAGACACTATTGGCTGCATGCATGGCCCTCTTTAGAGGTGATAAGATATCTCATAGACTGGTTCTAATGCAAACCTCTCAACAAGCCTGTAAAGCAGATTGGACAGGCATCAATGTTCCCGTCTCACAGATGTGGCTCAGAGAAGGTAAGCAGTTCACTTAAGGACACACAGCTAATGAGTGTAAAGAGGAAATGGATCTAGCTCTGTTCTCTTTCCAGCGCCCCCAGTTATGTCAGTTAATGTGAGACAGAGCTGTTCCTGATGGCTGAAGGGACACACGTCACCCAGGAGATTAGCCAGAGTCTGAGAGCTGCTGGAACAGATGACCACAAGCTGGGTGGCTTAAAACAACAGACATTTATTCACTCATAGTTCTGGAGGCCACAAGTCCAACCGCTAGGTTTTAGAAGGTTGGCTCCTTCTAGAGGCTCTGAGGGAGAATCTGTAGGATGCCTGTGTTCCAGCTTCTGGAAGGTGCTGGCAGTCCTTGTTCCTGGGCCTGTGGCCTCATCCCTCTGATCTCTGCTTCCATGGGCAAGTGGCCTTTTTCTTGTGTGTCTGTGTCTAAATTCCCCTCCTACAATAAAGACACAAGTGACAGTCTTTGGGCAGGTCTACTCTATCTCACCCAGTATGACTCGTAATCGGCCAAGACCACATTTGCAAGTAAGGCTGTATTCATGAAGTGGGTACGAGTTGTGGGAGGACACTAACCCAGTGTAGGGCTTATTAGGGCTGGCCTTGTGGGAAGGTGGATTTGGCCAGTTAGGAGCAGGGTGATGGCATGGCGTTGAAGTGGACTGAGGGGGTCGAGGCTTGATTTGGCTACTAGGGTTCCTGCTCCTCTGCCTCAAGAGGACTGGAAGAGAGAAGAAAGTTGCCCTCCCTCACCTCCAACATCTCACTCCTCCCCAGCTCTGTCCTGTCCCTTGCTGCCTTCTCGACAGTCCTGACTTCCATCCACAAACAAGGATGCGTTAGGGTAGTTGATAATGTAATTTCTATCGAACAATTATGATTTATTGAGCCCTCGCTATGTGCCAGGTAACATACAAACAGCTTCATATGCATTATTTCAGAAAACGCTCATAATAACTCTGAAATAAGACCTGTTCCTATCCTCATTTGGCACTTGAGGAAATGGAGGCTTTGGAAGGCCAGGTCATGTGTCTGAGGTCACAGAGGTAGGAACACTGGTGTGAATGGGATTCCACTCAAGCTCATGTTAGAACTGGGGGCCCAAGTCACTAGATACTCCTGACCTGCCCCCATCTATCCCTGCCCTATTCCCTGAGGAGTGGGGCATGATCTGGGAGAACTATGGGGACCTCCAGGTGAGGAAAGCTCTAAGGGGCATAAAAGGGGAATGGGGAGGAGAGATTTTCCATGCCAGACGACTTTGAGCTATTCCCAGCCAACCAAACTGACACCTTCTTTCTCCCTTCCCTCCGGGGTTGGTGGGAACAAGCGAGGGGAGGAAATGAGGCCTCTACCTTCGTGCTGTTTCTGTGGGGCCTGGAGTGGTTCCCCACCCTATTTTCAAGACCATAAATAATCGAGATGTATTACTCAGGGATTGCCATGGTAACATCTTCAGGTTACCAGGGAGGCAAGATCCAAACAAAAGTATTCGATTAAATGTTTCTGGCCACTAGAGGAATCCAGCCATGTAACGTTGGGATGCGGGGAAGGGGAGGGGCAAGGAGGCCTTATTGCTTCTTTCTTCTTTCTGTCTTCAGCTTCCTCCTCAGAGAATTGCACCTCTGCCAGGAGGGCCCTGCTGTTCCTGGGCTCTTTTCCCTGCTCTTGAGATATAGGGTTCCCACCTACAACCCATATCTCTAACATTCAACCAGCAATCCTGATTCACCTCTGAAAGAGAGGCCCCGGGCTCTCTCAATAAACACACCCTCTTGTAATTGGTTTAGGATTGAATTGGATATCCAACTAAAAATCGTTCCCACATACATCATCCTTTTAAATGGAATCTGCAGGCCTGTGAGTTGGTTTTCCCCAGACGCCAGGAGCATGATATAGGCATGGAATTATGGCAGTTGCAGAGAGAAGAAATCAGGGAGCCATTGGTCTGGGGTGGGGTACCCTCTGTCCTGGGCACGGAGAGGGCTGCTCAGTGGGGATGGTCTTCCCTCGAGGCCTGGCCTGGCAGAGAATTCATCCCTATTCCGGAAGTCTCACAACCACCATAAATATGTTCTTAATAACCAAGTGCTGTTTGTTTAACATAAACTTGCTCTGCCCTCTGAGGTAACCTGAGAAAGTGCCGAGTTAAGCAGAGTTTAGGAGGTGTAATTTAAAGTCGTGCTGGCAGGACTCCGTGTGCGGCTGGGGTGAGGATAAATCTCTCTGGGCCGCCCGGTGGCCTTCTCCGTAGCTCCACCTGTAAGTGGTTGAGCGGGGAGACGCGTCAGAAATCATCTGATCTAGTTCAAGGTCTTCATTTCAGGGAAGGGCACTGAGCTGGGAGGTCAGGTGACTCAGCCCAAATCACCCAGTCTGTAAGTGGCCACTCTTTCTAAAACCCAATTTCCTGATGCAATGCCTCTTCCCCTATCTAGGGCCCCCTGCCCTGGATGGGACTGTGGGTGGGGAGGGGGGAGGGTCTGTACACAGCCTGAGAAATCCGGAGAAAGGAGGAGGGCTGGAGAGCAGAGATGCTGAGGCAGCCTCTAGGCCTGTTGGTGATCCAACTCAGCCCACGTAGGCTGGGGGAAGCCTGGAGCCTCACCCCAGTGCTGTCAGCCTTGCAAACCAAGTCCTTCTCTCAGATATCTCCAGCGATCAATATGTATTCTTTGAGCAGCCTGGGCCATGTAGACTACTGATGAGCTGTTCCTCTCCAAGAGCAAGATTTCTGTCATCTAGGGCCATTGTCCCACCCAAGTGCAAGCAGCTTGGCCACAGGCGGGGTGGGTTAGTGGAGCCTGGCCTGGGGCCAGACTGATGGCTACCTCCTCAACCACCTGTGTGCTCCCACCCAGCCCCCCATTAGTAGCTCATACATTGTTTATGAAGCCTTTGTCTGGGCTCAAGGTGAACCAGGAATCAGTGAGACAATTAAATAAATAATTCTAAACAGCATGGAGTGCAGGGGCCACAGGGGAGGGCGGCAAGGGGTTGTTTACCTTGGGGGCTTGCATATTTTATCACTGTGCAATCTCCTGACCCCTCTCCCCTCCCCTCCCCTCTCTCCTGATGCTGCTGTGATGAGAGTTTATATTATCCAGCACCCTCGTTGGTAAGTCTATTTACAACCCAGGCGTCGTGGGTTTGCCTGTGAGAGAGATGCCCATCCCCAGATTAGTTAAATTGGAAATAAATTGGTTGTTAAATAAAAGCCCTCTGTGGGATGTGACAGTGATGAATGAGGGATGGATACGCCTGGGGAAGGGAGTGGTGGCTTTGTGGATTGAGACTGTACAGCCAAACTGCCCCTAGAAGCTTGGGTGACACCGAGCAGGGGTGAAATGCAAAGGTGGGGGGGTGGGGCGCCAGCCTGTATCTACGGAGGGAAACCGAGGCTGGAGGACTTGAGCACCCTATAGAACTGGCTTTGATTCTCTTATGCATATAAAGTGCTTTTATATCCGCTATGTTTTTGATTTTACAACTTTGTGGTGTGTTTTTCTTACTTGACAGATGTGGAAACTCTAGTAAAATGACTTGCCCGTGGTCATTATCAAATAAAAAACAAATCCAAGGGTAGGAAGGAGAGATTGTATTCAAAAGGATCCTTTGCAGGCAGGGGAAGAGGGACTACAAGTTAGGCCCTTCGCTTTCTGGAAGCTCAAGTTAGGCCACTTCGCTTTTACAAAAGACCTACTTTAGTACCTGTTTTCACGAACCGAAAGAAATCTAAAGAGGATTTTTGCTTTTACGAGAAAAGGCAGAAGTCAAAATATCGTTCAGTATTTGTTTTGCAGGGAGCCACTATAGACTTGGCACACCCTGTGCCTCCCCAGGAACTACCCTCAGCATCCAACCGCCAGAGCTTTGAATGATGTGTCCTAACGTATCAGAAAAGCCCAAGAGAGGTTATTTTTGGGGTCTGGGAATGCTCAAAAAATTTTCAATGAAAATTAGTGGTAATTGTTTCTTCACTTCGCATTATTTCAGCTTAGAAAAGGTTTCATAGGAACGCTTCACTCTTAGATGGTGGGGGCTACGTGTATTGCATTCAGGAGGATGATCTGACCCTAAGAGCTGCATGTAGCCAGTGAGTGGGACAAACAGGGGTTTTCTTTTCTAGAGAGGAGTAAACAAGCTAGGAAGAGGCAGGGGTGGGGATATGGGGGAAAAGGTGGTGTGATTGGGCAGTAGACCAGAGAATGGTTTACCTTGAGGTTGGCCTGTCCTCAGGAGGGCTGTCTGCTGGCTCAGGACGAAGGTGGGCTGAAGTTCAGAGGTCTGGAAGGAGGAGAAACAAAACCAAAGTTTGGTTAGCAAGCATTTTGTCCCAGTTGATCGGTGGGAACAAGCAGTCTGGCTCCTCATTGATGAGGCCAAGAAAGGGAATTTTGAGGGTCTGTGTCTGGACTTGCCATAGGGAAACAAGGGGGGCATGTGTGAGTCTCTCCTAAGTCACATGGGGAAGCGGGTTTTTTTGCAGGAAGTTGTTTTATGGAGTCACAAAGATGGGGGACAGCTTAACCTTTGTAGATCTCTAGGCTCACAGGCTCAGGCAAAGTCCAATGCTGTCTTCATACAGTTAAATCTGCAGAGGTAGGACTGGCATTCAGGACTCGGGATTTCCACTCCACCGACATCACTCCATTTTTCTCTGTTCTCTCATCTCTTTCATCTCTGAGTAGCATTAATTTGTTCGTTCCATCCTCCTCCTATTAAACCTGTGGTACAGAATGAAGAAGCCAGTGAATGCTTAGACTGTAACCCCTCCCAGGGATGTTTGTGTCTGACTAAGGATGGGGACCTTTAGTTTTGGAATCTGAAGAGGGGAGTCCTTTCCAGGATTAACCTGTCTGGATTTCTCTTTTCTTTCATCAAAATCACAGGGTCACTTCTGCCTGGACCTGGGAGGGATAATGGATCAGGGTGGAAGATGACGGATGATAAGCAGTTGGTTGATAACAGGCCATTGACTCAGAGACTGTCAGTGGGAAAGGACCTTAGATAATCTGGCACAATCCCCCATTATACAGATGGGCAATTCAAGTGGGAGAAGGGACAGTAGCTAGCCTTGCTAATAAATAAGGGTCTCCCTACCTGTTGGTGTTCTGGAGAGAATGAGGGGACCCTACCATCCTTCCTGGGCTCTTCCCCATCAGCACCAAATTTTCCTCTTCCGGAAACCCTGCTCCACTGTACAGGGTTAGGAATGGACAGTGGTGATCAAACTTCAGTATGAGTAACAGTCTCTAGGTAATGCTAAATGCAGAAGGCTGCAATCTGTTCCTCCCCTGGATTGTATAGGCATGGAGCCCAGGCATCTATCAAGATTTCGATGAAGATTCTGATAAGCATGAGAAGCAGACATTTGGGAAATTTTGGTAGGGGCCATGACAGGAGTCTAGAAGGAGTCTACGATGACCCCCAGGAGGCACTGCTGGCTCAAGCCATCGGTGATTCAGCTGAGACAGTTAAGCAGGTTTGGAGGTAGGGTAGGGATGAGGAGTTACCTTCATTTCTCACCTCTGGGAGTTGTCCATGGGAAAGGAAGCCTTCTTTCCCACCCCCCGCCCCTCTGATTTCCTCCTCAGCCCTCATAGAGACAGAGCTTGGGGGAGGGGAGGTGTTCTTCAGGGGAATTAAAGACTTTCCCTGAAAGATAACAAATTCCTCACTAATTATGCAATTATTTTATTATGCAGCCTTAATGAAAAAAAAATACACACACCACTCAAAGCCTAAAAGGAAGGCTGTAGCCAGGACTTATCCAATTTAATAAATCCTCTCCATCCCTGAATTATTTCCCTGATTTTTTAAATACAAGTCTGCGGGTGGGTGGGGGTGGTGGTCTCTGCTTGTCTTCCTCATCCTATGCCCACCCAACCAGCCGCCCTCTCCAAGTGGGTGCCAAGTTATATACCTACCTCACATTCCTTCATCCTGTCATGTTTCTAAGAGAAGGGGTGTGAGAGGGAGGCATCGGGGAAGACTAGGGGCCAGAGGCGAGGAGAAGGCCAGGCTAGATCATGGCTCCTTTAGTTGAACTTTGGCTTGGGTGCTTTGCCCCTAGCAATACCCAGCTTCCACCCGTGAACCTGCCCTCCCCTAACACATGCCCCATATCCTCAGCCTTCTTCCCCACCAGCAGCCAAAACTCCATTTCTCAGAGGGTTAGATGGTAAAACGTGGCTGTGTTACCCCTTCAAAGTCACACAGATTTTGAGTCCAGTGGGTCTGGGCTCAGTCAGGCTGAGCTAAGCACTGGGGTGTGCTCAACCTCTGAGTCTCAGTTTCTTTATCTGTAAAATGGAGATACCAACACCTTCCTCATTAGGAATATTGTGAGATCAAAGGAGACCATGGACTTCCAAGATGTAGCACAATGCTTGACACAGGCTGGTGTCCATCAACCCATGCCCTGCCCCCTCTCTCACCTCCTCAAAGCCTTACAATGAATATCCTCTGGTGGCATTTATAACGGTGGGAGAGATATTGGGGGGCAGTGGCGACTCTCTTGGCTCCCCTGAATTTCCCTCACTTATTTTCTCCCCCTCCCCATAGTCTTGTGATTGTGCTACTATAAGGAGGGCTTGGTCTCTGGAGGGGTGGGGTGGTTTGAAGCTGGGGAATCAAGAAGTGTCTGGAGAATCTTATTTCTCTGTGTCTAGCAGAAGGGCAGGGCTGGGCTGGGAAGAGCTCATTGGTTGATGCTTCTCCATCACTATCGCCATGGCGACTGGCTGCAGCCTGAATCCCTTAGTATCCTGGCTGAGGCAAAACCACCCATGCAGGGTGCTGCCACATCTGAGTGCTGCTGGCCCTGTATCCTTCCTGCCATGGGTGGGGGCTCAGTGTGAGAAAGCTGCTACCCCCTAGCTGAAGGACCACCACAGCCCCTGAACCTCTGTCTGCCTTTCTATATTCATTCTGTGACTGCATACTGACCCAGGAGTGCACCCTAATAGGCATTGCCTTGCCATGGGGTTCTAGCCAGGCAGCCTGGACTTTGAAGTCAGCTGGACCCCATGGGAAGGCTATTTCTAGTATTCACTAGTGATGTCATCTTGGGTTAGGGTTATATCAACTCCCCAAATCTCAGTTTCTCTACCTATAAAACAGGTATACTAATAGAACGTACCTCATGGAGTTGTTGTGAGGCTTATGTAAGGTGTGTAAAGTAGGAAAGAATGTTGTTAAACGAAAAGCACTGAACAAATTTTGGGGTGGGTGGGACCAAGACTAGCACTATTTGAAGATCTATCACATGCCTGTTATGGTTTTAAACCCTGAACACATACAATTTCATTGAATTCAAAATATGAGGTAGGGCTCAATTATTTATTTATTGTATTTTTGATAGAAGTATAGTTGACATATAATATTTTATTAGTTTCAGGTGTGTAACAGTAATCTGACAATTATATACATTATGAAGTGCTCACCATGATAAGTGTGGCTACCCTCTGTTGAGTACAAAACGATTACAATGTTATTGACTGTATTCCCTATGCTGTACTTTTCATCCCTGTGACTTATTTCTTTTATAACTGGAGGTTTGTGCCTCTTAATCCCCTTCACATATTTCATCTGACCCCCCCACTCCCTCCCCTCTGCCAACCACCAATTTGTTTTCTGTATTTATGAGTCTGTTTTGTTTTGTTTATTTATTTGTCAATTTTTTCATTGCACCCATGAGGAAATAGAGATGCAGAGAAGCTATGTTGAGGTCACCTAGCATAAAAGATCTGGAAACTGAACTGTTATCACCTCCTTCTCTGTGAGAACCCATAAGAGATCACTGTTCTTACCAATACAGATTTACGAAGAAATTTTTTTACTGAGCATTTACTTATGAGGGGGCTCTAGGGTACGCAGTGTCAAGGCACTTATATTCCCTTTGTGGCAATGGGACATGAAAAGTAAGCCAGCCTTAGAGAGGGGAGCCCATGACAAAAGCCATGTATGGAGAGGGGCAACATGAGTTCTTAAGGTCAGGAGATGGCTGCTTCTCCTGGGCTAGAGTCTTGAGAAAGGCTCTATGAAGGGTGGGAGACTTGGGGCAGCCTTTAAGAAAATGAGTGGGGTTTGAAGAGGCAGAGAATGTGGGTGGGCAAATCTGGTGGGGACTTGGGCCATCTGGAGAGAGCCCTAGAAATGTGGGGGAGGGCCATGGATTATTTTCCATGTGGATCTGCAGAGAGTTGGCTATTACTTGCATGAATCAATTCAGTAGCAGATGCAAATATGTACCACAGGGTGTACTTAGGCATGGGCTCCTAGAGCCCCTTCTTTTCTTTGGATGCCTGCAACAGAGCAGGCACTAACTGGCTTCCTACCCTGTCTGCTTCTTCCCTCTGAAGCAACCTATCCAGTGGCTCCCAACCTGGCCCTCTTATTCTTCAGATGTTAGGCTCAGCTTGATCAAACTTGATGTCCCCCAACAATGGGGTCACAGGAGGTGGCTGTATGCTGCTGGGTCCTGGCCCAGTGAAGCTGGGGTCCTGAGGGTTCTCAGAGTGGGCATAGGGCCTGGCCTCTTCCCTGCCATCTAAAGCCCGATGGTGGGGATGAGCAGAGTCAGGCTTGGATTTTGCTGGTGAAATAGAATGGATTTGGATAATTTCAGGACCAGGATGGGGTTGAAGGTGAAGATAATATGGGCAAACTGTGGGTAGCTAAGAGTGGAATGGGGATGGGTGCGTGCTGGAGAAGACCAGGAGGTCAGAGAGTAGGTCCTCAGTCCCTCTGCTCTTTCCTTTGATCCCATGTCTGTGTTGGGCCAAGGATCCCTATGGGCAACTTCTACCTACTCACATGAATACTCAGTCTCATCTCCTAGCAGGGCATCCGTGCATCCCAAGCTAGGTCCATCAGCTGTGTGTAAGGAAATCCTGCGTGTAGAATATGTAGTGGTTGGCATGTGGTCACTTACTTTTGTTTGACTCAGATGACCACATTTTTAGGCTGGCTGATTGATTCCTTATGCCTTGAATTTTGGACTACTTGGTCCCCATGCCCTTCTAGGCTCTTGAATGAATACCCCTTCAAAGCACTCTCTTTTCTTTGGGCATCTCCCTGAAATCTGGCTTTTGATGGTCCTGTTTTCCATTCCAGGCTCTCCAGGCAAGTGTCCAGGCCCACTGTGGCCCCCATACTCTAGTATTACTGCCCCCACTTCCTCTCCCACTTTTGTATTTAGTGTCTCTGTCTTGGGTGAGGGAATGTTCCCTCTTTCCCCTCCCTCCACCACCTTCTTAAACCTATGCCCCTTTCTTTTCTTCTCCTCTTGTCTAGCCTTTCTCCTTCTTCCTTTTGGTGGCTCAGCCAAGCCTTTCCTCTTCCTCTAGACTCTGAAATGTTTTCTAGGGCTATCTTACTCTCTAACCCCCCCACCCAGTTTTCTTTATCTGGAGTCTTCTTCCAGAAGAGTGCTCCTCTTGGAGATTGCTAGATTGAGAAACTCACCCCTACCGTAAGATGAATATGTTATACCAGCGGTAACATACTTGTAATTTGGCATGGCCCTTCTGAAATTGTGTTAACCCAATGAAATGGTGAGGAATCCAGGCAGAATTTTACTTAAAGCCATAGATTGAGGTTCTTGGGGAGGACATCTTCTGAAACTCCTTATATTGTAGGGGGTCTTCATCTCAGAGAGGGTTCCAGATTTGGCCTACCATCTTAATCACTCTCTCTTTCTTCTTTTGTCTGCCTTTGCCCTTCAGTTGGCCTTTACACTTTGGACTAGAAGCTAAGGTGTGGCATACAGGAGCAATAGGCATGGCCTACATCATTCATACCCAGGTGGTGAGGAGTAGCCTGAACTCTGGGCACATCTAGTTGTTCTTTACTTTCCTTTCTCTTCACCAGTCACCTTCTTGGATATTCCTGACAGGGAGAAGGGATGGCTCTTTATTCTTTAGGTCATCAAACATCTAGGATTGGATTCATATGCCTTAGACCCCTCTGGACTTCAAGGTTACAGTGGTTCTCAAGCTTTTCTTTCTATGCTCTTATCCATCACTCTGTGGGCCCCACCATGATAGAAACCAAAGCCCTCCCCCCACCCCCCGCTTTTCCGAGAAGGCCATTTGTCTGTTTACAAGCATTCTGTTATTATAGTTATCACTTCCAGTAAATTTTAAAGACGTAAAAAACTTCGAGAGTATTGTTGGGAGCCTATTTTATTGCTATGGCTTTAAAACAAACAAAAATAGTAATTCCATTTAGTCAAAAATCATAGGAGTACTGTTTTTTTGTTGAGTATAAATTTTACTGCTACGGTAACTCTGTGCCACAAAGATAATAAACACAATTGAAGAGCAATTATTGGCAGGCCCAGTAGACAGTAGACAACACATCACACATGCAGGGCCAGCTAGGAACTGAGGTGGAACTTTTTTTAGTGTTCTGAGAACTAGGTACAGTAGTTTCCCCTTATCCATGGGGGATATGTTCCAGGAGCCCCAGTGGATGCCTGAAACCATGGATTGCACTGAACCCTACATAGGCTATGATTTTCTTTACATATACACACCTATGATAAAGTTTACTTTGTGAATTAGGCACAGTAAGACATTAACAACGATAACTAATAATACAGTAGAACAACTACAACAGTATACTGTCGCAAAAATTATGCGAATGTGGTCTCTCTCTCCTCTCAAAATATCTTATTGTACTGTACTCAGCCTTCCTATTCTTGTGGTGACGTGAGGTGATAAAATGCCTATGTGATAAGATGAAGTGAGGTGAATGACACAGGTGTTGTGACCGAGCCTTAGTTTTCTGTTGCTCTTCTGATGAAATACGTCAGAAGGAGAATGATCTGCTTCAGGACTGTGTTTGATCACAGGCAACAGCTCAGAAAGCTAAATGGCAGATAAAGGGGGACTACTGTATTGCTTCCTTTAAATGTTTATTTATTTTTGAGGAGGGGGGCTGAGGGAGAGAGAGAAAGAGAATCCCAAGCAGTTTCCGTGCCATGGGGCTCAAACTTATGAACAGTGAGATCATGACCTGAGCCAAAACCAAGAGTTGGACACCTAATCAACAGCCACTCAGGCGCAACCTGTATGCTTCCTTGTATGCAGAGAGTGATGTGGAGTGAAGACGGTAGAAAGAGCGCTATAACCAGACAGATCTGGACTGAAGTCCCGGCTCTGCCCACTTCTAACTGTGGGAAGTAGAGCAGTTCACGTAACCTCATCAATCAAATGAGGATAATTCTACCAGGTTGCAAAGGTTAAATGTAAAGCGTCTTGTAATTGCTCAACTCTAAATCCCACGAAGACAGGACCCTGTCCGTCTTGTTCCCTTTATCCCCCATGCTACCTCTATGCCTAGCTTGTAAGAGGTTTGTGAATGTACCTATCATTGTAATATTTTTGTTGTTGTTATAATTTCTTTTATTTTAGATCACTGGTAGGTAATCAAAAGTCTTTGATGTAGTTAATCCCCTGCTTCCTCTTCTTCCTCAACCTGTAACCCATCTTCTAAATCCAGTTGAGAACTCCAGTTGGGAAATCGAAAGAAGGCTTGAATTATA
This sequence comes from Prionailurus bengalensis, assembly GCF_016509475.1. Classification (NCBI taxonomy): domain Eukaryota; kingdom Metazoa; phylum Chordata; class Mammalia; order Carnivora; family Felidae; genus Prionailurus; species Prionailurus bengalensis. Next base: position 14,274,014 of record NC_057346.1, on the reverse strand, counting down.
AAGAAAAACCAAAAGGGCTTTCCCGCCAGCCCATGAGATTGACGAGCTCCAAATATGTATATTTTAACCTTTTGGCAAAACATTTCTGAAGCAAATTACAATGCTTGATTTAATAGCAAGACTCCTAGACACAAAATGTGTCTCAGATAGGCCTGGGATTTTGTTGCTTGATTTATAGGAAATAGTTTTGGTGTAAATGTTTATTACAGTCAAGTTCTCTTTAAAGGTGATATATGGCATTACTACACATTAGCATGAAAAGTGGTGTCTCTGGATCTCGCAGATTGCATCAGGTCAGAACCTCACGTCTTCCGTAGCTGGGAACACTGCTCTCCATCATCCCACCCAGCAGTGCTTTGTCAACTTTATGTCTCAATTGTCACACCTGTACAGCTCCCGTCAAGTATCAAAAGTTCTCGGTTTGCACCTTTTGGCATTGTAGATGACCTTCTGCTTTTGGGGTTGTTAATTCTCTTTCTTGGAGCGAGCTGAGCAAATGTAGCCAGTCAGGGAGCCACCGTTTCCATACCTGTAAAATGAGGAAGGAGGATAGTGTGCTTCCTGTCACTACTTGGCCCTTTAAAACAGGTTCCCTGTTCTTTTCCCCTTCTATCTCCAGTGCTATGCATAGTACCTGACACTTGGTGAATGAGTGAATGATACTGTCTATGGGAGATTTGGGGTAAATGAAGACCTCTATAATTTGTTTTTTAGACATTCAGAGAAGAGTGTTCTATTAAATATCAGTGAAACTCTCTCCTCTCCTTCTTTCTTTTACTTGGCCCCTGTGTCTTCAGATATGCCTGATTTAGCTTCTAAACCCTGCCAGTGCTGTGAATTTCAAGCTCCAGCCCCATGCCTCCCCCAGGCTGCCCCTCATTGTCTGCTTTTGAGCCCCATCCCTTGTGGATGGAGTTGGCAAACACTATATAATTATATTGGAAATCACAGGTTCCCAGAGACTGGGGAATAATTATGCTTAATAGGAATAAAATGAATTCCCAGTTGCCCTCTTCGGGGTAGATGACAGTCCGACCCTGTATTTACCTTGTAATGATATGGCAATTACCATCTAATAATTACCCTACTGGCTGGCACCTGCCCAGCCATTAATTGGTTAATGGCCGTCATGCCATGCAGGGAATTGAGGAATATGCCTGCTCCTTAATTTCCATAACTTAAAAATCTTCAGCAGAATGGAGGAGGCTTAGAAGACAGTCATGTGAGGGAGCTGGAAGGGATGGTGTCACCTGCAAAAGGATTGGGGTTCTTGGCTGAGGGTCTTTTCCCCAGGAAGGCAAATCCAGCCTTCCTAGGAGCGGTAGCATGTGGCAAATACAGAGAGGAGAAGCCCACTGAGGTTAGAATGACTCTCCTCACTTTCATCTTTATGGCAATGGAAGGACCAGAGATGTTGGGGCAAGTCATAATTAAAGACCAAATTAAAACGCTCTGCACCCCTTCAACATTAATTAAATCATTTATTCATTTAGTCTGCTTATTGACCACACACATAAAGTGGTGCACTTCCAGCCTCCTTAGTGCACATTATTTTGCACTATTTTTGGAACCTCTCCTTAGAGCGTTTACTTACTAAGCCTGCCTTATGTATTCTTCTTCTTGTTGCCGGGGTCTCAGTCTTGCCATAAAAGCAGATTGGGAGTGTTCTAAGGGCAACATTTGTATACACCATCTTTTATATTCTCTTTATGACACGGCCAGAGCAGGCACTTAGGATACATGTTAAATGAATAATATTTAGCAAGACAGGAGTACAGAGGAAAAAAAATGCATGAACTCTGGGGCCAGCTAGACCTGGGTTCAAATCCAAGCTTTGTCCCTAATTAGTTGTGGGACCCTGGACAAATCCCTTACCTTCCCTAAGATCTAAAAATGGGAATAATAATAGCTAGTACATATTGCTTGTCACACAATACATAGTTGACACTAAAATGGTTTCTAATATTATAGTATAATATTGCATATTAATGTATATCATGTATGTATATTAAAAATACCTATTTGGAAATGTGTATATATGTATACATATGTGTGTGTATATATATATGTATGTTATATATATGCATGGAGATACATATACGCATATATATACACACATATAACAGGGTACACATTTTGTTCTTGTTTTCATAGGAGCAGAGGTAATGGGGGTCGGAGTCCTGGGTAGCGGTGAATATATTTTGTGGTTAAGTTTTCTCTGACCTGTGAGTCGATCCAGAGAATCATTGGAGATCATTCATATCCCACTGGGGAAAAATTACATTGAAAGCACTGTCCAATACAACTTTCACACATGTTATTTCATTGAATCCTCATATTAACTCTGCAAGGGGAAAAATATTGTGGAAATCAGAATGCACTGGGCTATAAGGAGATGATTTTATTACGACGATTCACAATGGGAAGAATGCTCATTAATGAGGATTGTCTCAAAGAAAAGGAAGGGGGTGTATAATTTTATAGAGGTGGGTAAACAAGGGAAGCAGAAGTGACTATTATGAGAGTCATGAGGAAGGATGGAGGTGGGTCTTAAACTAAAAATATTAGGAGAGGTTAGGTCCCTTGTCCAACACCTCACTACCAGTTTGAAGTGGAAATGCCTCAGAACCCCAGCTTGTCTGGCTCCAAAGCTACCATCTTGTTTCAGTTTCAAGGGCCTTTTCTTGATTCATGGACTTACTCAACAAATAATGATACGCTGCTATGCACCAGGAACTGCTCTGGGTGCTGGGAAACATTCACCGAAGAGATAGCAAGACAGCAAGAACTAACTTCACGAACGTTAGTTACCTTGGAGTAGGATAGGACATCGAACAACTTGAGTAAAAGAAGAAGACGATGGGTTTCAGTTGGAGATAGGGATTAAGTGCTACCAAGGAGATAAAACAGGGCAATGTGAGGGAGAGTGACTTGAAGTGGGGGAGGCTTCTCTGGGGGGTGATGGTTGAGAAGGAGCTGTGCACACAGCTCAGGGGTGCGCATGTGAAGGAAGAATGTTCTAAGAAGAGGGAGAATCAAGTAAAAGTCCCTGTGGGAATGAGCTTGGCTTGTTTGGATACTACTCAAAGCACAATGGAGGAAGCCATCAGCAAAGCAGCAGGAATCATTGGATGGTGTTAGAACGTTGAGATTGTTAGCATTTATGCAAGGCCAGGAAAAGGTGCTCTTGCAGTTGAGCTAGCCCCGCAGGACCTATGTGCTGTTCCTGCCCCTGGGCATGCACCCTGCTGACTATGAGGGTGGAAAACACAGTTATCCTTTTGTCCTCAAACTGGGAACCAATGGTCGGCCTCCTATGGCTGGCCTTTGCCAGCTTTGCTAACCAGCTGACTTCTGTATTGCACTGAAATGTCAAAGTGTGCTTACCTCTACCATTTATCCTCATTTTGCCTTCTGCAGTGGATAGAGCAGAGAATATGACCCATCTCTGACCTTAGAGATGAGGACTCATAGGGCTCCAAGATCTCAAAGCTAGTTAATGAAGGAATGTCATCTGGAAACCAGGTTTTGTGATTACTGGGCTGAGAATCCCCCATTCCACCTGCCCCCACCCTGGGGGCAGTTACAGGGACTTCAGGGCGGGCTGACGTGAGGGTGTCCCAGTGAGTCCTAAAGCCATTTAGAATAATAGATGGAGCTAGATGATGTTCGGTATTTAGTGGGTCTGTCAGGCCACTACCTATGAGCTATCAGCCTTGATCTACAGCCAGCCACTATTATCTGCTATTAGCACTGCCCTCTATTAGCAACTATTATCACTTACCAGCTATTAGCCACCATTAGCTACTATTATCACCTAGCTCCTATTATCCATTATTATATACTCTTATCAACTATCTACTATTATCCACTATCAGCTTCTATTATCTTCAACCATTATCCAGTATCTTCCATTTGTTATCTGTGATCTACTATCAGCTACTATCTATTACCTGCTGTGTGCCACAATCTATCAGCTACTTTTTATTCTCTACTATCTATAGTTACCTACCATCCAGCAACTATCTATTATTTAACATCCATCAGCTATCATCCAGCTATCATTCTCCACCTGACCTTTCTACCTAAGTTCATCACAGTAATTAATATCCATTAGAAATCTCAACCCAGAACTTTGCTCATAGATGTCCCTCTGGGGTGAGAGCCTCTTGTCCACTATATAAGTTTTGAGTGGCACTATCCATAGTGGATCCTATGTGTTCACAACCAGGAGGCTATAGACCCTTTCTTTTCTGCCTAGCATTCCTAGCTTGTGCACCCATCAGACTCCTGACTATCCCATCACAGTTTCAGGGGGGTCTTTGACTGGAGGAGTCAAAGGTTCATTTATGGGACTAGAATAGAGACCAAACTTTAATGACACACATTCAGTTTGACCATTTAAAGTCTGCATGAGGTAGAATGTCTGCTCCCATGGGACTAAGAATTCAGAACCATGCCAATGGAGAAGACAGATCAAAATGTTCTAACTTACCTGTCCCTCATCCCCAAGCACATGCATGGCCCACATGTACTCAAATAGACATCAGAGACAGGCTTGGGAGCACATGCTGAGAGGCGACGTAAAGGTGAGGAATGCTGGGTGCAGAAGAGCAAGAACAGCTCTGCTTTTTTGAGGAAGCCAACAGCTTGGAGGCAAGTGGGGTGGAGGACTTTTTCCTGGGAGGCCTGGGCACCACCTGACGACAGGGTCCCTGTCTCAGCAGGCGGATGGTGGCATGGAAGGCCCTGGACATGTGGTCAGGTTGTTTGGGTTAAAGTCCTTGCTCCAGCTACTAGTGATGTGACCTTGAGCAAGTCATTTCGCATTGGGGGGTTCATGAAGGAGACATGCACACATGTGAAACCGGTTGGCAGGAGAACCATTCTTGGGGACAGAGAGGCAACGGCAGGTTAGAGGTTATCAGCCCAGAAGGAACCCCTCTGGAGGCAGAGGGGGCTGGGTAAACATTCATCAAGTGTCGCAGCTGGGATAGTTGTTAGAATGCAGAGTGGGCTCTTCCAAATTGGGGGTTATGACCCTTTAAGGGAGTGAAATCAAATTAATTAATGGGCTGTGACCTGCATTAAAAAAATAGAATAAGATAGAAAAATGGTAAAGTATATCACGTATAGTATGGATAAGCTGTGTTTTGTGAAAAGATAATATTTACATGTGAACCGGGTCATAAGAGAAAATATATTTGGGGCCCCTGGATGGCTCAGTCGGTTAAGCATCTGACTCTGGCTCAGGTCATTATTTGCAGTCTGTGAGTTCGAGCCCCACGTTAGGCTCTGTGCCACCCTCCAAGAAGCTTTGAGGTTGAGCAACAGGAAGGCCCAATTTGGAATGCCTGGTGTCCCTCTTCCCTCCCTCCTCAACTTGGCTTGTACTAAAACCACTGGTCAGGCCTATCCACCTCCTTTCTTGTCCCATGGACCTAAGATGAATTTAGCCGGGAGGCCCATTAATGAGAAACATGATCTAAACCGGGAAGGGCTTGAATGCTCTGGGGAAAAATATTGTTTTTTCCACATTTTAAAAAAGTGCTTCTATTATCTCCCTCAAGATAAATTCTAGCTATTTACTCACAGTTTTCTCCATGAAAAAAAGCATATGCATTCCCTGGGGGCGTCTTTCTTGCTTGATAACCTCATAACCAGGTTGTAGACGCATATATATCAAGATGCTTGTTACAAGTTACCTTCTCTCTCTCAAGTGTGAAGATAGATAGATGAGGATGAGCTTCATGTATTCAGAAGGTAGGCGGCCCAGGTCCTTGCTTTTCTTTTCTTTTTTTTTTTTTTTAATATATATAATTTATTATCAAGTTAGCTAACATACAGTATATACAGTGTATTCTTGGTTTGGGGGTAGATTCCCGTGATTATCTTACATACAACACCCAGTGCTCATCCCAACAAGTGCCCTCCTCAATGTCCATCACCCATTCCCCCCCTCCCCATTGCCCCCGCCCATCAACCCTCTTTGTTCTCCACATTCAAGAGTGTCTTACAGTTTGCATCCCTCTCTATTTGGAAACATTTTTTCTTCTTCCCTTCTCCCATGGTCCTCTGTTAAGTTTCTCAAGATCCACATATGAATGAGAACATATGATATCTGCCTTTCTCTGACTGACATATTTCACTTAGCATAATCCCTCCAGTTCCATCCATGCTGTTGCAAATGGCAGGATTTCATTCTTTCTCATTGCCAAGCAGTATTCCATTGGACCATTCCCTACATGGGTTCCATGCCTTTTTGAATGATGCCATTCTTTCCACAGTGACCGCAACCCCATGTGCTGACTGGAGGGCCTAGTCCTTGAAGAACCAGGCCAGCCACAAGCCCTGGATTCTCCTCCTTGCACCCACACAGACAGGCTGCAAGGCTGAGATTAATGTGCCTTTAAGGGGGCCTGGGGGTCTTCTAGGTGGGCATGGCTTTTGTATAATTTGTCCCATTGTCCTTCAGATACATTTGCATTTGCCTTGTTTTCTGGTTGGAAATCGTGGGCACTATAGCTAATCTTCCCTCTTGCCATATTCACTTGCCAGTCTCATCCCCACCCCCCGACCCCCTCCCCCTGCTCAGTGAGGCACTCTCCAGAAGAGATCCCTTTCTCGGGGAAGTTCTGACCAATCCTGTCCACTGCTGTAGGCTACTGAAATAAGATCAAATTCCACATTTAATCTGTACGATGAGGAGCCCAGCTAGTTCTCCATGGATGTGAATTCTCAAGGCACACTTTCCTGATGTTGACGATCCAGCCCTCTCGGTGGGGTATGATAGAGTCCTGTTCTTTCTTCCCCTCCTCCTTCGCTTTATTGGGTATAATTTGCATACTATAAAATTCACTCGTTTGAGTGTACAATTCAACGATTTTTAGTATATTTACAGAGAGGCACTGCCACATTACAATCTAATTTTAGAACATTTATGTTACCCCATAAAAGAAACCCTGTCCTCGTAGCCCTCACCTTCCCACCTCCCCTGCTCCTGGCTCCATGCAATCATTAATCTGCTTTCTGCTGTTACAGATTTGCCTCTTCTGGAAATTTTGTTTAAACAGAATCATACAATAGGTGGCCCTTTGTGACTGGCATCTTTGACTCAGCATAATATTTTTGAGCTTCATCCATTTGTAGCGTGTATTCGTACTTTGTTCCATGTTATTTATTGTTATTATCTTTATTTATTTGTTTACCCATATACCAGTTGATGAATGTTTGAGTTATTTCTACTTTCTGGCTATTAAGAATAATGCTACTTCCTCAAAAACTTAAAAATAGAACTACTCTATGACCCAGCAATTGCACTAGTAGGTATTTATCCAAGGGATTACAGGTATGCTGTTTCGAAGGGGCACACACACCCCATTGTTTATAGCAGCACTATCAACACTAGCCAAAGTATGGAAAGATTCCAAGTGTGCATCAATGGATGAATGGTTAAAGAAGATGTGGTATATATATACGATGGAGTACTACACAGCAATCAAAAAGAATGAAATCTTGCCATTTGCAACTACGTGGATGGAACTAGAGAAAATTATGCTAAGTGATATTAGAGAAAGACAAATATATGACTTCACTGGTATGTGGAATTCAAGATAAAAAACAGATGAACATAAGGAAAGGGAAGCAAAAATAATACAAAAACAGGGAGGGGGATAAAACATAAGAGACTCTTAAATACAGAAAACAAACAGAGGGTTGCTGGAGGGGTTGTGGGAGGGGGGATGGGCTAAATGGGTGAGGGGGATTAAGGAAGACACTTGTTGGGATGAGCACTGGGTGTTCTACATAGGGAATGAATCACTAGAATCTACTCCTGAAAACATTATTGCACTATATGCTAACTAACTTGGATGTAAATTAAAAAAAAAAAAAGAAGAATGCTGCTATAAATATTCACATACAAACAAGCCTTTGTATGGGCATATGGTTTCATTTCTCATGGGCAGATACCTAAAACTGGAATTACTGGGTCATATATTTATATGTTCTATGTTTATATTTATTATATACTCTATGTTAAACATTTATGAAAGTGCCAAGCTATTTCCAAAGTGGCTGCATTATTATACATTCCCATCAGCATGTGTGGGCTTTCCAGTTTCTCCATATCCTCACCTAAGCTTGTTACTGTATGTCTTTTCGATTATAGTCATCTTAGTGGGTGTAAAGTGGTATGTCATTGTATTGATTTGTGTTTTCCTAATTGCTAAAGGTGTTGAGCATCCTTTCTTGTACTTATTGAGTATGCATGTATCTTCTTTGGTGAAATGTTAATTCAAAATTTTGCCCATTAAAAAAAAGTTTATTTTTGAGAGAGAGAGAGAGGCAGAGAGGGAGGGAGAGAGAGAAAAGTCCAGGCAGGTTTTGTGCTGTCAGCTCACAACCTGATGTAGGACTCCCTCCCATGAGCCATGAGATCATGGCCTGAGCTGGAATCAAGAGTCAGACGCTCAACTGATTGAGCCACTCACATTGCCCCGAAAACTTCTGCCCATTTTTATTTTGGATTATTTGTCTTGTTATTGAGTTTGAAGATTTCTTTGTATATTTTGGTGTATTTGTTTTATATTGCTGCTGTAACAAATTACCACAAATGTATCATTTTATACTTCTGTAGGTCACAAGTTTGACACTGGATTCATTGAGCTAAAAGCAGAGGGCTGGCAGACTCTAGGGGAGAATCTATTTCCTTACCTTTTCCAGCTTCTAGAGGTTATCTGCATGTCTTGGCTTGTGGTCCCCTTCCTCTGTCTTCAGAGCCAGAAATGTGTCATGTCTTTGACCCCTTTGCCATTGTCACATCTTTTTCTGACCACAACCTAGAAATACACTCGTGTGATTAGATTGAGGTCACGTGCATAATTCAGGATAATCTCCCCACCTCAAGGCCCTTAATCACATCTGCAAAGTTCCTCTGCCATGTAAGGTAATACATACACAGGTTCTAGGAATGTGGGCACGGACATCTTTGCGGGGGAGGGGTCATAATTCTGCCTGGCAGATGTGGACATAGGTTCCTTGTCAGTTTTATGATTTGTTAATAATATATTTACATATTTTCTCCAACGAATGGCTAATCTTTTTATTTTCTTGGTGTCTTTTGAAGAGTCTTTAAATTTTGATGAAGTCCAGTTTATCAATTTTCTTTTATCATTTGTGCTTTTGGTGTCCTATCTGAGAAATCACAGCCTAACTCAAGGTCACAAAGATTTACTTCTATGATTTCTTCTCAGAGTCTTACAGTTTTGTTTCTTACATTTAATCTCTGATTGATTTTGACTTAATTTTTTTGGTGTGGTGTAATTTAGGGGTACAGGTTCATTCTTTCACACCTGGATATATCTATTTGTCCTAGCACCATTTGTCAAAGAGACTGTTCTTTCCCCCACTGAATTATCTTAGCACCATTGCCAAGATCAATTGACCATAAGCATGGAGTTTATTTCTGGACTCTCAGTTCTATCCCACATCCATATGCCTATCTTTATGCCTATTCCACACTGTCTTTCTTATTAGCCATGTAGTGAGTTTTAAAATTGATAAGTGTGACTCCTCCAACTTTGTTCTTCTTTTCAAGATTGGTTTGGCTACTCTGGGTCCTTTGGATTTCCATATAAATCTGATACATCGTCTCCCTGGTTCCTGTGTCTGTCACCCAGAGAGAACACTTTTGGATGTATCCATCTTGTCCCTCACCCAACACATTAAAGGTTCCCAGGGAATGGGACTGTGTTCTGGTATCCAGTGTAAATCTCCAGAGAAGAGCCTGCAAAGCTCCAGCAGTAGTGTTGGTTGCCTGGCAAAGTCTAGCTCCATCTGAGAGATGAGGAAGAGGCAGCTCAGGCCTAAGAGGTTAAGGCTCAAATCCCTCATTCTGGTTTCCTCTTTCCTAACCCAGATGGAGAGACTCTACTCTCACCATCAATCCCCTTGCTATATTTTGACCTATAAATTCCATATGCCATCAGGAGTGCTTGGGCTGGATTCATTCACCCGATGAATCATCATATCGAGATGTTTGCTCAATGCTTGGGATGCACCTTTAATAAGTAGAAGATATTTTGGGGCGCCTGGGTGGCTCAGTCGGTTAAGCGTCCAGCTTCAGCTCAGGCTTGTGGGTTGGAGCCCCACGTTGGGCTCTGTGCTGACAGCTCAGAGCCTGGAGCCTGCTTCTTATTCTGTCTCAGTCTCTCTCTCTGCCCCTCCCCTGCTTGTGCACTCTCTCTCTCAAATATGAATAAACATTAAAAAAGAAAAGAAATTTGAACCTACTCTAAATGTACTGTGATTGAGGGATGGCCCAAAGGAAAAAAAAAATATTTTGGTGAAGCCAGTATAGTCAGTCTTCTGTAGAGGCAACTAAATTCAATCCTAAGAGGCCCTGTGACCCATGCATATATTTGCTTCAGGCCATGGACTACTAAGTAAGGCTAGAGAATTTGCCTTTGAGGCCAGAACAGGGTCTGCAAACTTCTATCCCCAAGCAAACAGCCCTGACCTCAATGCTATACTTTTCCTGTCCTCAGTTGACTCTACTTTGGGGCAGTTGGAAACCTCAGACTCTGGTGAGAAAGACCCTCTAAATGTTCTGGCTTACAGATAAATTTTAGCCAGGGGAATGATACATACTTTTCTTAGACAATACTTAACAGGTGTACTTGAGAGACACCTGGAGGATTAGGCTTCTCCTGGGTCCTAATCTGTCTTTTGCTGAGTTTCTCACTTCCTACCTCCACCTGCAGGAAATGGAGCTTGAGGTAGAGAATGTGGCTTTTTTGGACTCCGCAAGGCAAATTATTAATTGCCAGACCCCTGGGGGATGTGTATTGCAGGCTAAAAGCTAAAAAGGGCCTCTCTTAGCAAATCTATATTTTCTTCTGAAGCTATTTTCAGGTGGGGCAGTTTTAAGTCATCCTGAAGTCTTCAAAAAAGTAGTCTTCACCCTCCAGTGTCTTAAATTTCTACTAACAAATTCTGGGATACAAAAATCTTTGCAAATACATGGTGTAAGTCTTCAGATTGAAAACTTCATAGCTTTATCAGTGGTTTTGCTACCTGAGAGCAAGAATTACCAACCTGCTGGCCCAGGGTAGGGGGGCCTTCCCCACCCTCCCCTTTTCCTCCTCTGCTCAGTCAGTTGCATACAACACACCACTGCTGGTATCTCATTTTATGTGTCTTGCAAGTAATAGAACAGCTCAAACAATATAGAACATTTATTGCGTGGAGAACTGTGAAGTCCAGATGTTGATGGGGGACTTCAGGCATGGCTCAATCTAGGTGATCAACATGATTTATTTCTAAAATTTTCCATTTCTCTGATCCACCAGCCATGGCGTTGGCTTCCCCACAAGCCAAGATTCCTATAGGGTCCAAGACGGCTGTAGTTATCTGAAGGTGTCATAGGCCTTGTGCCAGGAGAGCTTTAGAAACTAATGATGCCTGAATCCTATTCCCAGAGATTCGGATTTAATTGGTCTGGGGTGTGCTGCCAAAGTTGAGAATCAAGACTAATCTTAGAAGTGAAAAAAAAAGAAGTGTAAGAAGTGAAATTCTAAAGTAACTCGTATTGAAAGGTAAAGTCAAAACAGTTTGGGACTTACCAAATTTCACAGAATCTAAGAAGCCGTTGACAGAAAGATGCACCATGATTTTATGTACCACTGAGAAAGAGAAAGGGCTGCCACTTAAACTTTGACCCTCCAATTGTCATCCGTGTCCTGATTTCAGAGATAAAACATGAAAATAAAAGCGTGTCTCTGAATTCATGGAATAAGGTGTGTATCTAAAGGAAGGACTACGTTTTAGAGGAGTCATCTTGGAAGGAGTGATTTTATACGATTGCTTTGAAGTTACTTCATTCAAAACACCTGTGGAATGTTTTTTCTTTGCCTTCAGAATCCATTTTCTATTTATACTAGAAAATCATAGTGTGTTGGAGCTGACTGAGACATTAGAGGCTATCCTGACCAACCCTTGGATCAATTTAATTATAGTTACACCTTGTTTTAGACTAAAAATGGTATTTCCCAGCTTTAATCTCTCACTCTGTTCACCATTCTTGGCTCTGGATGGCTTTGGGCTGTTTCCAATGAGCACATCCACCTTCCTAGGATAAAGATTTGCCACCAGTGAGGTTATTTAAAGTAACGTGTAATGTGTCCTTCTGGTGGTTTCGAGGATGGGGCCTGAGTAATGGGGTAAGTAATGGAATCACGTGTGGAACAAGCCCCTGATCTCACTTCGATGTTTACAGTATATTATGTCAAGATCAGTCACGTGGCCAAAATGTGTTCCCTAGAGTGAAGACACTAAGGATGGTACTTGAGGTCACCTCAAATGTTGCACGCCCCACGTTCACTGGTTCTTCCTCAAATACAGGATGCCCAATAGTGACTGGCGGGGAAAACCCCCAACAAAGGGCAATCTAGTGGATGTGAGGTAGCTTGCAACACCATCCTCAGGAAACCAGCAAGGATTTCTTTTTCTGTTTTGCAGAGAGAGAGATTAAGGCCCAGAGAGAGAGTAGGTGGCTGGGCCAAGGTGATGGTAAATTGAAGTTGAGCCCAAGACAGCACAAGGGCTCTTGCCTTCCCGGCTGGGGCACTCCCACCCAGCCTGCTATCTCCTCTCTTCTTAATGTTTCATAGCATTTGTGCAGCTCAGGGTTTGAAGAGGTGCTGTGGCTAGAAACTAGGCAGCAGGCCGAGGAAACACACCTGCCAACCTGCCCGTGCTGATGGGGATAGCACCAGTACAGACCACCCGTCCAAGGGTCAGAGGTGAATTCAGGCCCTGCCCTGGAGGTTCCAGGCAACCCTTCAAACCACACGTTCTTTTCCACCTGTGGAACTCAGACATGATGGCTTACATGGGTGCTGAGCCAATGATTTATACAAATCTACCACCTGAGGAAAATGGGCTGGGGCGGGGTGTGGGGGGGTCTTTAGCGAAAACCTTTTGTGACAGTGTGGAAAGGCAAGGTGTGGGGAGAAGAACTCTCTGAGAGGAGCAACAGTAGTTGGGCTTCACAGCCTCCTCCTTGTCCCTCTGCACGTGGCACCGAGGCAGCACTGGCTCCAGCTGTATGTCCCCTGTCTCCCTCAACTCCCTCCTCGACCCTCTGCAACTCCACATCATCGACATCGTCACCACCACCCTTTTTTCCATTACATGAGGGCCTATTATCTCACTGTGTCATTAGGCACTTTGGTTTGCGTTTCCAGGGCCCCTCACTGGCTCAGTCAGTAGAGCACAGGCTCTTGATCTTGGGGTCCTGAGTTCAAGCCCCATGTTGGGCATGAAGCCTACTAAAAATAAGATAAAATAAAAATCTAAACAATAAGCCATCTTGATTTGCATTTCCAGCCAGCAAGCTGATGCTACTGCTGCCACTCTAGGGACTGTGCTTTGAGTAGTCTTGGTCCAGGACTGTGGTTCTCAAAGCGTAGGCCCCAGAATGGTAGTATCAGCATCACCTGCGAACTTGTTAGAAATGCAGATTCTCAGGCCCCGCCCCCACAGACCTACTGAGTAATAAATTATCAGGGCAAGGCCCAGGAATGTGTATTTTAATAAGTCCTCTGGTTGGTGTCACTAAGTTGGCACCTGTATTTATTTCTTCAGGCCTGGCTAAACTTTAGAATGACCTGCTGAGTTTAAAAACTTCCTAGTGACGCTCCTGCCACAAATGAACTCCAGATCTCTGGGCTTGTTTGGGCAAATGTATTTTTTAAATGCTTTCCAAGTGATTTTGATGCAAAATGAGGGTTGAAGCTCAGGGAACTAGCCTGGCAATTTACAGATTAGAAACGGGTTCAGAGAAGGAAAGTGGCTTGTTGGAGTCCCACGGCTGATAGGAGCCTGCTTCAGAGCCCCTGGTTCCCTTCCCTGAAGTTGTCATTGTTTCCACGCACATGTAGGGGCTCAGCGGCTCCTAGAATGCACTCCCACATGTGTGTGCACCCCTGTGAGCCCTTGGTCCACCTCTAATGATTTCCTTCGGGGCAGCAAGCCACACCCGTACTTCCTATCAGGTAGTACCTGCCTTTGCTGTCAACACGGGACCTGTATTCTGGACCATGTGTTCTTCAGCCATACCTACTTGTATGTGGAAAGTCCCCTGAAGAAGGGGACTGTTCCTGCCGGGACATCACTCTGCTTCCCTGAGCCCACATGTGAGGTCCTGGGAAGTGGGGGCTCACAGGGGACATGCATTAGCAATTCATTTCTAAGTTTGCCAAAGCCAGTTCTTCATCTTGGGCTCAAGCTAGGGTCCTCCCCATTTCTCTGATGGAGGCTCTGAGGCTGGGGGAGGTCCTCATCTGTCCTCACGATGCTCCAGGTTTCCCGGCCTCACTCTTACCTCACATGGCTATCTCAGCAGACTCCACCGGGACTGAAGCAGGACAGCAGAGGGAAGGGGGGCAGAATTGGAAAATGGGAAATAATGGGTTTCTGGAAAACAACTCTCAAGTGACTGAAGTTAATTTCCAAAGCCAAAGTGCTCCCAAATTGTTTCTGTTCGGATTTAAAATTGTCATAGAATTGTTGGTTATTTCCACCCCACCCCCCAAACAATAGCTGATTAAGCTTCTTAATTATGTTGAATTTCATCTAATATCAAAATGGGTTCTCTGCACTTGCTCAGGGAGCAGGGATGGTGGTTTTGTGGGCCTGGTAAATGACAGGGAGAAGCCAACATAGGACTCAATGTTTGCTATGGGTCATGCAGCAAATGAGTTAGTTACCCATGGCCTACTCAGTCAATTCTGGGCCTAAATGTGGGGTGTGTGTGTGTGTGTGTGTGTGTGTGTGCGCGCGTGTGGCAGGCCAGGGCACCAGGGGGCAGTTACTTGGTCTGTCCACCTGCCCCTCACTAATGTTTGGTGCCTGTGCCATAAAGGCAGCTGGTTTCCTGGCACCCACTGCCTGGCAGATGGGCCTTGACCTTTGTAGCAACTAGCACGGTGTTAGGTAAACAAGACCCCCTGCCCCTTCCATGCTCCTGCTCCTGCTGCCAGCGAGTTCTATTTTTGACAGGCTTGGGCCAGGGAGGCTGGGAGGGTTCGCAGGCGGGGGCAGAAGAGAGGGCACCTGCTGAACTGGGGCGAGAGGCAGATGGCAGCTAGAAGCATGGCCTCTCACCCCAGCCAGATTTGGTCCATCCACAGGAAGCAAGGAGCCTCCCCAGCCCCCACCAAGCAGTTCTGAGGATGCAGTGTGGTGACTGAGGCCATCAGGAGAAAGGCGCAAGACAGGCAGGTCAGTTGCTTAGCCACATCCTTGATCTTGTGGCTGTGAGGAGTCGGAGCCAGATGTCCCCTGACGACAGGGCCCAGCTACTTGCAGGAGGGCCAGGCCTGATCCCAGGCCCCTATTAGTCTGATGGATGATTCTAGTGCTGCTAATGTGGTTAAGGCAGGCTGCAGCCTGGGGGGCTGGGGCCCAGAGACAGGCCAATACAGGCCCCTCTGTAATCACATTTGCCTGTACACAGAAGGGGTCCAGATTTCCCACCCAGAAGCCCAGAGGACATTAGTTAAAGTCATTGAGAAATATTTTTTGTATCAAGGTTTCCTTACCTTATTATTATTTTAAACAACCGGTTTACTGCCCAGGGTGCACACAGAAAGGAGCAGCTCTAAGAATGGATTGTGGAAGAATAGCCAAAGTAGATCACCTCCCCGAAGCCTGGAGCCTGCAGGGTGGGCCCAGCTCTGCAGGTGGTAGGGGACACCCTGTGCTTTCTGGCTGATAAACCACTGAGATGCTTTCTTCCATTGCTTAAGCTTGAATGGCCACTACTTTTTTTTTTAGTACGCTTTTTATTTTAGCTAGCTTTAGTTTTGTAAAAATTATGAAAATAGTACAGAGGGCTCATATGCTCTACATGTTGTTTAACCAATTATTAACCAAGTGCACTTGTCACTGTTGATGGACCAATACCCATACATTGTTCTTAACCAAAATCCATACTTTTTTCAGATTTCCTTCGTTTTTACCTAACATCCTTTTTTTTAGGAAGGATCCCCTTCCCCTCAGCCCCTGGCAACCACTAATCTATCTTCTGTCTCTATGGCTTTGCCTGTTCTGGACATTTCAGATAAATGGAATCTTACAGGATGTGGCCTCTTGTGTCTGGCTGAGCTGGCCACTCTTACGCATGTATTAACAGCTTTAATTCTCCTCCTTAGACAGAACGTGGGATTTTTAGGGAAAACAAATTCAAGGGATGTAGGCAAGACTTACCTGTGGAATTCTCACTCAAAATCCAGTTGTTTTGACTCTAAAACCTGAGCGTGTTCTGTCTATTATCCATTCAACATTTATTCAGGGGGCTAGGTGCTGGGATACAGAGGAAAATAAACCCTGCCTTGGTCCAAACTGTCATCATTTGACCAGATTATTGTCATATCTTTCTAGCTGATCTTCTTCTGCCCTTGATGGTCTACAATTTAGACCCACCCTACCAGCCAGGAAGATCAGGTCATGTCTCAACACTCTACTTAGAACTTAGAATCATTCAATGGTTATTTTGTTTTTTCTAACTTTTACCCAGAGTGTGAACCGCGGCCCTTACAATGGCTGCAAGTCTCCCTGTGACCCCTCTGACCTCATCTCTCACTGTTCTCTCCCTTGCTCACTCTGATTTCGGTCCATTGGCCTCTATGCCTTTCTCACATGCTGCCAGGCATACTCCCAATACACAACCTTCCCCACTTTCCGTTCTTTTCTGCCTGGAGCCTTCTTACTGCAAGTATCTGCATGTTCACTCCCTCACCACCTTCACATCATTGTGCAAATAGCTTCTTAAAAAGGCCTTCCCTGACCAGCTAATTTAAAATAGCAATCTTCCCTCGTGTTCCTTATTCTCCTTCCCTGCTTCATTTTTCTCAGTTGCACTTATCACCATCTGGGGTACACTGTATGTTTTATTTTTTTGTTTGTTATCTCTCTCTTCCCATTAGAGCATAAACTGTATGAGGGAAAGGCTTTTTTTTTTTTTTTTTTGTCTGTTCTACTTAATGCTGTATCTCCATTATATGTTTAGAACATAATATATGCTCAGCATGGGACACCTGGGTGGCTCAGTCATTTGGGGGTCCGACTTCAGGTCAGGTCATGATCTCATAATGCGTGAGTTCGAGCCCCACATCAGGCTCTGTGCTGACAGCTCAGAGCCTGGAGCTTGCTTCGGATTCTGTGTCTCCCCCTCTCTCTGCCCCTCCCCTGCTCATGCTCTGTCTCTCTCTGTCTCAAAAATAAATAAAAACATTAAAATGTATTTTTTTAAGGACATAATATTTGCTCAGGAGATATTTGTTACATGAGTTATACATTCTTCACTCTCAATCCCTTACCTCTTCTATTCAGAAATCTCCTAGGTCAGCCCTCTATGACTATGGAATGTGAGGGAATGATACAGGGAGGAGACCTGTGCTCTTGGATCCCCCAAAAGATAGAAATGATACCATTTGGTAGGGAGGAAGTTCAGGATGACAGATACTATCCCCCGTTCATTTGTTCATTTACTCATTCCTTCGTTTTTGAGTTCATCTTTGTTAAGTAAGTACTACCTACAGATTCTCAAATAAAATAAAAAACCTAGATAGCTTGTTCAACTATCTAGTGAATATTTATTTAATGCCTATTAATTTGCTGCTATCATGGTTGGTATTGAAGATATAGCAGTGTACAAAAAAGATACAGTCTCTGCTTTTATGAAGTTTATAGTGAAGTGTGGGAGACAGACATGGAACAAATTATGACACAAATAACTTTGAAATTATAATCTGTAATATATACTCTGAAGGAATAGAGTGCTATGAAAAGCTAATAAATAGGGAAATTGACCTTGTCTGGGAGTTAGGGAAGATAAGGAAGAGCTTTCTTACAATCAGAACTGTCCAAAGTTGAAATAGGCTGCTTTGCAATTGACTTTCCTTTGACTGAGGATTTAAGTGAAGGCTGGAAGACTCTGGATGGGGGTATTGTAAAGTGCATTAAGCACTGGGTATGGCAGGGTGAAAAATTCTTATTCCCCAAATCTAGGAAGTCAGTTGAATATTTTTAAAAAATTCAAGAAAATTTTTTTTTAATGTTTGCTTATTTTTGACAGACAGAGACAGAGCGTGAGCAGGGTAGAGGCAATGAGAGAGAGAGAGAGAGAGAGAGAGAGAGAGAGAGAGAGAGAGAATCTGAAGCAGGCTCCAGGCTCTGAGCTGTCCGCACAGAGCCTGATGTGGAGCTTGAACTCATGAACCGTGAGATCATGACCTAAGCCAAAGTTGGAGGCTTAACCAACTGAGCCACCCAGGCACACTTTGAAAAAAAATTTTTAATGTTTATTTTTGAGAGAGAGACAGAGACAGAGACAGAGTATGATTGGGGGAGGGGCAGAAAGAGAGGGAGACACAGAATCCGAAGCAGGCTCCAGGCTGCGAGATGTCAGCACAGAGCCCAACGCGGGGCTTGAACTCACAAACTGTGAGATCATGACCTGAGCCAAAGTTGGACGTTCAACCTACTGATCCACCCAGGTGCCCCAGTCAGTTGAATTTTTAAAAAAAAATTTTAAATGTTTTGTTATTTATTTTTGAGAGAGAGAGAGGCAGAGCATGAGTGGGGGAGGGGCAGAGAGAGAGGTAGACACAGAATCTGAAGGAGCTCCAGGCTCTGATCTGTCATCACAGAGCCTGACATGGGGCTTGAACTCATGAACTGCGAGATCATGACCTGAGCTGAAGTCGGACCCTAAACCTACTGAGCTACCCAGGTGTCCCAGTCAGTTGAATTTTTTTGTTGTTGAACGTGAAAGAGGCAGTAACAAGTTCCCTCTTGGAGGATAATTAATTTTATCAATACTTTTGTGGACCCAAATACTCATCCTTAGCTGTCTGGTGTCCCATTTCAGTTAAGTATACAGGATCCAGGATGGAGATTATGAGTGTACCAAGATGTTGGAGAAACTTATGAATACCAGCCCCTAATTATAATAGTCTTTTATCTCTGTGCTGCAGGCTAATTCACGGCTGTGTTCTCCTACCCTAACATAATTTGAAACTAACCCTGATCTTTGTGAACTAGGTTAGTCAGAAATTATTATCCAAACTTTATAGAAGAGGAGGCAAGTCTCAGAGAAGGTGAGATGCTGAACTTCATAAACCAAGATCTTCAGATTAAAAAAAAAATTGTGTTTTCTTCCATGTATTAGTTAGCTCTTACCCAAATAATGCTGTGTAACAAATTAACCCCCAGACTTAGTAGCTTAAAACAGTAATAATTCATTATCAGTCATGCTTCTGCAGGCCAGCTGAGATGTGGCTCATCTAGAATGGGCTTGGCTAGATGGCTTCACTTCAGATCTTCAGATTTATGGGTAGCTGGAGCAGCTCTGATGCAGTTTGTGGCAGCTTTGGTAGCTCTGATACACATGGCTTTCATCCTCCTCCTGGTACCATGGCTATCCAGGGCATGTTCTTTTTATCATGAAGTCAGGGGTGCAAAGCCTCTTAAGGCTTAGGCTTAGAACTGGCCCCTGTCACATCTGTCTCATTATATTCCCAAAGAAACTCACATATGTAAACCCACAGTCAAAGGGAGGGAAAATATACTTCACTCCTTCAGTGAGAATAATTGCAAAGACACATGGAAAAGTTTGTGTGGATATTGGGAAGGATCAAAGTTTGAGGCAAAAAATGCAACCTACCACATTCTGTTTGTTGTTTGTTCATTTGTTTATTAGTGTATTTATTCATTCAGGCCCAAACAATGTACATTCTGCAAGTTGTTGAATATACGAAGGTGGGTGATACAGTTTTTATAAAGAGACAGTTTCAGTAGAGCATGAGATGTACTATGAGAGGAGCAAACACAGAGAATCTTGTGAAGATAGGCTTTTGAAAACCAAAACCAAACCAAAACAAAACCCAAAAACAAAAACAAAACAACATTTGAGAACACTTGAATGGGTTTTATTCCCCAATGAGGAGCCAAGAGACAAAGAGATGAATCAATGAATGAACTGAACCAAAGCTAAAAAAGTCTAGAGTTAGCTCCACTCATATTTCAACCAGTGAAACCAGTTAGTTGTTTTGTTAACTCCTATTTCTCTTTCACTGGTAAAGCAAAAAACCTTCGAAAACTTGCATTCACTCTAAAGCAGTGTTGGGAGAGAGATGAGAGTGGCATCATTTATGCAAATACCATTTAGCTACGGATTTTAGAGGGAAGAATATGTCTGGGAAGTGGCAGTGAATAAATAGGAGATGTGGGACAGTTCCTGGGGGCTGCAGAATAATAGCATTATAATAATAATACATATTACTGTTTATTGAACTCTTTGTGCCAGGTTTTATGCTAAATGCTTTGCATGTGGTAATTACTGCTAATAACCCCATTTTAGAGATGACAGGAATGAAGTTCAGAGCAGGCAGCAAGGTGATCCAATTCCCTGCCTGAGTGGGGGGAGTGGAAGACCAGCTGTATAGCCCCCCAGGTCAGCACCATGGATAGCAGACTTATTGGCAGGCAAAGCCCTGGCTAAGATTCTGCAGGGTGAAATTGCACAAGCCCAGTACCAGGAATGGTTTTGAGTGGGTTACTCGTAACGTACCCACCCCTCCCCCTCAAATGGGTTCTAGTAGCCAGGGGACACCTTTTTGCTAAAGACCTCATAGTGTGTATGTGTTGGGTGGAGGGGGGCACTTTGAAATGTTACAGTTTGATCAAAGATCTGGGAAAGGATCACATTCTTTTGCATAATAAAGCAGCAGTGAGGGATTTGTAAGCTAAATTGGATTAAGGAGTGAAAAAGTATGTGGGTAGTCAGAAAGGAGGGAGTCCCAAGTGGGGGCAAGGAAGAGAGAGTGTTGGGGTAAAGAGAACTAGGGGAATGTTAAAACAATTTTCAAAGGGGTGTGTGAAGTAAATCATCATCTTTCCTACCAAGTGTTCAGTTAAGTCCCACACCATTGATTACATGCAGCTGGATTTATTTGAGAGCTTGAAGAGGTGGTGAAAGGGACGGTGAGGTCAGTGTTCCACATATGAACACCTGCAAATTAACATTACTGGCTGGAGAGTTTTTTCTTGGCTGTGGTAGTGGAGAGTTTCTAGGGTTTTGTCTTCTGTGCTTCAGCTTGGTCTCTCTGATCAGCTTATTGTCCTTTGGAGGGCAGGCAAGGTGCCTCCTTTGCCTCCCTCCCTCCTATGGATGGTACATTGTTGGGCACACAGCACACACTCAGGATATGCTGAAGAATTGATTTGTGTCCTCTGGATAAGACCTGTTCAGAAAAGAAGCATGAGTTTTCCTCTGTCTACAGCAATCAGAGTTCTCAGTGTTTCCAGGTCCCTTATAATTTTAAATATTCCTTCTCTTTGTCACCACAAGTGTACCTCAGCTGGTTGGACCATGCAATTCGATTTTAGGCTTAGAAAATATGGTTCTAGAATCCATGCTGCTAGGACCCATACAGGATTGTACTAAGAACCAGAAACGACCTGCTTGTCCTATGTCACAAGAAAACTCCCAACTTACCAGCAATTTGACCTAGCAAGGGCAATATGGGGTACACAGTGGAAGCTTGAATGCTGGTCCCTTCTCTATTCCCACGGGGACAATGGGAATCTTTTATCTTGATTCAGAGTCTTTAGGTAGCAACTGATGGAGAAGCATCTCCTTTACTCAGGCCTGGATGTGTGTTCCAATATTTGGAGGTGAGGGGGTGTACATGGGATATGTTCTCAGAGTCAGGTGTTGAATTTTAATTGTTGTCCCATGGAAACTACTATGGGAAGTGGCTAGTGGTAGTCAAAAAATGCACTGGCAATTTTGTTGGTAAAATAGATTTTTGTGACTGAGCTAGGAACCTGGCCACCAGTAGTGGTAGGCAATTTAGAAAATTATTGGCTTTGGAGTGTGACATACCTGAGTTTGACTCTTAGCTTCACAGTGTTCTTCCTATGTCATTTGGGCATGTCATGCTACCTGTCTAAGCCTCCATTTTTTCCTTTGTAAATGAGGGCTGTTGATATCCTGGCACTTACTGAATTAGTTAGGGTAGATAAGCTTCACAGAAGCAAAACTCATGAAATCTCAGTGGCCTGACACAATAAAGTTTTATCTCTCGCTCATGTCACAATCCAACATAGGTCAGTAGTGAAGTTTGGCTCCATGCTGTCATTCAGGGACTCTGGATCCTTCCATTCAGTGGATATACTTCCATAGAGCCTGGGAGCCTTTCACTGGATCCTCTGCATCAAGCAGACAGATGAAGGAGGAGACAGCATGAAGGATAGAACAGGAGGCATTTTTTATGGGCCAGATTAGGAGATGGTACAGATGATATCCATCTACCTTCCATTGTCCCATGGCTGCATCTAATGTAAGGAAAGCCGAGGATTGACTAACTGTGAGCCTAACAGGAAAGGGTTACTGATTTGGTGAACAACAAGCTAGTGTCTGCCACTCCTATCTTGTAAGATTATAATGAAGTGAGGATGTAATGGAAAAAAAATGCAGGTAGAATGCCTCAATCCCATCTAGCACATAGCAGGACTTAATAAATGTTCATTCTAATAACATTGTTTACACAGGAAAATGAATTTTAAATTCCAAACAAGCAACTTAGAAAGCACTTCCAAGTCTCTATACATTTGTTAGATGTGGGCTAACTTGTCTGTTTGTCCTTGGCTCCCCAGGAATTCTGATTACTAGGCCACCAGGGGTTAACCTACCCTGGCCTCCGCTGCTGCTCTACAGCTGGGTACCTTTCCAAGGGCCTTCAGCACTCTCTTTCAGTGCAGTAAATACATCTGGCATTCCCTATTCTGGAAATACAAGCAACTAGTCAATTGAAAAAGGCGTCTGCTGATGGTAGCATGACAAGCAATATCCATAACTGCTTGTAATCTCCTTCAGACATCCGCTCGCTCCCACCCAGCCTCACGGAACACAAAGGGGCTCCTATTATCTCAGCAGCCTTCTGTCGCCAGAAATGCAGATGAACCCTGACCTGATATTCCACTCAACATGCCCTCTGAGCCAAGGGCCTTCTTCAAGTGTTTACCCTGCCAGAATAGCAGATGAGTGGGCCACGGGGAGCAGCTTTCAGGAGGCAGGCAGCTGCAACGCAGAGGAAGAGAGCACAGGTTTTTGCGTTTGGGGATTAGAAGTCTCAGATCTGCAGCACACTAGCTCTGTGGCCTCAGAAAAGTCACTTTGCTTCTCTTGCCTCAGTTTCCTCATTGGTGTAATGAGGATAGGCATGATGCTTGCTTTATCTATGTCACAGGAGGTGTTGGGGCTCAAAAGATGTATCTGAAATGTGTCTATACCTACATTCCTGATAAAAAGTTACCTAATGGGACCATGTTCCTATGTTCCCATGTTCCCAGGGAGGTGGGATTGGGATTCAGAGGTGAAAAGACGATTAGCACATCTTAGGGTAAGAGGGTATACCTTAAGAGGCCTCCCCCTGTCTATGGGCAAGTGGTGGCAGGAATGTCTCCATGTCTAAATTCTCCAGCTACAGTCACCAATCCTGGACCCACATCGGGGAGAAGGCAAGAATGCGTAGGGTCATGGCCTGATAGGGAGTCGCGCTTCTCTCTCCCATAACAGGCTCCATGATGGGAGAATTGGGAAGATCACCTACCCATCGCCAGGAGCTCCCAGGGCCCATATCACTGTTATGGTAATGGCCATTTCTTATGTTTGTACCATGTTATGGCATTTACAAAGTCCTCTTTGAGCCTAGGTCCCACTCACGGCCCATGGGCACCTTCCAAGCCAGGCATTATGACCTCCATGAAGCTGAACCTCAGAAACACTGAGGAATTTGGCCAGAAATCTGTCTGGTTCCAAGTTGAACCTCCTCCTACCACACCACAGCTGTTCTGCCTTCCTGTTCCCAGACACAACCAAGAGAAAAGCTTTGTCTTCTACAGACTAGAAATGGACAGATGCGCGTTTGCTAATCCTTTTTGGATTAGAAAATGGGAACACTTCTCTGGTTTTCTATATCCCTAACAGTGCCTGCTATGTGGTAAAGTGCTTCTACATCGTTATAAGATGAACGGTAGAGAGAATGACCTGGCAGGAGGCAGAGAAAGCCTTAGGTGTTGACCAGAGTTCAGAAATGGATGGTTGACTACTGGTGTGCTGAAGGAGGGGAAGTTATGAAAGGGGCAGACAAAAAAGAGCCAAAATGGATGCGGCTTTCTTACATTCTGTTTAGTATTGAGAAAAATCCAGTGTCCTTGGGCCCTCCTTTCCCCAGGGACAGAGAACCCCAAAAAGGAGAAATTTGGAGGCATTCTCAACAAAGGGGTCTCTCTTAGGGCCATGGGGTAGGATCAGAAACTCTGCTCAAATAGACTTGGGACAGCAGGGATGAGAAAAGAGGCTGCCCTGAACCCTGCTCTTTTTAGAAGGGCTAATCAGACTCTGGCTGAGCTGGGGTGGAGTATCAGAATACTCCTGGAGTATTACTGTATATCTGTTACTCGTGGAGTAACAGAATCCAGGAGTCTTCTGTTGGAGTGTGGGAAACAGGATAGAAGTTACACATGGGGCAGGTGGAGCATAGACAGGGCAATGTGTTGGGAGAGAAAGCCCAAACCCACTTCTCCTGGGATGGGGAAGAAGTCTGGGTCTGAGAATACAACCAAAGGGGGCAGAGCTGAAGGACCACGAGGCCATTGGTGAATGTGGGTGGCAGCTGTAGAGGCCACCTCCACATAGTGCTGGAGGAATCACGGACTCCACGGCAGGAGGGCCCAGCCCATGCAGGCAGCAGCACTGAGGGCAACAAGAGTAAAAAGCCTTAAAGAATGAAAAGAGCAGAGGTCTTTTCTGAGGGTGGCTGAATGGCAAGATACATTTGCAGGCAGGGTGTTTGTGTGTGTGTGGGCGGGGGGGGGGGGCGGGGAAGAGAGAGAGAGAGAGAGAGAGCAAGAGATAGAGACATGGGCTCACCACTGAGCTCACTGCAGGATTGGGCCTTTGAGAGCACCCAACCAAGTGGGGAGTGATCTATCCTCCAAGGAGTAGCAGCCCCATAATTCTGCCAAGGAAGAGAGCACGTAGCGAGGCTCTGTGCAGTGGTTTTCCTGCTTCTCTTCTTCCCTTGGACCCCCTCCTGGCTGGTGGAGGGCAGGGGGTGTTGCAGACAGTGGCCCCTCTGCAGCCATCTTGCCCTGCGGGATTCACAACCCCAGCCCATCCTCCGTGATGAATGTGACCCACCACTGAAACCCCATCAGCTGCCAGGCAGAGGAGGTCAGGCCCAGTGGCTGCAGACAATGGCCTTATCGGCTGCTACTAGTGAGGGTATAAGCAGGGGATTGGATGGTATCATTCTAATTTACACGGGATTTTGTTTCTTTCCAGGTACTTAGCATGTGGATCTAGGTGATATCAAAGGCAGAGCATTATACAATAAGTAGGCTTAACCTCCATCTCGCCCCCTCTCATCCTTCTGTCTCTTCATTGAGGCCACGAGGAGCTGCAGCTGGGGTTGCCATAGTGACCAATTAGGATTACTGAGATGTTCTTGCAGAGAAAAAAGGGAGTATCGATTTAGCTTTGACAGTGGGGCATCAGGGGACCAGGGGAGCCCAAGGGTGTTCAGCATTAATAGGGGCAGAATGTGGCACCCTTGAGGCCGACCTGGGATTGTGTTGCTTCGGAGCTGGACTTCATACATGGTGGAGACCAGTGGCAAGCCCCTGCCTGCTCAGAGCTTACTGTCTCCGTGATAGTGCAGAGGGGCATGTGAGGGTATCTGGGGTGAAGTACGAGTGATGCCATCCTCAATAGAATGGCTCTCAAGAGAAGCAGAGTTGCCCAGCTCTGCTAGTGGGAGGCTCAGGCGCCCTGATAGGGTCACCCCAGCCATGAGCGTCCTTCCTGGTGTCACTTAACCAATATTTCCAGTTGCTCTGGTATACTGCCCTGCATACGAGTACATAATGTGGACCTGGATGTTTAGGAGCTTTGAATAGGGCAAACACTTGGTATCATTAATGCAAAATCAGCTTCCTATGATCACTATTCCTTTAGGAACTCTGAAACCAAGAGCATACACGGGGCCAGGGAAACCTTCTGGGTGGAAGGGGTCTCAAGGCTGGCACAGTGAGGGTGTGTAGCTGTGGACAAGCCATAAAAATAACTGAACCTCAGTTTGCCCCTGTGTAAGCAAGGTCTAATAACCATCTACTGAATAGGAAGGTTATGAAGATTGGAGCTTGTGTTGGTGACATGCTTGGTACATTGTGTGTGTAGGAGTCTGGATTGAGAGGAAATGGTACAGAGAACCCGGGACTGGATAAGAAGGAGACAGGGTGGAGGATGCAAGTTTGGAGACACCTGGGAGGGATTTAGGGGCTTCTGGATGGAGGAAGGGAGAGGATGAATTGCCCCTGAGCAAAGGAGAGGAGAGAGGCAAGGAGAACGGTTGGGGAGGGCATGCCGGGAGGAGGCTGATAGGCAGCGTCAAGGGGTACAGGAGCCCTGGCTTCACTAGAGGAGACCTGTGTCCTTGTCCTTAGCCCCAAATTCAAAGAAATGGATTCTTCTAAAGTTCCTCAGAAGTAAAAAGGTGGTGAGTGAGAGGGATTCACCAGCAGTCATCTCACCATCAGCGATGTCCTGGGGCTGAGCAAATGTGTCTGGTTCTGTAGCTAATGGTGTCCTGGGACCACTATTTCAGAAACCACTGGAATAGGTACCCCACCCTGGCCTTGGGCAGTGAGAAAGCCAGGCTGAGCTAACCAACTTCCTGCCCCACAGGGGTTGTTCTAGACCTCATCCTGCCTCTGCTCCCCACTTGCACCCCACTGGCCAGCCCCAGGGCTCATCATTAGAGCACAGCAGGAAGAGGACCCAGGAAAAATAGCTTCCCCTCGTCCCCATCCCCGGCCTCTGCAGGATTTAATAACTGCCCTCCTTAAAGATCAGGAGACATGATTAATTCTGACTCGAGGATTATTAAAATGCCTCCACCAAGCATCTGGCATTAAAAGTTCTAAATCAATTAATCTGTTGTTTGGAGAAGAGTGTTCTCGTTAGCACAGTTGCAAGAGGCCATTCAAGCTGCTGTGGGGTTGGGAGAGGCCGCCTTCGAAGAAGGGCTCAGCACCCCCCATGAGCTTTTGGGCCACTCCTTGGGCTCCTGGGACTTTTGGTTTCTGAGCCTGGGTTCTCTCACTGTGCATCCAATTTCCAAGTGCATCTCTCTCCCATACCCACAGGGTTGCCAGATAAAATACAGGAGTTAAAGTTGAATTTCAGGCAATGAAAAATTTTTTTTTGTTTGTTTAAGTATGTCTTATGCAGTATTTGGGACACACTTATATTACAGCATTATTTTACTCATTGTTTATCTGAAATTCAAATTTAATTGGGCCTTATATATTTTTCTTTGTTGAATCTGACAACCCTGTTCCTCTTATCCTGTTTTAGTAGCCTGACATCATAGCTGAAGCGGGACTCCTGGGTTTGAGCCCTGGGCTACTATCTACATGCCAAATGACCTGGGGGCCCATTGCTTACCTTTCTATGTCAAGCAAGAAATAAGCAACCTTGACTTCTGGGGCACTGAAGCATTTATGGGACTCTCACACAGTGGTTTGCAAAATCTCCATTTGACTGATAAAGCATATGGAAAACTATACTCTTGACCAAGAGCACAGGCCTGACATTGTTTTTAGCTTTTAGCCCTGTTGGGTTATCTAACCATGGGCTCTTTGATGGCACAGATGAGTCTAGTCCACACTTGCATCCCCAGCACTTGGCCCAGGGCTAACACTTGGCAGACCCTTAATATAAGTTGATAAAATGAAATCATGAGCAAATGAACCTTCCCTGTGTTCTCACCCAGGCTCCTGAGTAACTAGAGCTGACATTTATATATTACAAAGGGTTAAGTGTACAGAAATGGCCAGGGTCAGAGCCAGGCATTGGACCAGGGGCTAGGATCGCTAGGCTCATATTCTAGAGGCAGGTCCTAGTTTTTGCTAATATTTTGTGCCTTGGCTAAGTGCTGCCCACCCACCCCTGGTTCTGGTTTTCTCATCTATAAATCAAGGCTGTCATGTATAGGGGTCCATACAGCCCAGGCATTCTGAGACAGCTCCACTGTTGCTGGGATTTGCAGCACAGCTTTGAGTGGATCAGATAGATGTTGAATCCTGGCTCTAATCTGAGTCCCAGTGCCTGGTAAGGCCATGCATGACAATGCCCCATCTTAGAAGTCCAGGGAAGGCTTGGCTGCTGGGTGTCTACTGGACTTTGTTACTGATACCTGTTTTGGGTTTCAGTTGCCTCTCTGCGAAGGGATGTCAGGCTTTGGCTCTCTTGTCCCCTAAGCAGGTGGAGAGAGGGAGGAAACCCCGCCCTTCCTGACTCTGCATCCCATCCAGTGCTCCTTTGACCCTTGGCCGCACCTCAGATATTTCTTTTCAGCCTCTGCAGTCAGCCTAGATTTATCCTGCCTCGTGTCTCTCATGTAAAATGCATATCCCGACACTTTGCCAGGTTAAATGATTTAACAGCCGAGGCAGAAAGAATTAGGGGTCCTGGAGCAGCAGGCAATGCCTGCTTTTCAGATGAGATTGGAAAGAAGATGGAGATCGGTGGTGATGATAATCTCTTATTTTAATAATATAAAATAACTGTCCCACTGAATCAGAGTGAGCGATGAATTCTGTGGCCTGGGGTTAGAGACAGCCCAGTCAGGAG
Source organism: Prionailurus bengalensis (assembly GCF_016509475.1). Taxonomy (NCBI): domain Eukaryota; kingdom Metazoa; phylum Chordata; class Mammalia; order Carnivora; family Felidae; genus Prionailurus; species Prionailurus bengalensis. The sequence continues at coordinate 14,245,243 of NC_057346.1, read as the reverse complement.
AAGAGAGCCAGGGGGATGCAGGGACGCCTGTCTTCCTGCCTGTCGCTCCCTTTGTTTTGTCTTTCTCTTTTGAAGATTTATGCCAGCTTCATCCTGTGACCCTCTGGATCTGGTGCCACTGAGTGTGGGAAGCCAGAGAGGTTGGATGGGAGCACGGTGTATTTGGGGAGGGTGTGTGTGTGTGTGTGTGTGTGTGTGTGTGTGTGTTTATGAGAATAAGAGAGACGAGGGAAAGAGGGAGGGAAGGAAGGAAGGAAAGAAGGAAGGAAGGAAGGGAGGAAGGAAGGGAGGAAGGAAGGGAGGGACGGAGTTGAACTCTGTAGCTCAGTTTTGAGTGGATCAAGTTGACTGTTGAATCCTGGGTCTAATCAGAGTCCCAATGCCTGGTAAGCCCACGCCGGCTAATGCCCCACCTTGGAATTTCAGGGAGGATTTCACACAATGGCTACATTGTGTTCACTGGACTTTGTTACTGGTGTCTGTTTTGGGTTTCAGCTGCCTCTCTGCAAAGGGGAATCAGGAATAAGTGAATGAATGAAAGAAAATAAATCTAGGGTAACTGATGACCACTTTTCCTTTGTGATTGTCAGTGGGAGATATCCTGATCTGTGACCCCGAAAAAGAAAAGCAGGCTGCCTAAGGCAGGGGTCTAGACAGGATGACCCCTAGGAGATACAGGGATTGCTAACTGAGGCATAAAGTCATAGGATGCTTGGTCCTGGCCCCAGTGAGCCTAGAGGGAATGTCTCACTCTTGGGTCAGTCCCTTGATTGACAAAGTCGTATTGAACACCTATCATGTGCTGGTCTTTCTGAGATTGGCTGGGCCAGACCAGGGAGGTTCCAAAAGGAGCCAGGTGGTGGGGAGCAAACTCTGTGGTACATGTTGGCTCAGCAGGGCTCCCCTTCACAGCGGGTTGCTAATAGCTGAGGAGCTGCAGACCTGTCTCCTTCCCTGGGATTAATTCATTACTCTCGCCCTACTCGGATTCCGTCAGGTTCAAACGTCAGAATTGAATATGCAGCTAATGAGTCAAATGCTCTCTCTATCTTTCCATGTCTGGGGCCTGCTCTTTCCCTCTTCTTTCTGCAGACAATGGCCCGTGTCAGGGGGTTGTAGTGGTTACAGCAGAGGTTGTGACTGCCTGAGCCCGTGAGGGGGGCTTTCCTCCCCTTTCTTAGTGAAGAGCAGGTCTGCTCTATTTACTGTACTTGTTTATTGTGGAGAGTAAAACCCCTCCCACTGGGGCTCCTGAGTTGACACTCATCAGAGCACATGGAGAAGTGGGGAGAACTGGTCCCAGGCAGAGGCCTTATTCCGTGCACTTGTAATTTCTGCTCCTTATCAGTTACCAGCCATTTGTGGCAACTCAGTAGGTGTTAGGTCCATGCTAGACACTAAGGACATAAAGCTGAACAGATTGGTTCATTTCTTAAAATAAATGTTCAGTGAATATCTACAGGGCCAGTGGGGTGTAGTCTTTAGAGGTGAAGGTTCTGGGGCCAGACTTCCTGGATGTGATTCTGGCACCGATTGGTTGTGTTGACTGAGGCAAGTTTGTTGGCCTCTTTGCCTCCGTTTCTTCATCTGCAAAATGGGGGTAACAAAAATAACACCTTCATGTATTTGTTAGGACATTAAGTGGGTTGGTACAACTTCAGCTAGCAAATGCTAAAGAAATGTAGCTATTGTTCCTCTGTAGTAAGACCTTAGAGTCTTAGGGTATAAAATAGACCAAATCAACATTGAATCGCTGCCCACTGTATACCAGGCAATGTGATTGACAGCATTAACTCATTAAATCCTCACCGCAACCCTTCTAAGGTAGGTCTCATTATCATTGCCACCCAGCTAGTAAATGATGGAGCTAGAATTTGAGCTCTGCCCTGTTAGACTCTGAATCTGGGCTCTTGGCCATAATATATGTCTTGGGGAGACAGAACATACATAGAATTATAGAAATGGCATCATCTTATAACACAGGTCCAAATACAGCACTGTAGGAGCCACAGAGAAAAAAATGTGGCTGCCTCTAGATGTCTAGGGAGGCCAAGGAGGGTTCCTGGTGGAGGTAACGTTTGAACTGGAGGTTGAATAGGCATTCTCTAGGTATATTGGATGGGTTCGGTGCGAGGCAGAGTGATGAGCGAAGTGCAGGTTACATTTAGTAATTTCCAACCCCAAATGCTGGAGGGAATGTGTGTTATGACGAGTGCTAGAGATAAGGCTGGGAAGGCAGGTGAGGAATGCATCATGCAGGGCTCTGTCAGCTATGCCACGAAAGCGGGTTTTACGTGAGGACACTGGGAGTCACTGTGAGTCTGAAGCTGGGAAGTGGCACCGACATGCACTTAGAATGCTCTTTCCCTAACTGTACCTTGGAACACAGGCTAGAGAGGCGAAGGCTGGAGGCAGGGATGACACTTACAGTGTTGTTGCAGTTGTAACCTGTTGCTCAAGGCTGCCCACACAAGGAGACTGGAGAAGGGGCACAAAAGGAAGGGTGAGGTTTCCAGGCAAAAAAGGACATGGTGTCTGTTTCTGATCCATGGAAAGTGACAGCATGAAGCAGCCAGGGCAAGATGGTGTCAGTTCTGTTGGCTGCCCCTGGAAGCTGATGAGTGTGAGACGTGGGTGAGCAAGGGTGCCAAAGCTGAGCTTCCTTGGGGATAGAATGGGTTTTAACTGGTCCTTGGTGATCAGTCAAGGGGGAGGGAGGGTAAGAGGGCCATTTCAGGCTAAGACAAGAGGGTCTTGATCTACTGGCTCAGTTTAAGGAGATCCAGGCTGGGGCTAGGGCAGAGGCAGCATCTCAATAAAAATGGGCTGTATAGAACACAACTTGCATGTTAGAGTGGCAGCTCTGGCCCAGTGAAGGTCACTAGGCTCCCCCTGGTTCAGAGATAACACCTGGGAGCAGGGCCAGTCCTAACCGGCTTGGAGAGAAATCTGAGCATCTCTTAAACATTCAGGGAGGAAAAGGTGAAATGACAAGAAGAAGCAGGGGCCTGGGGGACCTCCCAGGCTGTACCCACTGAGTCAATATTTTGCTAAATGTTCAATTTGCAATCAGAAACAAGAACTCTGCAAACATGTTTCTTTTTATAGTCCTTGGTATTTTTCTTTTGTTTTCCTTGAAAGGTTCTCCTCACCCCGGTCCCACTGTGGGTGTGTTTGCAGACCTAAGAGGGGGAGATATGCTTCAATGGCCAGGTGGAGTATCGACCATGACCTCACAGTCAAGAAGAGCCAAATCAGGAATCTGGAGCATGCAGAGAGATGGAAGCAGGAAGCATGGAGCCAGGCCAGGAAGGGACTTTGAACACGGTCATGGCAGCTGTTCCTTCACAGATGGGTGGCAGAAAGCTCTCAAGGGAATGGTCAAATTGGCCAAATAAATGGAGACCTATGATGGCTTTCCAGGTCTTTTTTTTTTTTTTTTTTTTGGAAAGAGCCATAGCTGTTTAGCCAGAACTGTTCTAAGAAGCTCTTTGGATGGATATATATATATATATATATATATATATATATATATATATATATATATATATAGTTATTTATTTATTAAAATTTACATCCAAATTAGCACATGGTGCAACAATGATTTCAGGAGTAGATTCCTTAATGCCCCTTACCCATTTAGCCCATCCCCCCTCCCACAACCCCTCCAGCAACCCTCTGTTTGTTCTCCATATTTAAGAGTCTCTTATGTTTTGTCCCTCTCCCTGTTTTTATATTATTTTTTGCTTCCCTTCCCTTATATTCATCTGTTCTGTGTAAAGTCCTCATATGAGTGAAGTCATATGATATTTGTCTTTCTCTGACTAATTTCGCTTAGCATAATTCCCTCTAGTTCCATCTACGTAGTTGCAAATGGCAAGATTTCATTCTTTTTGATTGCTGAGTAATACTCCATTCTATACATATACCACATCTTCTTTATCCATTCATCCATCGGTGGACATTTGGGCTCTTTCCATACTTTGGCTATTGTTGATGGTGCTGGTATAAACATGGGGGTGCATGTGTCCCTTCGAAACAGCATACCTATATCCCTTGGATAAATACCTAGTAGTACAATAGCTGGGTAGTAGAGTAGTTCTATTTTTAATTTTTTGAGGAACCTCCGTACTGTTTTCCAGTGTGGCTGCACCAGCTTGCATTCCCACCAGAATGCAAAAGAGATCCTCTCTCTCCACATCCTCACCAATATCTGTTGTTGCCTGAGTTGTTCATGCTAGCCATTCTGACAGATGTGAGGTGGTATCTCATTGTGGTTTTGATTTGTATTTCCCTGATGATGAGTGATGTGGAGCATTTTTTCATGTGTTGGTTGGCCATCTGGATGTCTTCTTTGGAGAAGTGTCTATTCATGTCTTTTGCCCATTTCTTAACTGGATTATTTGTTTTTTTGGGTGTTGAGTTTGATAAGTTCTTTATAGATGTTGGATACTAACCCTTTATCTGATATGTCATTTGCAAATATCTTCTCACATTCTGTCAGTTGCCTTTTAGTTTTGCTGATTGTTTCCTTCACTGTGCAGAAGCTTTTCATTTTGATGAGGTCCCAGTAGTTCATTTTTGCTTTTGTTTCCCTTGCCTCTGGAGATGTGCTGAGTCAGAAGTTGCTGTGGCCAAGATCAAAGAGGTTTTTGCCTGCTTTCTCCTTGAGGATTTTGATGGCTTCCTGTCTTATATTTACATCTTTCATCAGTTTTGAGTTTATTTTTGTGTGTGGGGTAAGAAAGTGGTCCAGGTTCATTCTTCTGCATGTCCAGTTTCCCAGCACCACTTGCTGAAGACACTGTCTTTATTCCATTGGGTATTCTTTCCTGCTTTGTCAAAGATTAGTTGGCCATATGCTTGTGGGTCCATTACTGGGTTCTCTATTCTGTTCCATTGATCTGAGTATCTGTTCTTGTGCCAGTACCATACTGTCTTGATGCTTACAGCTTTGTAGTATAGATTGAAGTCCAGGATTGTGATGCCTCCTGCTTTTGTTTTCTTTTTCAAGATCGCTTTGGCTATTTGGGGTCTTTTCTGGTTCCATACAAATTTTAGGATTATTTGTTCTAGCTCTGTGAAGAATGCTGGTGTTATTTTCATAGGGATTGCATTGAATATGTAGATTGCTTTGGGTAGTATTGACATTTTAACAATATTTGTTCTTCCTATTCAGGAGCATGGAATCTTTTTCCATTTTTTTGTGTCTTCTTCAATTTCTTTCATAAGATTTCTATAGTTTTCAGTGTATAGATTTTTCACCTCTTTGGTTAAATTTATTCCTAGGTGTTTTATGGTTTTTGGTGCAATTGTAAATGGGATCGATTCCTTGAGTTCTCTTTCTGTTGCTTCATTGTTGGTGTATAGGAATGCAACCAATTTTTGTGCATTGATTTTATATCCTGCAACTTTGCTGAATTCATGAATCAGTTCTAGTAGTTTTTTGGTGGAATATTTTGGGTTTTCCATATAGAGTATCATGTCATCTGCAAAGAGTGAAAGTTTGACCTCCTCCTGGCTGATTTGGATGCCTTTCATTTCTTTGTGTTGTCTGATTGCAGAGGCTAAGACTTCCAATACTATGTTGAATAATAGTGGCAAAAGTGGACTTCCCTGTCTTGTTCCTGACCATAGGGGGAAAGCTCTCAGTTTTTCCTCACTGAGGATGATATTAGCATTGGGTCTTTCATATATGGCTTTTATGATCTTGAGGTATGATCCTTTCTTGAGGGTTTTTATCAAGAAAGGATGCTGTATTTCGTCAAATGCTTTCTCTGCATCTATTGAGAGGATCATATGGTTCTTGTCCTTTCTTTTACTGATGTGATGAATCACGTTAATTGTTTTTGCAGATATTGAACCAGCCCTGCATCCCAGGTATAAGTCCAACTTGGTGAATAATTTTTTTAATGTATTGTTGGCTCCGGTTGGCTAATATCTTGTTGAGGATTTTTGCATCCATGTTCATCAGAGAAATTTGTCTATAGTTCTCCTTTTTAGTGGGGTCTCTGTCTGGTTTTGGAATCCAGATAATGCTGGCTTCATAGAAAGAGCTTGGGAATTTTCCTTCCATTTCTATCTTTTGGAACAGCTTCAAGAGAATCGGTGTTAACTCTTCCTTAAATGTTTGGTGGAATTCCCCTGGAAAGCCATCTGGCCCTGGACTCTTGTTTTTTGGGAGAGTTTTGATTACTTAATTCAATTTATTTACTGGTTATGGGTCTGTTCACATTTTCTATTTCTTCCTGTTTCACTTTTGGTAGTGTATATGTTTCTAGGAATTTGTCCATTTCTTCCAGATTGTCCATTTTGTTGGCATATAGTTGTTCAAAATATTCTCTTATTATTGTTTTTATTTCTGCTGTTTTGGTTGTGATCTCTCCTCTTTCATTCTTGATTTTATTTATTTGGGTCTTTTCCTTTTTCTTTTTGATCTAACTGGCTAGTGGTTTATCAATTTTGTTAATTCTTTCAAAGAATCAGCTTCTGGTTTCATTGATCTGTTCTACTGTGTTTTTGGTTTCAATAGCATTGATTTCTGCTCTAATCTTTATTATTTACTATCTTCTGCTGTTTTTGGGTTTTATTTGCTGTTCTTTTTCCAGCTCTTTAAAAGCGTAAGGTTAGGTTGTGTATCTGAGATCTTTCTTCCTTCTTTAGGAAGGCCTGGGTTGCTATATACTTTCCTCTTAATGACTGCCATTCCTGCATCCCAGAGGTTTTGGGTTGTGGTGTTATCATTTTAATTGGCTTTCATGAACTTTTTAATTTTCCTCTTTAACTGCTTGGTTAGCCCATTCATTCTTTAGTAGGATGTTCTTTAATCTCCAAGTATTTGTTACCTTTCCAAATTTTTTCTTGTGGTTGATTTCGATTGTGGTCTGAAAATATGCACGGTATGATCTTGATCTTTTTGTACTTGTTGAGGGATGATTTGTGTCCCAGTATGTGGTCTATTCTGGAGAACGTGCCATGTGCACTGGAGAAGAATGTATGTGCTACTGCTTTAGGATGAAATGTTCTGAATATATCTGTTAAGTCCATCTGGTCCGGTATGTCATTCAGAACATTGTTTCCTTGTTGATTTTTTGATTAGATAATCTGTTCCTTGTTGTAAGTGGGGTGTTGAAGTCCTCTACTATTGTATTACTATCAATGAGTTTATTTATGTTTGTGATTAATTGATTTATATATTTGGGTGCCTCCACATTTGGTACATTAATGTTCAAAATTTTTAGGTCTTCTCAGTGGATAGACCCTTTAATTATGATATAATGCCCTTCTTCATCTCTTGATACAGTCTTTATTTTAAAGTCTAGATTGTCTGATATAAGTATGGCTATTCCGGCTTTCTTTTGTTGACCATTAGCATGATAGAGGGTTCTCTATCCCCTTACTTTCAATCTGATGGTGCCTTTAGGTCTAAAGTGGGTCTCTTGTAAACAGCATATAGATGGATCTTTTTTTCTTATTCATTATGTTACCCTATATCTTTTGATTGGAGCATTTAGTCCATTGACATTTAGCATGAGTACTGAAAGGTATGAATTTATTGCCATTATGTTGCTTGTAGAGTTGGAGTTTCTGGTGGTGTTCTCTGGTCCTTTCTAGTCTTTGTTGCTTTTGGTCTTTATTTATTTGTTTTTTGTTTTTTCATCTTTTCTCCCCTCAGAGAGTCCCCCTTAAAATTTCTTGCAGGGCTGGTTTAGTGGTCACAAACTCCTTTCATTTTTGGAAACTTTTTATCTTTCCTTTTATTTTGAATATCAGCCTTGCTGGATAAAGAATTCTTGGCTGCATATTTTCTGATTCATCACATTGAATATATCCTGCCACTCCTTTCTGGCCTGCCAAGTTTCTGTGGATATAGGTCTGCTGCAAACCTGGCCTTGTAGGTAAAGGATATTTTTCCTTGCTGCTTTCACGATTCTCTCCTTGCCTGAATATTTTGTGAATTTGAGTATGATATGCCTTGTTGATGGCCAGTTTTTGTTGAATCTAATGGGAGTCCTCTGTGCTTCCTGGATTTTGATGTCTGTGTCTTTCCCCAAGTTAGGAAAGTTTTCTGCTATGATTTGTTCACATAACCCTTCTACCCCTGTTTCTCTCTCTTCCTCTTCTGGGACCTCTTTGATTCTGATGTTGCTCCTTTTTAATGAATCAATGATTTCTGTAATTCTTAAATTGTGCCCTTTGCCTTAATCTCCCTCTTTTTTTATGCTTCATTATTCTCCATAAGTTTGTCCTCTATATTGCTGATTCTCTGTTCTGCCTCATCCATCCTTGCCGCCATGGCCTTCATTTGAAATTACAGCTCAGTTATAGCATTTTTTATTTCATCCTGACTAGTCTAGCTTTTACTTCTTTTATCTCTGCAGAAAGGTATTCTAATCTATTTTCGACTCCAGCTAGTATTCTTATTATCATGATTCTAAATTCTGGTTGAGACATCTTACTTGTATCTGTGTTGTTTAAGTCCCTGGCTGTCGTTTCTTCCTGCCTTTTGTTTTGGGGTGAATTCCTTCATTTCGTCATTTTGAAGGGAGAAAAAGAATTAATGAGGAAAAAAATTAAAATTAAAAAAATATTAAAATTAAAAAATTGAATACACACACACACAAAAGGAATCGAATAAATGATGCTAGATTGTAGGTGTGTTTTGGTCTGGGTGTTGAAAGGGGTTGCTAGATTAGAGAAAAAAGGGGAGAGAAAAAAGAAATCATTTGAAAATTTGAAAAAATGAATACACTAAAGTAGACTAAAATGAAATGATGGAAATTAAATAGAAATTGACAAATTTTACACAAAAGTAAAAAATATAGTAGAAAAATTAAAGAAAAATTTTTAATAAAGATTGAAAATAAAAGTGAATTTTTTCTCTTTCTGTATTCAAGAAGAAAAGCAACGAAAAAGAAAAAAAGAGAAAATTGAATAGATGGACCGGTGAACAGACTGAAATACAACTGAAATTACTTCGTTTTCCCCTGTAAGTCAAACTATGAATCACTCTATAGTCCATAAACTAAGCAGGTGGAGAGACTTGTGTTCCTGAAGAGCGAGGCTGGCCCAGTTGAGCTTGGCTTAGTGTAATGGCTCCGTTCTCCTCTTGATGGCGCTGCTTAGCTTACTGGGGGTGGATCGCTGCAGCGCTTGTAGGTGCATATGCGCATGCGTGGGACTGGTGAAAATGGTGTCACCCAGCCACCCAGTGTGGAGTATTGGAACTTTGTTCTCCAAGATCAGCAATCGCACACCCGTCCTTTGTCTTCGGCTTCCATCTACTCTCCACTTTTACACAGTCCGTGACCAAGCCCCAGGCAGTACCTCCCTCCTGAGTTTTGTCTCAGATGCGGCTGTGTTTCCGACCCCTCACTTCTGAGGGACTGCGGCTTTGACCCGTTCTGCCCCTCTGCTGGAGGATCTCACCGAGCAATGGTCGGGTGCCGGCTGCACCCAGGAACTTTCGCGGGACCATGCTGCTGCTGCCCAGAGACTGCGGCCGGGTGCCAGCCCCCCCTGAAAAAGTTCCCAAGATCGTGTAGCAGCAGCGTTTCTGGGATTATTGAAAACAACACACACCTGGCGCCAGGCTTCCCCCTTAACGACCTCGTTCCAGCGCCAGCGAACGTGGTGGTTCTCCCGGGTCCGCTGGGGCCTTGCCTTTGGGGGACCCACACAGCCTCTACCCGATGTCCTCCCGGCAGGGGAACTGCCTCCCTCCGTGTGGCCCGAAGAACCCTGGACTCCGCTCTGCTCCTGGGGATTCGTCCTTCCCACCAGAGCACCACCAGGTATGGAGCCGCGCCGTTTCAGCCTCTGCGCTCCCTGTTTTTAGTCCTAATGGAATTTAAACCCTCTCCTTTCTCCCTTTTTGGTTCAGTCCCTGCGGCTGCTTCCACTTTTCCGCTTTCTCTCCAGCTGCTTTTGGGGAGGGTGCCTTTCCTACACTCTCTCCCCTGTCTCCGTCCTCTCTCCACGCACAAAAACAGCTCCCTGCCCTCCGTGGCTTCTGTCTCCCCCAGGTCACCTCTCTGCGCCGCATACCTGCTGAATTCTGGGGTTCAGGTTGTGCAGATTGTCGTGTTAATCCTCAGATCAGTTTTCTAGGTGTGCAGGATGGTTTAGGGTTGGTCTGGCTGTATTTTGGGGACGCAAGACACGCAAAAAACTTCCATGCTGTTCCGCCATCTTGGCTCCTCTCCCTTTCTTTGAATCATTCTTGACCTTATGTTGTCTTTCTTTTTTTTTTTTTTTATGCTTATTTATTTATTTTTGAGAGAGAGAGAGAGAGAGAGACCACAAGTGGGAGAGGGGCAGAGAGAGAGAGAGAGAGAGAGAGAGGGAGGGAGACATACAATCTGAAACAGGCTCCAGTCTCTGAGCTGTCAGCACAGAGTCCAATGCAGGTCTTGAACTCATGAACATTGAGATCATGACCTGAGCCAAAGCCAGATGCTTAAAAGACTGAGCCACCCAGGCGCCCCTACCAATGTCATTCTTATATATTGCTTATCTTCTGTATGGACTGCAAGTTTCCTGAAGGCTGTGAACTCAGTGTACCTGCTTCTGCACTCTCCCTAGCACTTAGCACAGCACCTCGCCTGTGGTCGGCAAGAGGCTGAACACTCCTGTGAGTGAATCTGAGGTCATGGGGAAAGTCGCTGTTATACTGCTGTTTTCAGCACGATGAGTTAGATATAGCAGGGTTGGCATCTTGGTCCAACAAAGGGCGGGTCCCGGGGACAGGGGGCACCAGTTCCCAGGAAGGCTATCCTGGGGTTAAGAAGCACCCCAGAGTCAGATTAGGACTGTGTCACAAGTCAGTCCATTACAATGGGAATCTTAGAAGGGGGCCCAGCGTGGAGGCCCAGTCATCTCCCTGGGCACTGTAGGTGAGGCCGGGAGGTGAGCCTGGAGATGGGGAGTAAGGTGGGGCTGTTTGACAGACTCACATAAGACTAAGATTAGTTTACCGGCCCCTGTCGCAAACCTCTGTGTTGACCACTCCTTGGTCTCTCTCTGCTTCTAGTCTTAGCCGATTAACCATCACCCTTTATCAGTCTAGTCCAAAGCCTTCAGTGATTCCCTCTGGCCTCAGAGAGGAATCCAAGCTCCAAAGCACCAGTCTGCCTTATCTCCCGCCCTCTGCTCCCCCGACCCACGCAACATCTACTGCTCAAGACTGGAGCTTCTCTGTCACCCCCCTGCTCCCCATGGTGCACTTTGTAGTTTCCTGCCTGGACACCTTTTCACATTCTGTCAGAATGGGCCTCATTCTGTCTTCCACACACCCACACCTACAACTGCTTCCTGAGCCCAATTATCTTACCTGTTCCAGGAAGACCTGTTTAGCTTTCGTGGTCCACATTCCACGTTAGTCTAACATCTGCTCAGTGTGTACCAGGTGCCAAACTCTCTGTGTGGGTGACTCCAGGCCATTCTACAAGTAGTGTCTTGTCCCTGGCTCTGCTGTTGGTTCCAGAGGTGGTCTCTTGCTCAGAGTTCACCGCTATATGTTCAATAACGGTATTGAACCGAGCACTTTAAAATCCAAAACATTCTTTTTAGTCCTGTCATATACAAAATAATCTGTTGGTCTTTTCTCTTGTTCTGCAAAGAATAAATAGCCTCTCCTCCCCTCTGTGACACCAAAGACGATGGGTACTGTATGAAAATATGGGATTTAGGGTTTTTAATTTGGAGGCGATGTGATATTTTATAAGGATACTGAACTACGACTCAGGGAACCTGTCGCTTGGCTCCGTTCCTGGGCACATCACTCAGTCTGTCTGAGCTTATTGCTTCCTTTGTTAAAAGCAGAAGAGAACTCCTATGATCTGGGCTTTGGTGAAGGGTAAATTAAATAAAGTTATGCCACCACTCTGTAAACTGCAAAAATAACGTGGAATTATTATTATTGTGCTCATTTTTATTGTTGCTCTCCAAAGATGAATTCTGTCCTGAACAGAATAATAAGCGGTGGACAGAAAGGGTGGAGTCCTGAGTTGTAAAGGACACAAGATGAGAGTGGACACTTGGAAAACTCCCCGTAGTCTATTGGTATTGGTTAGGCTTAGCCAACCCCAGCAATCAGACCAAGATGCCTCTCCCAGGGAGTCCTAGACAGGGCTGACGGACAGGCTTCGAGGCATCTGCGAAGTTTCAAACATTAGATCATTCTGGGAAGAAGACTGGCTAGATTCATTAGATTCTCAATGGTCCCCAGAAGGAGGAGGAAGTAGTGGCCCTGGACTCAGGCACAAGCTAGTAGCTGGGAACAGGGTCTTTGGTTCAGAAATGGAAGTTAGGGATGGGGAAATCCTGCGAGTTACTGGGAATGGAGCCTCTAGTCCAGCTACTTTGGAGCCAACCTGGGAGGGTCCTGGATAAGTTTGCCAGGGGTGGTTCTCACTGGGAGGCAGCCTTGTATCCACATATGACGTCAGATCTGTCCAGGGACGAGGGAGACTCCCCGGAAGTGGCTGAGTCCCCTTTCCTGAGAAGGGCTCAAGCGCTGACGAACCCAGCGCAGGTTTTGCAGAAGGAATTCTGGCATTAGGTGGGAGGTTGGGCTAAAAGGTCCCTGCACTTCCTGACACCTTTCAACTGTTTGTTTCTCTGATAAATGTGTTAAGCAGTGTCCAGAAGACATGATCACTTTGCTGAGTACTTGTATTGTATCTACCTTGGGCCCCAAACTCCTCAGCCTGTTGTGAATTCAATGGTGTGTTTCTTAGCCGGCTGTGTATGTGATCCTTTCCCAGCTCTCACGGAAGAGATCAATGTGGAAGAGAGCAGAAGGTTGGGGCTGGGTCTCCAAGGCCATGTCTAAGAAGGAGCTGGAGCCCAGAGCAGACTGTGTTCTGTGCAGCAGTGGATAGACTTGAGTATGAAGCGTTTTGACAACAATGGCTTCGCTGTCAGATATGTTTGGGAAATTCTGGATGAAACAAAGTTAGGCAGTTTTTGTTTGTTAGCTTGTTTGTTTTATTTCTTTGAACCTTCTGATTTTCCAAGAAGGGAACACGATGTGTGGCATCTCCCTAATTTTTTTTGAGCACGGCACCTTCTTTTCCCCAGGGAGCAATTCTCGAGGCTGATGTTCCAAAGAATACACTAACATTGCCCAAGACAGCTTTGTCAGATACCCTGTCTTTTCTGCCTCCTGTCTGTCTCTGCTTTCATTTTCTGCAGCCAGGATTCTGTAGGGAGACATGTGGAGCCTTAAGAAGACCCTTCCTCAGCCCACTAGGATTTCTGCAAGTGGTATAGGTTTAGGCGTGTAATGAATTTAGATTTAATTTGCAAGTGAAAAAGCTTGCTTTCTTTTGTAGCTTACACCAAAGCTCAAACGTCTAAGCTTCCAGGGTTTAAGTCTAATTAACTGTATTTCACAGCTTATTTAAAGAAAAGAATGGAGGCATTAAAATTGTAAAATCTAATTTTTGAGTAAATCTTTCAGTGCAAAATTAATGTCGCAGTATTAGAGCTGCCTTGGCAATATATCTCTTGTCTTCAAATTTCAAAATGAGCTTTTGCAAACATGAAATTATTCATTAGACTGTCTGGTAAAGAGATAAATAAGTGTCTCTTCAAATCCTCAATCTCCTCTTCTCTATTTAGCCAAAGACGGAGTTATTTGGTTTCAGGGCAAGTGAGTTGATCAGATTTGTGAATTTCGACAGGTAAGGAGAGCAGGAAAAGGAACAGAAGCTGTGTATGTCGAGGGAGTTGGGGTGGAGATTGAGTCCCTTCTTCGTCCTCCTGGCCTGCTCCTGAGGGATTGGCCCTGGGAACAATGACATGTCTCAGCAGCCACACTGGGGCAGGGTGGAGGGCACGGTTTTGCTGGGCAGCTGCTCTGGCTGAAATGCCCAGATTCTCCAGTACCTCCAGGTGGGCAGTGGTCCATTCATTATCATAACCAAGGGGTCACCATCCCATCTGGCCTGTCACTGAAACATCTTTAAGTTCTGTCTCCTTCTCTCTGACCCCATTGCTATGGCCCGAATCCGGGGGCTCAGCCATCCATGCTTCCATTCTCCTCTGCCACTGTCCCTCATAGACCCCACATCCTGGGCTCCCTAGATGCGCCCAGCATGGACAGTGCTCTGAGCTTTCGCACTCACTCCTGCAAAACCCTAGGGCACTTTTCAATCACTCCTGCTCCCCACTAGACCACAGAGAATATATCTGCTTCTCCTTTGTATCCCTACTGTCTAGCACTGTAGCTGGTATACAGTAGGTGCTCATGAAGTGTTGGTGATGACGAAGATGACTGATGGAATTTCAGAATCAAATGTTCAGGAACTTTGGGTTCATGTTTTCCAACCGTTTGTTTTGCTGGTAGCTGTTCCTTTTTACCCACGGTACAAAGTTGGGGGGGCCGAGGGGGAAGCTGAGCCCTGGGGCAGCTCAATGAGGACGGGTCACTCTGAGAGTCTGTGTAGCGTGTAAAGAATATATCTGGGTGAGAATTTAGCTCTGCTTCTTATTTCCCAGGTGAACGTGAGCAAGCTACATCACTTTCTAGTCTGTCTCCTGACCCTCAAAATGGAAATAAAAGCATCTACATGTAGGAGTTTTGTGAGTCTTAGAGATCGCGCAGGGATGGTGTATAAGATGCGCCTCATACTGTTGCGGGGCGCACAGTAAGCCTTCAGAAATTGGTAGCCACTGTTCTTGAACATTGTGCAATGCAAAGAAGGATGAGGTTTAAGTAAGCTAATGCTTATGTACCGGTATTTGCTTCATTGCTCGGTCTTCCGTTCATTTCCTCACTCATTCAGTACATAGTCATTACGTTTGCGCTGCGTGTCACCAAGTGTGCCAGGCTCTAGGGATGTGTCGTAGGTGATCACACTGTCCTGACCTCTCCTACTGGTCATTGGAATCCAACTTTACTTCTCGTTCCCCTCACCGGTAACCCAGTGCAAGCCACAATTGTCTCTTGCCTGATATGTTCCCATAGCCTCCTAGTCTGCCTACCTCTGCCTCGCCTCGTGCCAGCCCATTTCCTCTGGAACAGAGAAATATTTTAAAATACAAAACGGCCACATGACCGCCCTGATTAAAGCTTCAGTGGCTCCTGATTGCCCATTGGACGTGGTCCATGAGCTGTCACATAGCTCAGAAAGCCTGGCAGGGTCCTGGCTACCTCTTCAGCCTCATCTCTGCTTATGTCCCTACCCCACGCAGACTGTCCTGTCACCTAGAACTAAATGCACATCCTATAGGGTCTTCTCTCTAAGCCTTCCCGAAGCTATTCCTCCTGCCTGGAATGTTCCTTGCGCTTCCTTCTCTCCCCACCTTCTTGTGTTGGCCTAGCATGTGTTCATCCATGTCTTAGGTTAAAGAATTTCTCCCTGGGGGCATTTCTTTTTTTTTTTTTTTTAATTAAAAATTTTTAATGTTTATTTTTGAGAGTGAGAGAGACAAAGCGTGAGCAGGGGAGGGGCAGAGTGAGAGGGAGACACAGAATCAGAAGCAGTCTCCAGGCTCTGAGCTGTCAACACAGACCCTGACATGGGGCTCGAACTCATGAACCGTGAGATCAGGACCTGAGCTGAAATTGGACCTTAACTGACCGAACCACCCTGGGGGTCTTTCTTGACTTTGGGAATAGGAGAGGCACTCCTCGCTCCTCTCAGGGGGCTCTACAGAGCCCTGCCCCTCCCTATCATGGCACTGACTGTTTCCCTGATACTCTGTCCCCACATCCAGCCCGCATATTACATTCAAAGAAAGCAGAAGATGGACATCCAAAAAGCATTGAAAAATAATTTTAATCTTTTATGAAGCTGTTTGAAAAATGCCAAAGGGACATTTATTCCTAACACACAGCAGAACTTTAAAAACCCCTCTCTTCTCTCTCTCTGTCTCTCAGGACCCCACACAGGGCCCCAGCATCACAGCGTTCCCTTTGCCCTCCCTCCGCATGTTCCCCGAGCGACGCCGAGCACAGCCCTTGCTTGCTTTTATTTCTTTTACCCCCTCCCTCACCTTTCTAGAGTTCCACTCACAAGTAACTTTCTTCACTTTCAGTCTCATTTCTCAGTTAACAAAGGACAACGCACAAATATCCACACGACCCCTGGCGTACCCACACCACATGTTGGAGAGAGATCAGCCTCTGTCACCCGTGCTGGCTGCCTCTGCCCTTTCAGATCGGCCCGGCTAGTGGAGAAGATCACAAACTCAGCGGCCAGGCAAAGGTCGTACCCAAGAAGTGGTCTAGGGCGTAGTGGAGCCTGGACAAACCTGAGCCAACACTCCCTGCCCTGCATGGCCCCGTGAAGTGGTTCTTCTCAAGAGCAGTGACTTCGATTGCTGTGGTCTGCTCAGTGTCCCCAGCACTTGGGAGGGGGACCAGCCCCAGCACTGAAGGAGGAATGAATGAAAGGAAGGAATGTGGGCCCTGTGTTACCAGATCTCCTGAGTTTATCAAGAGGAGCCAGGAATCTGAATCTCAATGAGAAATCTGAGTTTTAGCTGTCAGATACAATTTCAAAGTGTTTTAAAAATTCACTGTGGGCCAGGCTCCTGTGCTGGCAATCACTGACCTCTGACTTCAGCTTGTTAGGCTCCTTGAATTCCCTCTCTACATTTTACTTGATTTCAACAGTCCGAAGGGCAAGCCCAGGGGCTCCTTATGTTTTAACAGGTGGGCAGGTGGGGAGGAAGTCTGGACCTTCTGGCACAGCTATGAGCTTGGAGAGGCAGAGAAACCTCCCATTTACCCTGGAACCCCAGGCCTCACCCAGGGCCTAGCACACAGTAGGTAATTGGCGAATATGTGCGGAAGGAATGATGTCCCAGATGTGGGAACCAGAATCTCCTGAGTTCTTGCGCAGGTGGCATTCTGCTTAGAGAGTGGGGTGTGGCCCAGGGGGGCATGGGGCTGTGCGTGGAGTCTAGGGGCTCAGCTCTGCTGATAACTAGCCATGCTGTCTTGTCTCCTCTCAGGCTGTGCTTCTGTGTGGGGGTTAGCCTCATATTACTCGGTGCCTTTCAGCTCAAACGCCTCTGCTTCCAGACAGGGTCAGAGCAGAGGAAATTGGACTGGAGGGGGCCAAGGTGGGAGAGGAAGAAGCCAGAGTTGGGCTGGGGCAGGCTGTGGCTCCCACTGTCCCAGGTCCGTCTCAGCAGCCCCACCTAGAGGCAGGCAGAAGATCCATCTACAGACATATAGCTTTCCGGGCAGAGGGAAGCCTGAGCACTTGCTGTTTGTTTGTTTGTTTGTTTTTCCTGAGAAATCTTGGTCCCATGGGAACTTCTTTGAAGTAATCACTTCTCGGAGCCAATTAGTGTCTAGCCGCGCCGTGTGGAATGGCCTGGGGGAGGCAGCGTGGGCTGTCTCACTGTGGCAAAGATGGTGTGCGGCAATGGGGGAGGGAGGGATGCAGCGCTTTGCTGCATTAATAGGGTGGCTCTCCTATGGTTAGGCCACGCCCCCTCTCCCAGCCCTCGTAGGTTTTTTTTTTTTTTTTTTTTTTTTTCCCCAGGATGAGTGGGACTCCAGGACAACTCTACAGAAGACCACAGGGCCTGCAGGGTGGGGGAAGGCATCAGAAGGCAAGGCAGTTGGGGAGCTAGACCCAAACCCCAGCTCTGCTCCTTATCAGCTGTGATCTGGGCAAGTCACTTCACCTTTCCCAGCCTCCATTTCCTTTTTGCTAAAACGAGAACACCTGGCTGCCTACCTGGAGGTCCTGTTGTCAGGGTGAAGCAAGTGCCAAGACGCTTTGTGAAGGCAATAGGAGGGCAGATTACTTAATCTTCTTAAACTCCAGTTCTGTCTCATCTGGTGAAGGGGTTGAGTCCAGGAGGAGAGTGTGTAAATGCCTGACATGTAGTAGGGACTAAAGAGGTACTGGTGTCTGTTATTGTGAACTCTGGCAGTACGTAGACTCTGGCCCCCAAGCAACAAGTTCTGAGTTACCATAGTGAGGGGGAAATGCCACAGGGCATTACAGGTTTCCAGCTGCTTGGGTGTTCTTGGGCCGGGATGTGCTGACAGATGAGAGGAAGCAAGGCCCTTGCAGCATGGGGTCCAGATGACCCTGGCTTGGGGTGGACTGGGGAGGACATGGGTCAGGAAGGAGCCCACTGTGGAGCCCCCTGCTTACAGAGTGATGGGGTCAATTAAAGCAGGGTCTAGAGGCAGCACAGAGATGACCTTTTTTGAAGAGGAGACTTGGCGAAAGTGAAGTGGTTCAGAACTAGCCTCTCCAAAACGTGCCACTCTGGCAGGTGGATTATTTTGAGCTGAAGACAATCAAGGCCCAAAAGACTCAGGAAGAGCTTTTTACCTTCCCCTTCACTGCGTCTAAGAGTTTAGACAGAAGCCCTGATGCAGAAAGAGAGCCGTGAGCACAAATAACTACAAAGACTGTGCCAGGGGTGGTGAGATGGGGGTGTACCGGGCCTGTGTGTGCAGTCCTGTCTGGGTCGCATCGTCTCGGCATGGCATGACAAACTTTTGTTTACCAAACATTTCCCCTTCTCATCTTCCTGTAAGTTCTTCCTCCCCTTTGAAGCCCAGACCTCTACACCCTTCTCCTCAGCTCAGGATGGCGAATCAGCCTCAACTGCCTATCTTTGAGCCTCTCATGTCTGTGTGGGGCTCCTCTATGTATGAAGTTAAATTTGTCTTTCTCCTGTTAATCTGTGTTATGTCAATTTAGTTAATAGACTAAAAGAATCTAGAAGGGTAGAGAAAAAAAATTGTCCTCCCCTGTAAGAGGAAGAAGCTTAGCACCAGGCAAGTGAGAGGCAGACCCAGGCCCAAGTCCTGGGTTCCAGCCCCCTGGTCCAGGATTCTGTTCATAACCCCCACAGAGGGGATGCCCATAGGGGGTCCAGTGGCTGCATCTCACAGCCACCTGTACATTATGATTCTCCCTTTACATGGAGTTCTTCCACTTCCTCTGTGTACCCTAGAAGGCAGGACTCAAGCCTGGGCTCTCCTCTTCCCCCTTCACTGTCCCAGCAGAGACACTCCAGGGAGCCAGTGTGGCTGTGCTTTTTCTGTGCTGACATGGGATTTGGCCCAGGGCAGACAGGTGCCTTCAGGCATATAGTAGCCTGGAAGAAACATGCAGGGGCATTTGAAACCTCCAAGCTGGTAGGTTTGGGCTTCTGAGAAGCTGGGTAAACAAACCTGGGCCCAAGAGGAAACTCATTCTTTCTTTCCTCTGCCTTTCAAACTCATCAAAGTCAAGTTCTCAAAGCTCTTCTGTCTCACAAGTGCCTTCAAATGGGTCTCATTGTTTTATTTATTGTGCTTATCACAAGTACAAGCAGCCTGGAGATTTCCGGGCAGGTCAAGACCTCTGTCAGGGAGGGTTGACATTTCTGGGGGATCTGAATGGTCCTTTGGGGCAGGCCTGATTCAGAGAGGAGGTGCTAATGGAGGTTTCCCAAGTGGGTCATTTCCTTCACGTCTTTCCATGCCTAACAGACCTGGATACACAACTCCATCCATGATCCACTGTCCCAGACAGGTAGGTGTGTGTCCTCCAGCTCAGGAAAATGCTCCAGCATTCTGGCTCTCCCCATGGACCACTAAGTAGGGCTCAGCAGCAGCACTGATGAAAGTCGCTGTAACCTTCTGATGAAACAGCATGCAATAAATAGGAACCAAGTGCGTATTGTGTGTGTGTGTGTGTGTGTGTGTGTGCGCATGTGAGTGTATTGGGGGAGATGCAGAAATAAAGGAGGGCTGCCCTGTGGTTCCCTGAGGCCCATAGCCCACTGTAGGGAGAGGGAGGCAAGCCCCAATCACCCTGCCACCTGGTGGGCTGGGCTAAGTGCACCATTGAGGTAGCAAGTGCCGGTGAAGAGGGAGAAGGATTCTGACCTGAATGGGAGGAGGAGGAGAGCATGGTGAAGGTCAACAGAGAGGCTAGGGAGGGGTGTTGAGTGGAGGGGTGAAAGAAAGGAGGCTCAGAGGCAGGGAGTGCAGGTAAGTTTGGTGGATGAATGGTGGCCAGCCTACTGCTGCAGAAGAAAAGTCATGGTCAGGGATGGGTCCTGGGAGATTGGGTTGGGCCAGACCATGGGAAGCATAACGTTGTTCTGTGGGCACCTGGGCTCATCTGTCAGTTTTTGAGGAGCATCTCTGGGCTTACTGTGTTCTGGGTGGGCACACAGCTCGACGCTGTGCTAGGGTCACATTTTTGGCAGTTCCTGAAGGTTTGCAGACAGAGAAGCCTGGCCGTCGGCTTTGCTGGACATCCAACCCCTCCCGTTCTTCTGGATAACCAATAGAAAGGCCCACCACAGAGAGGCCCTCAGAACATTCGCCTGCTTCTTCTCGAATGGGCTCAAAGTGGGTGCACATGTGCCCTTCAGGCACTGTGGCCAGGCAGCAGGTAAAGCCTGGGCCAGCTGTGGAGTCTTGGCTGACCCCCTACCTCTTGAGTCTGGTTATCATCTTTGCAGTGTGGCTGATGCTACCTTTTTTTGCCAACATGACATAATGTGTATAACACTGCTTTGAAAGCTGCATTATACAAATGCAAAGTACTATTTTTTTCCTTTCCTTTTATTAACTTCTCATCTATCCTCAGCCTGCCCTGTAACTGGGCCAGGACCAAAGACCTGTCTCCTTCCATATCACAAAGGCTGTGTGTTGTGGAGGGCAGATTGATCACCTCTATGTTTTAGCGATTCCAGGAAGGCTAGAGGCTGGAGAGGTAAAGAGGCATGGGCTTGGTCAGGCAGAGTGAGCAGAGTGGCTGTGTCTGGGCCCAGGAGAAGGTGCTAGAAAGGGACAGGAACATTTTTATTGATGACATTGAAGATTGCCATCCTCTCCTTCTCCTTCATCTTCATAATGTCCTGGACCCCAAGCACCTTCATACCCCTCTTCTCCTTTTGGATTCCTTTATTTCTCATTCTGAATGATTCAGCTTGTGTGTTCTCTCTCCCTGAAGCATTTCCCGTTTTCCCTGGGTGCGTGGTCTCTCATCGTCTGTGGCATCTGTTGGCTTCCCTCTCCATGGTGCTTCTCCGCTGCGCTGCGTATCTCGGGCATTTGCGTAGATTTCCTTTCCTTCCTGTTTGCTTTAGGCTCCTCCAGAGAGGGGGCCATATCTTTTGGGCCTCTGTGTCCTCTTGTCAACATTCTTTGTGCCTAAGAAGCCTCCATGAATACTGGAGGGGTTAAGAATCATCTGTCTTCAGAAAGTGTCAGTGAGACCCAGTGCTGGGCTGGATGCTGAGGCATGTCCTCCAGAAGGCAGCTCCATACCTGCTTGGTTCTGTAAAACAGGTGTCCTGCTGAGTCCAAGGGCAGAGGACTGGCAAATCCGGGTCTTTCCTGTCAGCCATTCCTGGGCTGGTCTGAGTTCCTTTGCACCTGATCCATTTCATTCCTGTTGCAAGGCTGGAATTGAGGCCTGCCTGGGCGCTCAGAGGCAAGGGAGAGAAAGGGGACAGGAGAGGGTGGGAGGTAGATGTGTGTGTGTGTGTGGGGGGGCGTTGAGGAGGAGACCGGGGCCCTGAGAGAGTCCCCAACTCCCTCTGGATCCATAGAAGTGAAGGAATAATTCCTCCACCCTTCTTGTTCCTGGCCCTTGTAACCCCCTGAGCTCCTTCTTTGTCCTGGTGAAATAATGGCTTGTCAGAGAGACACGATTGTTACTAATTGCTAGATTGCTTTGTGCCTGTTGTTCCCAGACAGGCAAGGCGGGGCCTGTCTCTCTGGGGGGGCCTCTCGGTCACCTCCTCCTGGTAAGGGAGACACCAGTACAAGGAGAGGAGGAAGCGAGGTAGACAGGCCCCCTCCTTGTGTCTCTCCTGGTTTACAGCTAGTGGCCCTTTAAAGGAGGACACTAACAGATATAGGCACCCATGAAATCATTCACCCCCACGTGAAAATACCTCTACCTGCTGGTGTTCCATGCCCAGTGATTCACATGAATAAATGCAGGTCCTCGGCGATCAGGGGACACAACCAATAACCACAGCTGGGCAGGCTCCACAGTCCAGCTGTAATTATGGCAAACACCTCCATACCCACGTGTGCAGATATGAGCAAATGTCTGGAGATGTGAGGGTGAGAATTAATTGCACCCCTCTTCCCAACAGTTTCTGAACCAAGTGAAAAGTAGACACAAAAGGCAGACAGTACCAAAATATTCCTGTATTTCATCCCTTTTTAAAGACACATATTTTCACATTTTTGAAATTGGGGTGTGTGTATAATCAACTGCATCAGTTTGTGGAAATACTAGCTTTATTGCTAGCAGAGTTGATTTAAATATAGGAGGCCCACTTGGGCTTCCTACCCTTCCCTCCGGCATTGAGGTTGCTGTCACAAACCAATAACCCAGACACCTGCAGGCCACCATGCTTCGGAGCGGAGCCTCCGAGGAGGATGGGTGTGCCCATTCTATACTGACCTGGTCCATGTAGACACCATGCCCCAGTCTTTTCCTTGTCTTGCCAATTAAGTAAGGGGAAGTGTGGGTCAGAGAAGGGAGGCAGGTCGAGAGGAGAATAGAAATTTTTCCCACTATTTCCTGTAAGGCAGAACTTCCCATTGTATGAGTCAGAGCAAGAACAGAAGACACAGTTTTCCCTCTCGGATGGATATATCTGGGTACCAGTGAATGGGGTGAATGGGTAAAAACCAACAAACACATTTACACACAGCTGATGTACATATTCAAGTGTGCATTACACTAGCAGGTTCATTGGCTGAGGACACACTTGTGAACAGTTACACCTGTGAGGTTTTCAGCATCAGGCGCCTGCGCAGAGACCCAATAAACACGCACGCTCACATGAGGACACACGGTGTGTGGGCCCACTTGGATGCGGGTACTCCTACTTTGTAGCACCCTCCTCCTGGATCTTGGCCAGCATTGTCCTGCAAGGAGCCATGAGTCATCTGACAGTGGAAGACAGAGTGTACAGATCTGCTCAGAGGCCACTTTAGGGAGTTCCTTAAGCCAGAGGGCTGCTGTGGGCTGAGCGTTGGTAGAGTGACTGGCCTCCAGCCTGTCACTACGGTCATTTCTTCTAGCTCACTGTAGGTCTGGGTCTCCTGGTGTTGGCTCTCAGCTTTCCAGAGGACTCTTGGACAGGTGTGCCCGTTCCCAGTTGTCCCAGGGCCTGGGAGAAAGCCCTGTTACCACGCCCTCTCCTTCCTGAGTACCCCCCTCTGCATGCTGTGCTAGCATGCCCCCCCCACCCCGGAAGGGCTGGACGCCGTTGGGTCCACCTCTGCATTGTGGAAGCCCAATCTTCTTTAAAGGAAGCTCTGGTGCCACCTCTGTCTCCTCAAACCCTGACTGTCTGGATAGCTGCCCTCCTCAGTCATTCACAGATTGGGAGCTCTCTGTGCCTCCCAGTCATTTCCAGGCTGTGCTTGCCCACTTCTCATTAGACTGGAGGCACTCCATGCATGGGGGCCGTGCCTTCTCATTTAATTATAAATGTTTGTCAGCCAGTTTAGAACAGGCATTTAGAGATCTCCTAGTCTGACCCCCCTATCTAACTGATGAGGTTTCTAAGGCCTAAAGAGAGGCAATGAGTTGCCTAGAGTCAACATACATAACCAGGGTTTAAGACAAGCTCCTGGCCTCCTGTGTGTGTGCAAGGTAGATGGTTAAGCATGAGATGCTTCTCTGTGTGGACTCTGTGTATGTCTGTGTATATACCTGTGGTGCTAGTCCCCTATGTGGTGGCATTTTGTGTTCCTGGGTGTGTTTCCATCTGTGGAAAACTGTAGGGATATCCATGAGAATGCTATGCATGTATCTGTAAATTCTGTGTGCCAATGAGCTTCCATATCCATCTACATGTACCTAATTATGTATCCACCATGGCTTTTGATGTAATATCCAAATGCACCTCTGTGTGTGTCTAAGTGTGTATACCCATCCATGGATAGCGGTGTGTGTAAAAGTCTACTCCTGTTTGCCCTGGGCAGGTATGCACCAGCTGTGTGTATCCATTTATGTGTACAACCAAATGTGTGCATTTCTGGTGTGTACATGACCTTGGTGTCCATCCATGTAAATGCTCTATGTGGTTGTTGTTGTATGTGTGTGTTTCTGTATAGCTCTGACATTTCCAGCCTGCATGCAGTGTGCTCACTTTTGTGACTCAGGCAGCATGAGCCCTTCTGCTCAATCCTTGTGGTCCCTGGGGACAGGCCAGCTTCTGGCGCAGTCTGCCTTCTTGGTCACTGGACTAGCAGCCTGCGTCTTTCCACTCAAGAAAATGTTGCTTGGACCCCCGTGTAGGCTCAAATCATGTAACCTTTAATGTTTCCTCTCCTGTGGGGACCGTTCAATTTTTAGCCTCTCGGGGGTCCCATTTGTGTGATGTCAGGTTGAGAGAGAGACTGTGGCCTGGTACAGTCTTCCCAAAGCCACGTGACTCCATGCCCAGGAGGGTGTCTCACTGGGTAGAACTTTGCATGGGCTCAAGTCACTAACCCCTTCCTAACTAATAGTACAGCCTCAACTTCAGCCTTATAGTCAAAGTCTGCTGGAAGCTTTGAAGTCCAAGCCTCCCATCTTAGGGATAAGACACTGATGCCCGAGGAGGAAAAGAAACTTACTTTAGGTCATACATTTACTCTTGGGACTCCAGTCCCGTGCTCTTTTCCTTGTTTGCGTCAGGCTTCCTGGGGCAGATGGCTAGGAGCCCACTGAAGATTCATGTTTCCCTTCCGCAGTATAGAGTCGTCATGGGTTAGTCCCTATGCAGACAGGGACGACATTCCCATCACCCCTTGCATCTACATGGGCCACGTGACTGAATTCCGAATGTGCAATATGAGTGGAAGTGACTGTTATATGCCAGTTCCAAATCTTATTCATAATACCCTCCCAGACATATATTCTCCTAATCTTCTCCATTTGCTGGCTAGAAGTGAGGGCCCACCACATTGATGGTGGCAAAATTGTTACCAGTATCCTTAAGACTCTGAAATCCTGTCTCACTGACATTGTCTCTAAATGACAGGATAGCATAGGGGGCGCCTGAGTGGCTCAGCTGGTTGGGCATCCGACTTTGGCTCAGGTCATGGTCTTGTGGTCCGTGGGTTTGTGCCCCACGTCGGGCTCTGGAGCCTGGAGTCTGCTTCGGATTCTGTGTTTCCCTCTCTCTCTCTCTCACTGTCCCTCCCCCACTCATGCTCTGTCTCTCGCTCTCTCAAAAATAAACATTAAAAAAAAAATTTTAAATTACAGGATAGCATAGATTGGGGTCCGTTTTTTGGTCACCCGGAGCAGCCCAGCCCTGTGGCGAAACCTGAGTCACCATGGTGACTGTTCCTGCAGTATATGATAAAATTAATGGTTGCACTCATTATCGCACTTCTGGCTGTCCTTTCAGCAAATTTCACCCTTCAGAAGGATCACTGGCTTTTCTTATGATGCCCCAGAATCATCATTTAAGCTCTACTCACACACCTCAGCCCTTTCAGCCAATGCCTTTGCCCCTCAGAGGACTGATCAGCGTGACATTTGGTGATCAATAGCATATGGTTGATTTTCCCTCTGCAAACTCTCTCCTAGCTCAGAACCCCTGGCTCTTCCCAAATGGTCCTGATGAGATTCTTCTCTATGTCAGCCCCATGAGCTGCAGGGAGTAAGTTTTGTTACTATAACCTGGGTCAGTGCTAATGATCTCAGTAAATGAGTCTGAGGGTTTCCTCCAAGCCAAGCCCTCTGAGTTGGCCATATATGCCATCCTTGGAATTTCAGCCCTGCCAGAGTCAGCAGCAGGGGCAGCGTCTAGGAAATGACATAGTAGTATGAGAAGACCAAGAGTCAGAAGGTCACTGAGCCCTGCTCACTCAGAAGTCCTTAGCCAACAGGTGTGCCACAAGCACGCACAGAAGGCGTGCCACACTTCTGCTCACACACCTTCTATTGGTAAGTTAAGTCTTAACTCTTTAGCTTCCCATTCAGGATTTTCATAACAGGTTCCATTTTATCCTTGTCATCTCCACCCCCCCTCCCCCCGCATCACGCATACCCTCACAGCAGTTTACCTGGGACCACAGCAGCTCCTCAATATGCTTTGACCTTTTATACCTGGGTTCTTATTCGTTTTTCCCTCTGCCTCGAATACCTTTCCTCTGTTCTTGGCTTATTAATTTCCTTTTCATTCTTCTAGACCTGGCTCATGGTCACTTCCTCCATGAAGCCCTCTCTGACTTTCAACCCAACCTCCAACATAGTTAGGAACACCCTCCCACTTAGATCATATGCCATAATAGAGTAGTTTTCCATGTTTTATACTCAACATCTGTCTAGACTGAGATAAGATGTTTGAGGCTGGGGAGCATGTCTTAGTTATCCCCGCACCCCCAGCATTGAGCTCAGTGCTTGGCATTTAGCATTTTGTTCCAGAATGGTGTGAGTCCTATTTGCTCATGTTGGTGGGGGAAAGGCTACTCCAATGTGGGCTTGTTTGAAGGTCTCCCGTGTTGCCTCTGGTCCCAGGGCTCTGTTTGGACCGGCTCTTTAGCATGCGACATGACTGATGGATTGGGAGCAGGACTGTTGTCCTTCCTCTTTTTAGGGGAGTCAGGAATTGCAGAGGAGTCAGTCCTGAAGTCACGTAGCCCCAGAGAAGCAGGGAAGGGACATGAAATCCATGGTGGGGGGGGGCGGGAAGAGCTGGAGTTAGTGGATGAACTTTTGTATTTCATCACTTCTACATTTGTTCACGTTTTAGCATCTCTGAAATCAGAATGGATTTTTACCATGGACAGCATGGATAGCATCTCATAGTTTGACAGTATGCTTTTCTTTCTCAGTGATACATAATGTGATGGCACATTTTAGAATTGGTGTCTTAGTCTTGATAGAACAGGTTAAGTTACCTGTTAGCAGAGGTCAGGGCTAAGACATGGATACTGAAGACAGTCAACGCTGGAGTCAGATTTGGACTTCAGGAAGAGGCAGAGCCAGGGCGATGGTGAGGCGAGTGAGGCATCTAAAAGAGGAAATGGGGACCAGAGGTGTCATCTAGCATCTTAGTGCAGCTGTGTTTCTTTTAGAAGGTGGAGGTGGGCCTCCCTGTGGCTGTGAGCGCTGCGCTACCCCCTCCAGAGGTGAACCCCCCTTCGTCTCTTGTCAGTCCCCCAAATGCAAGGACTCCTTATCTTCCATACAAATCTCTGTCCACAGGCCTACTTTGAATGGGAAGATGCAGCAGGAAAGTAGATGGAGGAGAGAGTTAGTGCCAGGGGGTAGGTAGGTGATGGCTCTTTAAAAATGTCAAGTTCAAATCACTGGCTCTCAACCAGCTGCAAAGGTCCATTCCCTGGGAGCTTTTCGAGAATATGTTGCTTGAGTCTTAACCTAGACTGATGAAACCGCTATTATTCCCAACCTAGGGTTGAGAATCACTGGCCTAAAGTATTTCTTAAATATTTAATGGTAATCGTGGAGGGCTGACTTCAAAATGCAAATTATGTTGTGAATCCCCGAATTGGAGAAATAAAATAATTTACATATAAGTAGCCCTTCGGTGTGCAAGGCATTTCCACAGCGTGTGATTATATTTGCTTTTCTGAGGTAGGTAAGCATGTCGCTATTATTATGCTCATTTCACAGAAGAGAATCTAGGATAGGAGGTCAAGGAACCTCGTAAAGGGAGATGATATTCAAGCTGAGTGATGGAGAAGATCCTATATGTGGCCACTTGGCCCTAGAGAAGCTAGTGGTGGGTGTTTGGTAAAAGAGGGGAGAGAAGAAGCCAAGAGTACCAGGTATAAACAGGGAAGAACAGAGATGGCCAGGGGGGCCGGGGGTAGGGGGTTGGCAGCAATGGAAGATAGCAGGACTGATATGCAGGCATGGAGGCAGAGCCTATTAGAATAATTAGCTCAGTAAAGGAAATACAGAATATCCAAGTGGTTTTAGCAGATGGAAAGCCATCTTTAGAATCAGCTGAGGAGACCAGCTTCTATCAGAGACTGGAAAGGTGGGACCGAGGAGAAGTCAAGGTTTTCCCAGAGAATCTATGTTGGTGAGGAAGATGAAATCAAGACCAGAAGCCCAAAGGAATATACCAGAATCCTAAGCAGAAAAGACGTGGCTTTTCCAGGGACCTAATGGAGGGAGAAGTTGGCTGCAGAGTGAGTCAGAAGAGAAGAGGAGCCTCAGAACCACAGGCAGGGCTTGGGGTGAGAGCAGGGTCCAGGGGAGGGAAACACAGCAAAGCTCGCTGAAGGGTGGGAAGCTGGACCAGTGTGGCATACAGTTGGGCATCCATGGTACCCTGCAGCCCCTGTTCTTATCTGGTCTTGGAGTCAGCTGTAGGACCTCACCGCAGGGGATGAGAGAGCAAGGTCAGAGGTGGGGAGCAGAGGGGTTCATGGGCTGGAGTGTGGCCCCCTTTAACTGGGAATGTGGTTGCAGTAGGAAACTCCATGGAGCCCACGAGATGGGATCCTCTTCCACAGGTCTGTGCCCCTATGTAGAGTACACAGACTGTAGGTCCCAGGAAGCAATAGGCCACCTTCTAGTTCCTTGTTAATGCAATAGATATGGCCCTCTTGTGGGGGGGAGCAGCTCCCAGGCCAGGCTTCGGTCTCCAGTAACGGGAAACTGCAGCAGCACATCCTTGCTCCGCCGCCTTCCTGTCTTGTCTTCTTTTTAACGAATTCTGAATCATAATGAAAATTTTCCTTGGATGTACTGTATGCCTGACAATCAAATCACTACTAAATCAATTCTTTGCAATCAATGTTTTTCTAATGAATTTTGCATTTCTAATGGCAGGACCCGACACTACCTGTTTATTTTGTCTCTTGCCCTTGGCTCCCTCCCCTGCCTCCTTGCTTGAAGCAAATGGCCGCGGAGGCTGCAGGAGCCGAAGGGCAGGCCCACCGCAATGTCTCTTTCTCAGCCCCTCCTCTATTTCTCCTCGCCCTTTTCCTCAGCAGCCCTCACCGGGAAACTTAATGGGGTGTTTCTGGAATAATTGGAATGATTTAAATACCCTGGTAACAAAGTTTGTCAGGAAAAACCTCACAACCCACCAGGACTCATCCCTTATATCTATTCCATGCTGAACAAGGAAGGGGTGGACAAGAGATGCTTGGAAAATGGTGGGTATCTCTCCCCCTCACCCCCACTCTTCTTGCTTCCTCCTGAGAACCTCCCCCCAACACCCTCCCAAAGCACAGAAGTGGTATTGGATTAGACGCAAAATAATTTTTCGTTTCAGACTTCTGTGGGATTTCCGGGCAAAAGAATATATCCACTAAGAAAATAACATTGCAGGAGAGGCAGGAGATGACTGCCAGACGAGGGCTGGTTCCTAAGGCCCAGATTCCTGAATGAATACATGCATGCATGACTGACTGACTGACTGACTGAAGACAATAAGGACCTGTAGACTAACGGTCCAGAGATGTGGCTTGTGCAGACTATGACCTAGAAATTAGATCCACTGTGGTAGACACAATACCACCACACCCCCACCCCTCTGCCAAGTTCTAGTCCCTGTAACCTGTGACTATGGAATTAATCAACTTGACTTTAGGATGCAGAGAGTAGACTGAATTATCCATATGGGCCCGTTGCAATCACAGGGGCCTCCAAAGTGGAAGAGGGAGGGAGAAGAAGAAGTGAGTGTGATGCCATGTGAGAAGCACTCAGCCTGCCTTGCTGGCTGGGACAATGAAGGAAGGGGCCACAAGCCAAGAGATGCAGGAGGCCTCTGGCAGCTGGAAAAGGCAAAATCCGAACTGGTTCCTCCCTAGACTCTGGCAACACATCAATCCTAGCCAGTAAGACGTGTTTTGGACTTCTGAAATCCAGAACTGTAAGATAGTAAGTCTGAGTTGTCTCAAGCTACTGAGTCTGTAGTGATTTGTTGCGGCAGTTAATAGGAGATGGATATGGAAATGCTTCTAGGTGTCCTGAATCTGGCTGGCATAATGGAGGGAAGCATGAGGTGCATTATAATTGGTCCTAATCGACCATGAAAAGTGCTTTTTTAAAATAAATATATGTGCAAAATATAGGCAGGGCCCAGAAGGGGGTGCCTCGCAGGGGTGGGGAACATCTGAACAACTCACCGATGAATGCATTCATTCATGGGCCTTGGAGGCAACTAGGCCAGCACTCTCTTCTGGGCCCATCACCACCACGAGGTAGGGAAAGTGTCCTTCTCCCCTCTCATACCACCCCAGCTCCCGCCTTCCACTCCCTCCTTGGGTTAAGAGCAAAGTCTTTGCGATGAGTCAGACTGAGGCTTGGGCACTTGGTGTCATCATCTTGAGCTGCATTTCTCCATCTTTACAGGGTATATAATAACTAGTCTCTGAGAGTTATGTGAAGATGATGCATGTCAGAAGCTTAGTACATGGTGTGAAGCAAAAGCTCAATAAATACCATACGCCATAGCCCCATATCGTGACGAGGGCATATGCGGAGATTTTCCGCGAGTCCCCCTTGCCTGTCCTCTCTCTCAGCTGATGACTGCTCCCTCCTTCACTGAGCAAACTGAAGCCATCGGAAGAGTTCCACACACTTCTCCCGCTGCAACTCGCCCCACACCAGCCTCTGCCCCCTCGGCCCTTCCCACATGCTACCGTGGATGGTGCTAGAATCCCTTTCCCTTTCTCCTCCAGCACTTCTTACCTGTCTTATCCATTGCCAGTTTTTCCTCTCTGCGTGGGGCCATTCCCATCTGCATGTGCACACGCTGTCCTCTTTTAAGAGTGTTCCTATCTTGGCTTTTCCTGCAGCAAAGCTCCTCTAAACAGTTGGCTCCACCCAGTTAGGCACCAGTGCACGGCAAGTGCTCTTTGGAAGGCCAGCAAGGACCTCCTTGTGGCTGCGTCCAGTGGACAGCGTTCGGCCTTCCTGTTGCCTGACCCATCAGCAGCACTTTGCTTCCGGTGGCTGTGCGCTCCCCTCCCCCCACCGAGTCCCCACATGGGACGATGTCTTGGTTCTTCTGCCTCTCTCTCTGATGCTTCTTTTCTTGTCCCCTTTGCTTTCTCATCTCTTCTCCAAGGCGCCCTGACGTTGGGCTCACTGTGAGCCCAGGGAGTACTTCTCAATACACTCATCCCCTTGGTGACCTCACCTCCTCTTGTGACTTGAAATATTGGCTAGATATTGAAAACTCCAATGGTCACCCCTCTTCCTAAACTTGAGACCTGCAAACCCATGGCCTCAATGAGCCTACTCTGACTTATTTAGACATCAGAATCTTCCCCACATGTCCTTGGATGCTGACGGACTTCTCAGACTCGACAACCCCACATAGATAGGACCTCCCCTCCTTGCTATTCCACGTCTGCTCCATGAGCAGCCCCTTCTCTATTTCAGCTGATGACAGCTCCAAACTTCTGGGGACTTAGGACAACACATCTGCCAGGAAATGCTCCACTTCGGGCTCCACTTAAAAAGGAATATGGAATCTGACCACTTTCATCCCACCACTGACCTCGCCCTGGTTGGAGGTGGCCCTCATGTCACATCTGACAGGTTCCCTGATTCTGCTCTTCCCCCTCCCCCTGTTCCCTGTATAGAAACCAGAATGATCGTTTCCCAAAGCTGAGAAAGACTGTGACACTCCCCTGCCCAAAACCTTGCAGTGGCTGCCTACTTCTGTAAGAATTGAAACCAAAGTCCCTACCCTGACCCCACCCCGAGCCCCTTACCTTATATTCTTTTTTTTTTAACGTTTATTTATTTTTGGGACAGAGAGAGACACAGCATGAACGGGGGAGGGACAGAGAGAGAGGGAGACACAGAATCGGAAACACTTACCTTATATTCTATTACTCTCACTGTGCCTTACACTGATCTAGCAACACAGACCTCTCTGCTGCTCCCAAAGTCCTGCCGTGGGGTCTTTGCTCTAGCTCTCTCCTGTCTGAAACACTCCTTTTCCAAGTGTCTGCTCGACTGCCTCTCTCATTTCCTTCAAGTTTTTTTTTTCAAATCTGCCCTATTAATGAGAGCACACAGATGACTTACTTAAGACGGTAAAATCTCCCTGCGTCTGCAATCCCCATATTGATTTATTCTATCATATTGATTTATTTACTAAAAAAAAAAAATCATGTCTGCTGTTTATTGTTTGCCTCTCTCTGCCAGGCTGAAAGTGCTATAAAAGGAGAATCATGGTCTCTCCTCTGATGTATGCCCAGTATCTAAACAATGTCCAGGAACATAGTAATTACTTTGTACTTGTTGAATACATTTGCCAGGATGATTCTCTGAGTCTTCCATACAAGTCTTTCCTTTTTATTTTTATTATTTTTTAACTCATTAATAAACTTACTGATTTGCCAGGGGTAGGAGTGATTGGAGATAGTGGGTGCCCACACATAGTGCTACTCCCAATATTTTTCTTCCCAGGGATCATCCTCCTCTATGGATCAGCAGATACACCTGATTCAAGTTTTTTGTCTCCATTCAGGATTCATTCCTCCCTTAACTGAGTTTCACTGCCTCCAAATTAGAGGGTAACCTTGGCAATCGAAAACATCTTATAACTAGACATCTGATGTCCACCCAGATGAAATAGTCATTGCCTCTGCTTTGCTCACAGCTGAACAGGTCTATGGAACTCCAATGGAAGGCTGGGTCCCTGATGGAAATCTTATTGTCACCACCTGTTTGCACCCCTAACACACTGGGAATTCCTTACGGTCACAGGTGCTGCCTTATCCCAAGCACCTAGCACAGGCCCACATACAATTGGTACACAGTAAGTACTTATTATTGCATGAATGCATGCTTGACTGACTCAGTGAACTTACTCTGGACCTGGTGAGTGGAGGTTGGAAACTTGCCGGACCTTTTGACTTTCAGGCAGTTGATCCGTTAATCTATTCTTGAGAGCTTTCTTTCCTTCACATGATCGGTTACAGTTTGGTCCCACTCAGCCCACCTCAATCCCAAGTTACACCCAGAGACAGTCAGTCCTGGAAGGAAGTGAGAAAAGACAAGCAGGAGGGTAGGAGTGAGGCTCTGGCTTCCTTATTCTGTAAGGCAGCCTCCATGTCAGGCCCACCCAAGATAAACTCTCTTTTGGTTAATTCAGAGTCAATGATCAGTAATCTAATGGCATGAGTGAAGTCCCACACTTGAGGGGAGGGGAACTACAGGGTGTATACTTCAGGCATGGGACCCTCGGGAGCTGTTTCAGAATTCGTCATGCCACACCATGGCTCAGAGGACTCCCGGGACTTGTGTAAGGCCCCCCTGGCTAGAGGCAGAGGAGCCAGAACTGAACCCCGCTGATAAGAACCCATGGCAACCATGCTACTGTAGGAATGGGGGGTACAAGTGTTGAGATTCAGGAGTGTACATCTTGAACTCTTCCCTCTTTCAGCTGGTAACTGCAAAGAACCCTTCAGTTACCCCCAGAGGGGCATGGTAGACCACAGAGACATATTCTAGAGACCCAGAGAGGGGCTGCACATCTTTGGCCACATGAAATGATTACTGTAGAAGTTTAGATTATAGAATCATAACCTGTCAGGGCTTACAAGGCATCCATAGTTTCTGGAGTTGTGTTCTGTGGGATCCTAGTCCCAATATGTCAATAATCATCCTCTGGAAAAAGAAGTCCATAGTTGAAAAAGTTTGAACCTTGGGTTAAACACAGTAAAAGAACTCATGTCACTGCAAGATTTTGGGGTGGGTGGTGGGGGTGGGTGGAGTCTTTCAGATGTTGATAAGCTTTGGGAATCTCTAAGAGGAGGAAAATATATTTGGCTCCAGAACCTTCATTGTGTGTAAGTGGGTATTGACGTGGCATGGACCAAGGTTTGGGAGAGGATGACTAGTCTAGTCCAGCCAGTTAGTGGCAGCAGTTGGACTGAGTGATCTCCCAGGGTCTCTCGGAGCCCCAGAAGGGAGGGAGAACGGTGGTTTGGGATGGCAATGGGGTTCTGTTGTGTCATGCTGTTTCCTACTGAGGAAAGGCCAGGTCCCAAGGAGTGTGAATGGTGCCCCTTTTTAAACACAGCCTGGAGGAGGGCTTGCAGCCCTGGGGAAGGAAGAAGCTTGTCTCGACTCTGTTAGTGAATAAAAGAAAGGGAGCTGGGCCTGTTGGTTTAATGGGAAGACACCTGCTCAGAGATTACCAGGAGATAAGCCGCTCTGTGGAGGGTTAGAGAAGCAGAAGCCCCAGATGACCCAGCCAACGGAAATGGCTCAGGGACTGCCTTTTCTTCAGTTTGTTTTGTTTTATTTGTTTTGTTTTGTTTTGTTTTCCTAATCATAAGCTTCTAGGTTTCAGGGGAGTAAACGGTGAGGATTGGGAGGCATCTGAGGCTCCAGGCTCTGGGACTCAGCCCCTGATTACTGGGGACCCGAGGAGGGGCTTGCAGGGGGCAGGGATCCCCGGCCACAGTCTGCCTGGGGGAGCAGGGGAGCCAGTTCCCACCCTGGTGGGGGTGGTGGTGTTTGTTCCTTCCCAGAAGAGCCCTCAGAAAGGGAAAAGAGAATCAATCTGAATATTCAGTTCCATAAACAATGCCATAAAAATCACATCCATTTGCAGATGGAGGCTCAGCGCTAATGTGCCAAAACAATGATGTGCGCTTACGGCATGAACCCCTGATCAATCTTCTCGCGCGGCCAGGAAGCTGCGTCCTCGGGGAGGATCAATTCCTAGCTGCTGTCTGGGGGGAGCTGGCCCTAACCCCCAGCAGTCTCTGTCCCCTTTATTGCCCCCCACCGAGCTCACCGTGCAATGCCCCCCTCCCCCGCCGGCTCCCTTGCCAGAGAGGAGGCCCTGTGGGGTTTGGGGTAGGAACATGTGGACGGGGTGCCCACTGTGGTGTGAGTAGGATGATGGGTGGAGAAGAAAAATGCACCGTGTTTTGAGGGCCAAAAGACTGTGACGTAGGTCTTTCTCTGCCTCCTAGCTCTGTGACTTTGGGTAAGTTGCTCACCCCTCTTAAGGCTTCCTGTTCTGTACACTATAGGATCTGGCCCACCTACCTCAGTGGGTTGCTGGGGGAGTGAAATAGCCCAAGACTCTGAGGTTTCCTGGCAGACTGTGTTCGAACAGGAAGGGGCACTTGTGGTCAACACGTGCAGACCCTCATTTTGTAGATACAGGAACAGAGGCTCAAAGAGTTGAAGCACCTTGGCTCAAGGTCACCCTGGGAGAAAGTGGTAAAGTCATTATAATGAATTCCAAGCCGAAGCCAGGCCCAAAGCAGAGTGGGATAGGAGGCAGCATTTCCCAGGAGACCTGCAGCACAGCCACCTGGATGTCTGACCCCTCCCACCTGCTTCCTGGTTGTGGGTCAGTAATTCAGTCACACCCGGGGCCCAGGCCAGGCCAACAAGGCCTTTCTGCTCCAATAATGCTGGCAGCTGTCTGCAAGGCTGAGGCGTGAGGAGACCTCCTGAAATGTCACCCTTGGACCTGGCTGTGGAGCCTCTGTTCCCAGGGGAGCTTGGTGGCTCCTGTAATTAAATCTCGTTTCTCTTCCCCCTCTGAGTGCCCCAGGCACCTGGCCTTTTCTGGTGCTCACTCACGGCGTGGGGGGCAAGACCTGAGCCTTCTCTGTGGGGCTCAGGTGCTTCACCAGGAAGGCACCCCTCCCTTCTTGGAGACACCCAGAGCTCAGGCCTGCCTTCTGGGGACTCTGCTGAGGTGAGGCATAGTCTGTGTGTCCCAGTGGGGGGTGGGAGCCGTAGGGCTCTGCGGTGGGCCAAGGAGTGTTTGAAGCCCCTCTCTATTGAGTGTGAAATCACACTGATGCTTTGTTTCTTGCCCTTTCTGTATGAAAGGAAAAAAAAAAAAAAACTTCTCAGTTCCCTTGAAAGGTAAGGGAGGGGGCACTTCCTGGCATCTCCCAGGATCTTAGAGTTGAGGGGACTTCACGTGGAGTTGTGAGCAGCCTTTCGCCTGGCACAGAGGTCCCATCCACAGTGTCCAGCCTGTAGGACAGGTGCTCCTCACAGGTCTCCCACCCCACATTAGCAGCAGTCGGTTGTCAGAAGTGCTCACCCCATGGAAGTAAGCCCTCTAGTAAATTCTGCTCAACTGTCCTGGTCTGTCTTGTGGATTCACAGCACAGTCATAGCATCATTCACCAAGAGTTTACGTTGTGCCTCTTGGAAGAGCTTTGCGCGTGTTAATTCATTTAACCCACAAGCGAAGAACCATCACTCCTATGTTATAGATGCAGAGACTGCAGGGCAAAGTCCAGAAACCTGCCCTGAGTTGCCCACCTGGCAAATGGCAGAGCTGAGTTTTAAACTCGGGCTGGTCTGGCTCCAGAGCCTGCCTTTTTAATTTTATTTATTTATTAAAAATTTTTTTAAATGTTTTTTATTTTTGAGAGAGAGAGAGAGAGAGCACGAGCAGGGGAGGGGCAGAGAGAGAGGGAGACACAGAATCTGAAGCAGGCCCCAGGCTCTGGGCTGTCAGCACAGAGCCTGACGGGGGGCTCGAACCCACAAATAGTGAGATCATGACCTGAGCCGAAGTCAGACGCTTAACCGCCTGAGCCACCCAGGTGCCCCAAGAGCCTGCCTTTTTCAACCCCTTACACTACTAGGTAAATCTTGATTTCTGTCTCCTCCAAGAAACAGCCTGTCTCATGTTTGAAACTAGCTGTCATTTGTTCTGGATGAAACACTCCCAGGGGCCTTACCACTGCTCCTAGGCTCTTTGGTCTCTCTCTCTTCATATATATTTATTATATTATATTTATTATATATTTTATATTATATATTATATATATTTAAATATATATTTATTTGTGAAAGAGAGCAGGGGAGGGGCAGGGAGAGAAGGAGACAGAGGATCCAAATCGGGCTGTGCACTGTCGGTGGAGAGTTCCATGAAGGACTCAAACTCATGAACAATGAGATCCTGGTCTGAGATGAAGTCAGATGCGTAACCAGTTGAACCACCCAGGTGCCCCATTTTCTATTCCATTTATTTATTTATTTATTTTATTATTTTTTTTTTAATGTTTTTATTTTTGACAGAGAGAGAGACAGAGCACGAGCAGGGGAGGGGCAGAGAGAGAGGGAGACACAGAATCCGAAGCAGGCTCCAGGCTCTGAGCTGTCAGCCCAGAGCCCAACGCGGGGCTCGAACTCACAGACCGTGAGATCATGACCTGAGCCGAAGTCAGACACTTAACCGACCGAGCCACCCAGGCGCCCCTTTCTATTCCTTTTAAAACGAGCTAGTAAAAGTGGAGCCCCGTGGTCCAGATGAGCTCCACCAGGGTAGACTTACAGAGGGTCTACTCTTTCTCCCTTCTGAATGTGCACCTTTAAGATTTCTTTCCCTTCCTAGCAGCTGCACCACCTTATTGGGCTTGTGGTCTGCTCAAACCCCAAGATCTTTTTCTCATGGGTCCTTGCCAAGCCAAGCGCTCCTTTATCTTATACTTGTCCAATTGATTCTTTGAACCCAAATGCCTGTCCTCACACTTAACGCTCCTGGATTTCATCTGTGTGGTTTTGGCTTGTGTTCTAGCCTACTCACATAGTCAGATTCTCTGTCTGCCGTGCCATTAATTTCTTCAAATTCTGTCATATACAAATTAGGTAATCACCCTTCCTCAAACTCCATTCTTGCCGTCGATAAAAATATTGAATGAGGCAGAAGGTGGGTCTGTGCCTCTTCCCTAGAGACAGATCTCCTACTCAGGAACCCATTATCTTGGAAGAGAGACACTGTGATATTTGATTTTGCAATTCTGTATCAATCCTATATGGAATGCCTACTACACTTCAGGCGAAGTACTAGGCCCTGAAGAAATATGGATGTTCAGGTCAGAATCTGCTTTCAGAAAGCCCCTGTGGAGTTGGGGAAATGGGCACATAGACCAATAATAATAACACGTAGGTAGTCTGTCTGGGTGCATGGGGGTGAGAGGCCAGACAACGGGTGCACCTCACTCAGTTCAGGGATCCTTGAGTTAGGACTTAAAGATGGACACATCAGGCTTGGCGTGCTAGGAGGGGCTGGAGGTGGCTGACGCGAAACAGCATTATCTCGCTGGTCTGGTGCCATCGTCATTGTAACTTAGGCACGCCCGTCACGGTGTGACTCCTTCTTCGACTGTTTCCCCTAAATTTAGCATGATAGCCCCATCTTCATCCGCGGTGAGGGGAGTGCATGCATGTAGGTGTGGAGAGAGCTGGAGATCGGAGTGGAGGGAAGAGAAGAAAAGGAAGGAAGGGTGCTGGTTCCTCTTTGGACTGGAGACAACAGGGGCGTCAGATGCAGAGCATGTTGGGGAGATGGCTTGCACTTTGGAGGAGTTTGGAGGAGCTGAGAGATGCTGCTGCACCCCAGAAGAAGGGGAATGGGGAAACTGAGCTGGAGAAACCAGGGGGCAGGGTGGAGCATAGAAGAGGCCGGATATTTTCGTGCTCAGCCCAACCGAGCTTCTATCCATGGCTTCGTTATCTGATTTGAATATTGTGAAGTCCCGGGTTGTCAGGCACACTCTTCTTTCTAAACACACGGCAAGTCATTCCAAAAACAACAAAGAGGATTTTCGGATCGCTGGGGCCACCTCTCCTTTGACTTCTTTCGGCACTCACGCCTCCATATCACATGGGGCTACCGTTACCCCAGGCCACCGCTGGCCACATCTGGGCCGAGAAGGAAACTGGATGGGACCGCTTGGTAGCGCTTCTGCTCCCGGCCCTGAAACCTCAGCTGGGTGTTAGAGCTTGGTAATTCATGCCAAAGGTTGCTCCTTGCAATTTCTCTTTTCCTCCCCCCTTCCCCTGCCTCCCTCCCCCAGTGGGAGAGGAAAAGCAGCTATGCTTATAGAAAGATTGATTAGTTAAGCAAGTCAATTATATCTCTTGCCGAGAGCAACTGTATATTAAGTAATGCAGCAAAAATGATTGTCTGCACAGATCCATTTTGTCGAACAGCTGTTCCAGAGGCCCGGAAAGAGAAGACGAAGGTTAAAATCCTGTAATAGTCTTCACTCCCCATCTCACCCCACCCCATCATGCCTGGCCCTCCAGGGGCTCCATTTATTATGAAATGGAATAAGGCTGGGTAATGAGGGTACTGGCGGGCTGCTCCATTTTGCGGGAAAACTCTCCTGCCATGCCGTGGGCCCCTGGGCCTCCACCGGCGCTGGCCCTCCTGCCCTCCTGCCGCACAGGAGTTGACGGCAGCCTGCTCTCAAGCTCGCCTCACTCCACCCTACCCAGCCTGGGGGTTCCAACACAGAGGAAGCAGTTCTAGGTATAGACTCCGGAGATCTGGGTTCAAGTCCACTGATTGAATGTCTGGTCTTGGCTGGCTCTTAACTTTTTGAGCTTCAATTTTCTCGGTAGTAAAATGCAATGACATTTAAATGAGATGATGGGTGTGGATGAAATGTGAGGTCTATAACTGTGTTATAAAAGAATGCACTGCGGCTGGGTGTTGTACTAGAGGAGGAGATGGAGAGGGGGAGGGTCCGTGAACTACTTGCAGTGGGGGTGGGGGTGGGGTGGGGCATGGCCACTAGGTGGTTCGGCCAGAAGCATTAAAAAGCCCGTCCCTCCCCTGCCACGTGCAATCAGCCTGTGCTTCTTTCTTCTTAACCCCTGAAGCCAGTGGGTAGGTGTTCCCCCCTGGTTACGCCACTCCTTCTCCCTTGTTTTTTAAACATCCATCCTGCAATTTGGCGCTTAGTGTTTATTTAATCTAGTATCCCTTGCATACCAGGTGTGGTGTGCAGGACCCCCTGCCCAAGCCCTGCTAAAGGCCATGGCATTGGCAGGAAGCAGCCAGCCCCCTTGCCCTCACTAGACCCTGAGACCACAAGACTGACAGTGGGTGAGAGGCACGAAGGTATCTGGGGACACTTGCTTTGGGGTTGTCCTCGAGAGGGTGGGGGCCTGGGCCAATGGCCAACTCCTTCCTCCTTCCTATTTTTGGGAGTGACTTCGGCCAAATAGTGAGGTTCAAGTTTCTCTGCTAGGTCACACCTTTCATTTTTGTCAGAGGACCTCTTTGGCCAATTTCCTCAAGAGGGTGAACAGACCGGCTTATTCTCTTACCTGAAGTTCTGTCATCGTCTCTTTGTTCCTTGTGATAGACATTTTTCTCCTAAGTTGGGAAAGGAAATACTTCAGCCTTACCATTTGCATGCACCTCCCTGTGAACGGGTCTGCCAGATCTCCTGCCAGGGGGATGCTGTGTGGGAAGAGCCCATGGGGTCACATAGGCTAACCCCTTATGGAGAAACTGAGGCCCAGAGTGGGGATATCTTGCAGATATCCTGGCAGAGCCCATCTCCCAAGTCCCACTTGTACTTCTTCCACTGGGCATCCCGGCCTCCTGTCCGAGGGTGGGTTTGGAAAAGGAGGGGGCAGGCTGGCCGTGTGCGGTCCCGGCTGTGCGGAGGGGTCATGCGCCCTCCCCGCTTTTTGAACACAGCGGTGTTCTAAGTGGAGTCACGCTGGTCACTGGTTTCCAGGGCCAGCAGCCCTTCCCGCAGCCTGATGGGCCCTCAGTGTCCAGGGCCAGGGCTTCGATCCAGGTCAGACCCAGGTGGCCGGGGTTCTTCTCAGCCTTCAGGGCTCAGGGACTCCAGCTTCACTGATTGCTGAGCATTTTTGCAGTTTCATTTTCCAACCCTCAGGCCACGTGTGGGCAGTTAGCATAGAAACGGCCGTTTCCCCAGCCTGCCTGCCTCTCCCTCCTCCATAAACGGGGATCTGGAAGTGCATGCATGGGGAGGGTGAGTGGTGGTGGGGGTGGTGGTGAGGCTGACCGTGACCCATATGGGCATCCTGCCTTGGAAACTGGGCCCTCAGACGGCAGGGGCTCTGCACGGCGACAGGCAAAATGGCCACCACAGCTATTTCAACAACCCCGATGGCCCGGTCCTGGGGCTGCTTCCCATAGTGCCAGGACCGGAAGGGGCTTTAGCAGTTAGCAAATCTAGCCCCTGTCTGAAGCTTGAATCTCTTTGCCAGCTCTCCTGCCAAGCCCATCTCCAGTTTCCAACAGAAATAGCTACGTGGAGCCCAGTCTAGAGAGAAAGGAAAGTGTGATCCTGGCCTCTCTTTGTCTTCGTATCTTGCCTGGAGTAGACTCAGGACTGGATGCTGGTTCAGGTTAGGATCTGATTGGGTTTGGGTATCAGGTTCAACCTCTGGCTCTTCCTTTCCCTTCTCTCCATCCTAGACCAGGAGAAAAATACCTGCTCGACCTATTAGAGAGATTCTTTTCCTACCACCCAGTGTCTTGTCCCTCCAGGCATCTCCTGAGTACCTGTGAAGAGAGTCTTTAGGGCATATATCTTCTGAATCCTCTTTTGCTGGTGAGGTTGGGGGCCCAGGTCACCAGAGAGAGATGGGGGAGGGGAGGAGGACCACCTTTCCTCTCAAGAAGCAAGTGTCCACTGAGGCCCAGAGATCCGTGTAACCAGAGTGTCAGCTAGGAAGTGGGCTTAGAAGCCCCTTGGCTAACAGATAAGCAAACAAGCCAAGGAGGGGAAGAGGCCTTCCCAGGGTCACACAGTGAACCCGTGGTTCTGCAGCAATGGGATCTATTGGAGATACTATGCTTGAGTGTGGGCACTGCCCCCCAATCACCTTGGAAGTAGGGAAAAAAGGAACACGGGCGTCTCCTTTTGCTGTCATTTGGTGAGATTCCCAGCTCCAGGAAGAAGTATGGCCTCCTGGGACTCTGAGGAAGCCATTACCTAACTGTGGGACCCGGGGATCTTGGAAGCACCCCGTCTTACTTTCTGAGTTAGAAATACTCCCCCTACCCACCCATGTCCTGATAGACAAGATTCCATCATTTGAATGTTACTCTTTTAGTTTAATGTGTTTGTTCTTCTTCTTCTTCTTCTTCTTCTTTTTTTATGTGTATTTATTTTTGAGAGAAAGACAGAGCCTGAGCAGGAGAGGGGCAGAGAGAAAGGGCCACGGAATCCAAAGCAGGCTCCAGGATTTGAGCTGTCAGCACAGAGCCTGACTCGGGGGTCGAACTCAGGAA
Source organism: Prionailurus bengalensis (assembly GCF_016509475.1). NCBI lineage: Eukaryota > Metazoa > Chordata > Mammalia > Carnivora > Felidae > Prionailurus > Prionailurus bengalensis. The sequence continues at coordinate 14,203,273 of NC_057346.1, read as the reverse complement.
CCATGAGATCGTGACCTGAACTGAAGTTGGACGCTTAACCAACTGAGCCACCCAAGTGCCCCAATGTGCTTGGTTTTTTTTTACAAGGCAACATATAGGTGTGAATGAGCGAATCAGATCACTTCCTGAGTGTGTTTCGCTGGAGAATGAGTGGAAGGTGCTTGGAACTGGTGGAGTAAGAGGGACACCTGAGACAGCAGAAAGACAAGTGAAGGGAGATAGCAAGTGAAGAGTGAGGGTCCTCACTTTACAATATTCCCTGGGTCACTGGCCTAGAGCTGGCTGTGCTGGTGGGGCTGGAGGCGGGAGGGAGGGGAGTGCATGGATCCGAGGGTATCGTCCAGGGGAGAATTTCCCCTGACAGCCCTATCAGGGCCACCATAGTCGGGGTTACTAGAGTAAATGTATTGGCTCCAGTGAAAGATTAGACTTCCCATGTGTGTTCTCCCTGAAGACACCACTTGCTCTACAAGAGTCCCTCCAGCTTTTACCGTGTGATTAACTCCCCAGACAGCCCATGCCCTGCTCTGCTGCCTGTCATGTGGTTGAACTTTCTGCCGCCAGGGTGTGTTGTGTCTCCCAACATGCTAGACGGTCTCAGGGACAGGGACAGGGACAGGTTTTAGATGGCATGTAAAACAAGGGGGACAGGCAGTGGTTCCAGGGACTGTCCCGCCTGTTGAGATGCTCCTCGTGTCCTCCTGCATGCTTCTGCAGAGTTTGCCAGACTGAGGTGATGTCACAGGCAGGGCTAGGGGATGTGTGAAGTTGCTGCTCTTTTTTATCCTTCTCCAGACTCCCATGCAATCGCGTCGGCTAGTTGTGTAACTGTGGAGAGCAGGAGTGATCTACACGTGTGGGTTCAGGTTGGATTTCAAGATGTGCATGTGCTCTCTGTATCTGAGGGGACTTCCCCACATGTGTAAGGTGATGGAATGTCCTGCTACCCCCTTGACTTTGAGCAAGGGACAGCATCTCCGGGTGTCCTCAGATGACTGTCATGAGCCTCAGCATCCCTGGTTGTATTCAATGCAGGGCACTTTCTCATCCTCTGACCCAAGTCTCCTGTGCTTCACTCATGGTCCCTGTGTCATGCTGTCTCGAGAAAGACAAGAAGTGTCTTTGAAAATAGCAATCCTTCTCAGATCTAGGGGCAGTTGACCGGGAAGTTCTTATCTGCCCTGGATTGTCCCACTGCATTTGGATAGAGCAGAGTTGAAGAGGGAGGTTGTCCCACAACTGGTACCCAAAGAGTGGTGGAGGTTTTCTGAGCCTGTGCCAAGTCCCGGCAAATTAACGTTCCTATGTGCGTGTGCCCATCTCCTCTAGCAACTGTTGGTAGCAGATGCCTCCGTGAGGTAGTGGTGGAGGTTTGGAGGGATAGCCCCCAGGTGTGCTCCTGAGAGAGGTGCTAATAAAGTGGCTGCAAGGGGCCCTTGGGAATTCCCCGGGGATGAGACCCCAGGATCTGATCTAACTTTTTCTCTGTGATGAACCTGGGAGACAAACAGAGATGGAGAGAGACAGGGAGGAAAGAGGAGAGGCTTTCAGTGAGGACTGGCCCCCCTTTACAGTACACTCTCAGAGAGACCTGCGGCTGGAGTGCATTCAATGGAGAGTGATGGATATGGGTGGAAAGTAAAAGCCATATCTCGTAAGGAATGGTTGAAAGAAATGAAGATGTCTGCTCTATAGGCCAAAAGACCTATAGGAGCATTATAACTGTCTCCCAGGGGCTGTTGTGGGCAAGAGGACACAGTTGTTCTCCACACTCCTAAGGGTAGAGATAGGACGTGTGTAGAAGCCTCAGGAAGATGGCCTTGAGCCCAAGGCAAGGAAGGTTTTTCTCCAGCTGGAGCTGACCGAGGGAGGTATTGGCTCCCTGGGAAGGTGGTGAGTTTCTGGTCATTGGAGGAAGGCCATCAAGCAGAGGCTGGGAAGTGTCTTAAGACTGGAGGGAGAGAGAGCTATGTTTGGATTCCCTGAAGAGACCATTCCAACTTGAATTGGGGAGTTGGAAAGATGACTTTGAAGTCTCCTTCCAACCAGAAGCTCCTCAGTTGCAAGAAGATTAGGTCACAGATTGTTTAGCTTCCAGGCTGAGCTGGGACTCATCCCAGCTGCTCTGGCTGTTCTCCATAGTGTGAGGGAGGTAGCAGATCCCCAAAAGCTCCCAGATAGATGCAGGGTGAGTCTCAGGGGGACGAATGTTTCTTATGTGTGAGACAGAGGACTGGGGGTAGAATCACGATGGTTGAGGGGTTTAACGGAGCGAGGTTGTCCACAGGGAACAGGGGAATCATGCCAGAACTGCCTCCTCGGTACACCTTCTACTGAATTATTCAGGTACATTCACTTGCTGGGGTCTATGAGGCAAGTACATGTTCATGTAAAGTTTAGAGACTATTTGTAGCGAAAACATTAATGAAGAGATTTTATTTCTGATACGGACTCTGCCAAATCCTGCAGGGATGGCTGTGGACAAATCCCTTGTACTCTGAGTGGCTCTCATCTGTGAAATGGGGCTAATCATTTCTATCTCACAGAACTGTGCTGGAGTCTAAATTAGGTAATACATGTGAGGCATAGTGTTTAGACCTGGTAAGATTCAATAAATGGTAGTTCCACCTCCCGCAGGATCTGGGCTTTCTCATCAGCCCTTTTGGTTCTCCCCTCCCAGGTCTCATTTACAGTGATGTTCCTGATGCCTAGTGCGGGGCCTTCTATGTGCTCAATCCTTGGTGATGGTTTGAGCAGCAGGTACCCGCCTGTGCCCACACAGAGATGCAGAGCCCTGAGAGCTATTTCTGACTTATGGCTTGTTGGAGATGGGCAGCAGTCCTGGAGAAGCTCAAGGCCATGGCCTGCCTTCTGTAGATGCGTTGCAAAGGATCACCCTGTGGTGATCAGTGGAGGGGGAGACTAGATGCTGAGAGAGGGAAGGAAGTGGGGGTAGATGGAGGCTCTCACTCGAGAAGCCAAGTTGGGGGGGTGGATAAGAACAAAACCAAAAGGCTGTGCACATCAGCAACCACAATTACTAGACATCCTGAAGTTCCCATGGCATTAATGCACACACACCTGTAGCCTGACAACATGTTCCCCTGCTCTAGACCCCCCCTTCTGCTGATGCAGCAGGTGATAGGCTGTTTAGCTGCAGCTCTCCAGAAATCACTGGCTCGTCATGGCTCTGTGCCCCTGCTCTACCCTGGCAGCTCAGAAGGAGACAGGTGCTCCAAAACAGTGGCAGCAGGGAGATGAGGCAAATAGAGGTGACCCAGAAAGTCGCAAAGAGGATTTTTGGTGACTGTCTCTGTAGCCGTTATTTCAGTCCTGTAATGTTGAGCTTTCCTGGATTCTACACCTTTAGGTGGTCAGGACATATGCCCACATCTGCTCTCTTTGCCCCCAAGAAATTTTCCCATCCTTTCCTTGAGTGCAGCGTCAGAAGGCAGAATAACATCGAATAGTTTGGACAAGGCTCAACTCCTGAGCTCAGTGTGTTGCTCTGGAGATTTCATAAGTGAGCAGGACACAAGCAACAAATGCAGAGTCTTGAGCTGTGGAGCTGAGTCGAACCCTTTCTCAGAAAGGACAGGCTCTCTGAGTGGTAGCCACTGCCCTACATTTACTAATACCGCTTTGGATGTTTTATTTTTTAGCATCCGCTGTGTATAGGCTGTTGAACAAATATTTATGGATTACAAAAATGACATAATGCATTTTATTTCATTTTATTTTTTCATCTGCAATGGGGGAGGTACTTGCTAGGCACCATGTTTTGCCTCATTTAATCCTAACGACAGCTGAGAAGCAGATGCCATTATCCCAGTTTATAGGTGAGGGAATCAAGGCTTGAGACACCTCCAGGTCACCGTGGCTCCAAAGCCCGAACTTCTTCGTCACACCATCCTGCCCCTTACTCTGAAACTGTAATTAATTTGAATCATGTTATATATTTTACTCTGTATGTATCTTTTTAGAATTTCACTTAGCTCTTCCCATTTTGAAGGCTTTGTTCTGTAAGTTGTGCCTATAGGAATGTGATTATAGTTTCTTCTGGTACTTTGGTAGCCACTGACAGAGGGTCATGTGGTTGGAATCAGTAGGCTTCCAATGACCTTTAAGAAATATTAGAATACCTTTACATTTTAATTATACTTTAAATATGTAAATTATTGAACTTTATTGGAAGAGCCAAGTATCATCATTCAAAAAGAATAAGTAGACAAGGAAGAGTTTGATAACACTTTTTACCAATTCCATAATTATTGTAAGTTATTGCTTCTCATAGCTCCAATTTTATCTAGAGCTTGAATAGAAAACTGGATTCTCCAGGGCTTGGGAATGGCTGGTGCTTTGGGGGCAATAGGAAAGATTATGACTGAGAGCCCAGCTCCTCAGCTGTAATAGTCTTTAGTGGTCACAAGGGGTACTATTCCTTGCTTACTTCTAGAGCTGTGCTTGTCCAATGGTAGACACTAGCCACACGTGGTTATTGAGTGTTTGAAATATGGCTAGTCTGAATTGGTGTGCCCTAGGTACAAAATATATACTGGATTTCAAAGGTGTAGCACCAAAAAATGTGAAACTATCTTATTAATACTTTTTATGTTTTATGTTATAACATTTTGGAAATATTAGATTTAATAAAACACATTGTTAACTTCACCTGTTTCTTTTATTTGTTTTTAAAGTTGGCTATGAGAAAATTCAAATATAGATGTGGTTCACATTTTTGCCTTGCACTATATTTCTATTGGGCAGCACTGTTTTAGAGAATGCCTTAGTTTTGGTCTTTGATAAGGCTTCAAGTCTTTAATTGCCTTTAAAATTTTTTTTTAATGTTTATTTATTTTAGAGAGAGAGAGACAGAGCATGAGCAGGGGAGGGGCAGAGAGAGAGAGGGAGACACAGAATCCGAAGCAGGCTCTGGGCTCTGAGCTGTCAGCACAGAGCCCGACATGGGGATTGAACCCACAAACTGTAAGATCATGACCTGAGCTGAAGTCGGACACTTAACCGACTGAGCCACCCAGGCACCCCAAGCTCTTTAATCTTCTAGGTTGCTCTCAGATGAAAATCAAAAGTGAAACATAAATTTTTAATTAATAGCCTAATTCTTCTAATTTTTGTGAAGAAGCATGGCAGTGTTTCCCCCATTTAGAAGATCTCTCAGCTGCTTTACTGACTCTACCCACCTGGTATCCCTCTCCAAAAGAAATTAAGGTCTTCAGCCTGTACTTGAAATTTGTTGAAAATTCAGCTGGTGGGAATTTTATCCATTAACAAAAAAGGTTATAGGAAAACTGTAGCGTCCCAGAATGTCAAGGGCAGGTTGGTCAAGAAGACAGATTGAGGCATAGTCATGTCCACATCAAGGCTGATCAGGCTTAGGTGAAGAACAGAAACGAAAGGAAAGTCAGGGCAAGAGCCTACCAGACAATGTCTAATGCAGGATCTGAGATAGCACCCAAGGGCCTCTAGCTCTGGTTGGAATTCACAACAGCTGCTGCCTTTCCATCTAACACAATTAGGACTCCTCTTTCCTCTTCCCCACCTCCTCACCAATTCCGGATTCCCTGATAACCTTCCTTCTAGGCTGAAAAGACAAGAAATTTCTAAGGTAGGTCATGATTTCCCATGAAAAAGAGTCACTTCCTCGTCTCTTTTTTAGAGAAGGCTTAGAGTAAAGGTCAGTTTTGGCGCTCCCTCTTCTAAGTTGCTATGAGCTGCATCAGGCATAGATCCTCTCCAGGTTGGTAGGAGGTTGAGGTCCTATGAATGGTCTCTTTCCTTTGAAGCAGTGGTTCTATGAGCTGGACTCGTGAACAAGGTGTGGATCCCGGTGGACTTTCAATGGGGTATGAATGCAGTCTCCATGCTAAACTCTATATGGAGTCCAGCCGCCCTCCATCCAAGTATTGAGAATATCTTCTTTAATAATTTAGCCTCTCTCTGGCTGTATACAGATTATGCATAGCTTTTGCTGTGGGTAATATCTGTCATCCATAAGTTCTGTGTTTATGGAATAATGTTTGTTTGTTTTTCAACTTTTTATTATTCAAACATAGGTGGAAAGAAGAGTGTAATGAACCCCTGTGGACCATAATTCAGCCTCAACAATTACCAACATACAGCCGTTAAAAAAATCTATACTCCCCACTTCTCCCTGCCCCCTGCTAGACATCATATTATTTCATATGTAAATGCTTCAGTTATGTATTTGTAGGATATTAGGACTCTTTTCTTCTTTAAACATAACTACAATACCATTTTACCATCTGAAAATTAGAACTTTATTTAAAGCTGTATTATTTTTAGTTTTTATGAAAGTAATACATTCTCACTGAAAATATTCAGACAATACAAGAAGGTATAAAGAAGAAAATGAAAATTACTTATAAGCTAACATCCAGACATAATTACTGTTAGCATTTTGGCATATAGAGTTATACATGTTAAGCACATATTCTTTATATAGGTTTACATATATAAAATCAAGCTACAAATGATGTTTGCAATCTTGTTTTATTATTTTATTTTTTTGGTAAGCATTAAAAAAATCGAAGCCAAAAACACATGCAGAGAAATGCACAAGTTGTAAGTATATAGTTCAATGAATTTTCACTGTCATGTAATCAACTGCCATCCGGATCAAGAAACAGACTATTACCTGCATCCCCAAACCTTTTATAACTCTCTTAGTCACTGACCACACTGAACGTAACTACCATTCTGACTTCCATCACTATAGAGGAGTTTTGTCTGCTTTTGAGTTTTTCATTTTTAAGTTTATTTTTTTTGAGAGAGAGAGCTCCCTCACGTGTGCACAAGCCAGGGGAGGGGCAGAGAGACTGAGAGAGAGAGAGAGAGAGAGAGAGAGAGAGAGAGAGAGAGAGAATCCCAAACAGGCTCCACACTGTCAGTGTAGACCCTGACGCAGGGCTCAATCTCACAAACCATGAGATCATGACCTGATCCGAAATCAAGAGTTAAGACTCTTAACTGACTGAGCCACCCAGGTGCTCCCCGGTTTTGAGTTTTATACAAATAGAATTATATGGTATTTGCTCTCTTATGTGTGGCTTCATTTCACGTTGAATTTTCAAGATGCATTCAAGCTGCTTTATATAGAAATAGTTCATCCATTTTCTTTGCTGTGTAGTATTCCACTGTGTGAATATTTCACAGTTTATTTACACCTTTTACTATTGATGTATACTCCTCCCTCCCCCAACCCCACTGTACTACTGTTAAGAATATTTTCTAGTATTACATATGTATCCCCTTCTATTAGGTAATTACTTAGGAACAGACCTGGGGTTGTACCAAATTATACTTGTACCGACAGTCTGTGAGAGTCCCATTTGCTCCACACCTTGCTAACACTTGGTTATTATCGATGTAGTAGTAACTCATTGTGTTTTTAATTTACATTTCCCTAATGACTAATGAAATGGAGTGCCTTTTCATATGCTTATTGGACACACGGATATCTTCTTTTGTGAAATACCTGTTCATCTTTACCCCATTTTTCTATTTGATTTTCTGTGGTTTTCTTATTGATTATAAGAGTCTTTTGTATATTCTAGATATTAATTTTTTGGTCAAACATATTTTGCTAGTATCTTCTCCTACCATGTGTGTTGCCTTTTCAATATTTTAAGGCACTGTTTGATAAATGGAAATTTTAAATTTAATGTAATCCTATCATCACTATTTTCCTTTATGATTAGCACATTTTGTGCCCTATTTAAGAAATATTTGCCTACTTTAAAGTCATTGATATATTCTTTCATGTTCTAGAAGCTTTATTGTTTTATCTTTGACTTTTTTGTTTAGAATACATCTAGAACTGATTTTTGTGTATGTTTGAGATAGGGATCAAAATTTATTTATTTCCCCATATAAATCCAATTCATTGAGTTCTCAATTTTTTGGTTGTTTTCTGTGGGAGGATATAGCTGGTATCTGTTACTTCAAGTGAATATTGAGTGTATTGTTTCTATATACTTTAATTAAACATAGTTTTAATTAGTTTGGGCTTGTTAAGGGTATATTTCAAATCTTCTGTATCTTTTATGGTATTTTTGTGCTCACTCTAACAGTTACTGGGAAAAATGTAAGAAATCCTTTATTTCTGCTTGCTCCAAATTTTGCTTTTTACATTTTGAAGTCATGTTATGAGCTGCATACAAATTTAGAATTTTTATATCTTCCTGGCAGTTGATCTTTTTGTCATTAGGAACTGTCTGTCCTCATCTCTGGTAATTCTTCTTGCCTTAAAGTCTACTTTGTTTGATGTAAGTATAGCCATACTAACTTTGTTTTGGTTAGTGTTTTCATAGAATATATTTTTCTATTCTTTTACATTTACTCTTTCTTTGGTCATATATATAAGATGCATCACTTGTAAGCAACATATAGCTATCTTCTTTTATCATGGTTATTAGAGAGCAATATAAACATTTTCATGTTTCTGCATGGTTCAAGTTTTCTAAGTCTTTCTAAGCAAAGAAAGTTGACATGCTGTAATAATGGAAAATGTCTCTTTTCCCCAGACACATTTGCTTTTCATATTCTAAGGGTGATAAGCCTGGAGCTGCTTTTATCCTTTAAAATGGAGTCATCTGCTCCCATTCAAAGGGCAAATAAAGTTACTTACCCGAGAGTCAAATACTTGGATTCTAGAGTGGAAACTTTGCCATTTCTTTTCCCTGAGAAAATTTGTTTGCACTAGAAAGATAAAGCTCCTCTCCTTCTCTCAGGAGGGAAGGAAGACAGCTGTATGACTGTTCCTATATAAACACTCAGATTCATAATTTTGGGATTCCTGTTGCACCAGAACCTTCTTTGCATGTACTAGCCTGACTATCTGGCTCTCATTACACCACGCTTAAGGCGAAGAATTGGGTATAGGGAACCAATGCAGTTACTGCTATAATAATAGTCTTCCCCAATCCAGAAACCCTGTATTTGTTTTCAGAATAATATAAACAAATAATAGTTATCAAAAACGTATCTGACCAGTTAAAAATTTGCCTGACAATTTTTGTTTTCAATAGGAGAATTTATTATATTTACCCTTTCGTAATTACTGATATGTTTGGGCTTAAATACACAATGTTTTCTATTTGTATCTTTTCTTATTTGAAATTTTCCCTTTGTCCTCCTTTATTTTCTTCTTTTGAGATAATTAAGTATGTTTACTATTTCTATTATTGTGTTTGTTGTGTACTTTTGTTATTCTTTTAGTGGTTACTCCTGATATTACAACATGCATCTTTGATTTATTACAATAAATGGAAAAATCATTATTTTTGCTACTTTTATCATTTCTATTAAGAAGTTATCCATGTTTTATTGTTACTCATTTGAAAGTGTTTTTTTTTTTCCTGGCTGCTTTAAATGTTTCTCTTGGTTTTGCGTTTTCAACAGTTTTGCTACGATATGCCTAGATACACATTTATCCTGCTTGAGTTTCTCTGAAAATCTGTGGCTTAATGTCTCTTTCTTCAGTTTTAGAAAATTCACAGCCACTATTCTTCAAATATTGTTAATGCTGCTTTTTTTTTCTTGGACTCCAGTTTCACATATGTTAGATCTTTTCACCATGTCCCATATGTCTCATACTCTTTTCTACATTTTTAGTTTTAAAAAATAGTCTCTTTTGTTATCAGTCTGATTATTGTCTTCCAACCTATCATTCCAACCTATTCCTCCTTTTAACAGTGTGTAATCTCCTGTTAAACCCAAATTATTGATTTTAGGTAGTATATATTTTTACTTCTTGAATTTTATTTTGGTTCTTGTTAAAGATTTCAGATTTCTTTCTTTTCTTTCTTTTTCTTTTTCTTTCTTTCTTTCTCTCGTTGAAGATTTCCTTTTGATCCATTTCCTTGAAGATATTAATCATGGATATTTTAAGGTCTCTATCTGAGAACAATATTTTGTTCAGATGTGAATCTGTCCTATGATCTGAACTTTTGATTTTTAGGCGTTTTCTGTGTCCTAGAATGCCTAGTCATTTATTTTTATTGGATGCCAGACATGGTTATGAAAATTGTTGTTTCTAGATGATACCTTCTTCCAGTTAAGATTTGCTTAGTCAATTAGAGTAGGGGAAGATCATCTGTATTTGAAGCTGAGTTCCAGTCTCTGTGAAGGTTGCTATATTCCCTACTCACTTCTACTCTTTGGGTTTAGCACTTCATGGGTCCCAGATGGAATCCTGGAATGTGTACCAAGCCTTCTCTTCCTTGGTGATCTTTCATTTTTACTCCCCAGCACTTTAAGACTACAGTGCTGAAAAGCCTATTTAAAAGTATAATTTCCCCTTATTTTTATTTTTCCAGAGCACAGCTTTTCTTCAGTCCTTAAGAACCCAGCTTTCTTGCGTGTGCTTTGGCGAAGGCCATGGGGCAGCGCCGTTAGGTTTAAATTAGGTGGGAGTGTTCAGGCCTCCCAGGCTTTGTGAGAATGATCCCCGACCACCTCGCTGTGGATGGCACAATTCACACATAGCGATGTAGTTTTCCACAGTAACGTAGTTTCATACACGGCTTGGGAAGAATGTGGGTGTCAAAGAGTATTGCTTGGAAACATCTTGATGGCTGTGCCTATACTGTTTTGAGTGATGAACTTCTTAATGGCCTGGTCCTTGGGCGCACAGAGGGTACCGTTAGTGCAGAGTATAGGCTGCACATGGCCGTGGCTCTTTGGAACCACCATTGTTACTTCTCTTCTTGGTCCACATCAGGCTGAAGATCCTGTCGGGAAGGGTGTGTGACACACTCAGCCTCAGCCCCTTTCAGGCATCTTGGAAGTGAAGACCTGAGAGCTAAAAGCTCTTTCTAATTTCTCAGCTTCATGGCCACGTTTTGGTTCAGCTTCTTAGCCCCTGGGCTGTTGCTTATTGATCACAAATGCCTTGTGGGAAATTGGCATTAAATATTAGGCTCACTTCTTTGATCTGCCCTTCTTTCTAGGATCTCACCCTTTGTATCCTGGATGCTCTGGTGGCTCTGAACTCCAATTTATATCTCCTCAGACTCGTGAGACTGTCAAAGGCTCTGTTAGCTTCACGGTGTCTTAGCTACTAGTCTACGCTTGTCCTCTTAGTCTCTGCTTGTCTTCTCAGCCTCGGAGCTACTGTGTATGAGCCAGTGAATGCCTCCAGGGAAAAGCAGTCATGAAGGCAGAGTGCTTCCCAGTTCATTTCCCTTCTTTTTGGGATTTTGGCTCATAAGTCCTGGCTGCCTTGGTGGCTCTCTGGTGATTTTTAAAGGGTTGGTTTCTGTTTTTGTTTTTAAAAGTTTTTAATAGCAGAATTTGTCCGATACAAGCCACTCTGTCGCAGACAAGGACAGAAATCTTGTAACCTGCTTTTATGAAGGACTTTGGTGACTGCTACTTTGTGCTAGACTGGAGATTAAGTAGAAAAGGATTCAAATCAATGTGAGGGAGAAGAGTTACAAACGGATTAAGTTACTTGACATCCAAAAGGCTTAGTGCTGCCACAGTCCACCTTGTTCCTCAGAGTAGTAATTAGATGTTGGTCATGTTGCTGGGTTGGAAGGAACCTGGAGGCTGTTTTCAGCTATCTGAAGGACTGTGCTGTGGCCTTGTTAGTGGCTAGGGGCAGCAGTAGGGAGTGGATCAGGGGAACGAAGGCCAAGGGTACAACTAGAAGCGCAAGAGACAGATTTTTGGCTTGCTTACGAGGAATTATTTCCAACAAAGATTGGTTGGAATGAGGATCGCTAGGGACTAACACCTTCCCCATCCATGAAGTCTTTAAAACATTGGCCAAAGTGGGATAGGGTACTGTAGAAGGCTTAAAGTACTGGATGTGGGGTGGGCTACATGGCCCACTGTAGTTACACCTGATCACCATAGGTGATGAACTCAGTAAATGTTGAATGAACACGTGACCTACAAAACCTGAGCCAACGCTGAGATCCCGGGATTTCAGAAGTGAGGAAGTCAGGACGGTGTGGTACAAAGTACACAGGACTGAAACGCTCTGTTCCCAGAGTAGTGCCGGAAGGAAAACGGGGAGAATGCCAGTGTTTCTGTTTCCCCCTCTTACACCCTCAAGCTTCGGCTAGACCCGTAAGTTCTTGTTAAACTTCCCACGGTAAGCTGAGCTCCAGTGTGCAGCATCAGGACCTAGAAGAAGTGTGGATGGAGGGAGACGAAGGGAGCTTTGTCTGTGGCAGCTCCCCTGTTTCATGCCCTCCTGGGGGCCGCAGGTGCAGGTTTCACCGAGCTTGCTGTCCTGCCTCCTGAGGCAGTCCCCGTCTGCCCTGGGAGTGGTGCCAGCTAGGAGGTCACGTCCTGGCTGGACTTCTCCTTCCTCCTCTCTGCGGCATTTTCTCCGCCTGAGCCGTGCCGTCGCCCCTCCCTCACGGCAGGCTGGAGCAGGCCAGTCAGTGCCCCTAGCTTGGGGAGCTCAAGTTGGGCACCCTCCCCCACCCCCATCCCCAAGCAGGGCTGAGAGTACTGCTAACGACCAGCCAAGTCCTGCGAATGGTGCTACTAAATATTTCATTCAGGCTTAACAACTCAATCTGTCTGCCATTATCCTGAAGGCCCCCGCAGCCCCCAGCCCCTTTCTGATTAACAAAGTAGCCAGCCGGGAAGATCTGCAGAAGCCGTCATTGAAGGCTGCCTTAGCGGCTGCTCAGGGCAGGCAGGCGGGTGCAGCATTAAGCAGGAAGCATCGATTGCAGCATTAGCTAGCTTTTTACATTCCCAGGCAGACAATGCAAGTACCTTCAATTATCTTCAAAGCAACTGAAGGGAAGGAAATTGGTCTTAGATGTGGTAAATAGACTCCACAAAGTCCGCTGAAGCATGCAAAGATGTGCACACCAGGGACCTGGAGGCCTAGCCTCCGAGCCCGCTCCAAGTTTGTTCAGAATTTAGACAGCCATTGCAGGGGTTCCGTTCCTCTGTCCCCCAGTGCCTGGGAGAACACGAGGAGTCTGGAGGCTGGGCTCTCAAATGCCAAGGCAGCTGCAGGGAGGTGAGGGGGCAAGACAGCATTGAGCTTGGGATCAGAGAGACTTAGACTTCAATTTTGGCTCTACTGATGTGTGACCTTGATCAAGTAGTCTAACCTCTTGGAGCCTCCTTTCCCTCATTAGTGAACTAGGACTAGTCACATCTAGCTCTGAAGGGTTTGATCCTGACTGCGGGGCTCTATCCTCTGCATGCTGGCCCCCCTTCTGTGCCATCAAAGTGTTTTGTGCTCTTCCTGGTCACAGGGTTTATCACACTGTTGTGATTGTTGGGTTTTGTGTCCATCCTTCCCATAGACTAGCAGTCATTAACAGTTTTTTAAGGAAGGTGTCATGACCCCATGAAGATGCAGTAAAAGCCATGGGGGCCCTCTCCCCTTGAAGGGGCGCCTGGGTGGCTCGGTCGGTTAAGCGTCCAGCTCTTGATTTGGGCTCAGGTCACGATCTCACAGTTTGTGAGATCAATCTCTGTGTAGGGTTCTGCACTGACGGCACGGAGCCTGCTTGGGATTCTTTCTCTCCTTTCTCTCTGCCCCTTACCCTCTCTCTCTCTCTCTCTGTCTCTGTGTCTCTCTCTCTCAAAATAAATAAACATAAAGAAAGAAAAGCATGTGAACATAATTTGCCTATAATTTCTAGGAACTCCTAGAAGGTAGGCTAGAATCCCTATGCGGGTGTTTACACAGTGCCTGGCAGCACATGAGTTATAATCAGAATATGAAGTTGACTGCTTGAATCATTTCAAAGATACTTTTCCAGCCCTATAATTCTAGAATTCCATTCTATCCAAGAAGTATTCATTTGGTGAGCACTTACTCTGTTGAAGGCCCTAGACTGGGTTTTGTGGAGAAAGCAAGGACTTAAGTCCTGCCCGCAGATGGGGAATTAGACATGAACACCTATGTCAGTGACTCCAGGGAGCACAATTTGGCTCATCTGAAAGCTCCCTCACCTACTCAGGCAGACAGTACATGTGCCTGAGACAATTCCTGGGAAGGACTTTGTTCCCTGCCCTCTCAACCCTGACCCTGGAGATCCTACAAGATAGGCTGCTGGGGACAGATTGCTAGAGAAGAGACAGGAGTGTGCACATGATAGAGGCCTGGCGGCAGGTGTGGAAGGTGGTGCAGTGAGAAGGCCATTAGCAGCCTGGTCTAGAAGCAATGTCACCGCTCGGTGCTGGGGCAGAGGGCTAAGGGCCTGGCAGCCAGCACCTGCTTGCTCCTGTCCGGTGCCCCCGCTGGGTTAATCTATTCAGCGAGGACATCATTATGCAAAGGCAATTTGCATAACTCTGCCAAACCTCTGATTGCAGGGCATATGAGGGCCTGTTGGGGAAAGCTGGCAAGAGAGTATCCCTTTGTCCTTTTCAGACTGTGAGGCAGGTGCCGTCCGGGATGCTGGGCCCTGGCTCCAGGAGAGCTGGACCCCAGGTTGAGTCTAGGAGAGGGAACCGGTGCTTCCCACGGCACCAGTTTCAGGGGAGTTAGCTCATTCCCATCCCATAGGCTGTTGCATTATCTCTGTTCCTAACAACTTGATTTTTAAATAAAACCCCTCGTGGATGTTTTCAAGGAGTTAAATAAGTGCCAGTGATGGCTCCTGTTGGGGCTGTTTGGATTTGAGAAGAAAATACTGAGATGCAAAGATATCAATATTTAATTGTCTCTTGAAGCCCAGGTTTTCAAGCAAGCGGCAGGGAGCCAAGAGTCTCCTCTGTGTATGTGTGTGCAAGCATGCATCTGCGCATATGTACGTGTGTGCATGTGAGTGTTTGCACTTAATAGAGAATTCTCCAGTAACATTGTCCATGCTCACTCTTCAATTCCATTTTACCTTTGCTCTCCACCACCCAAAGAGATAATAAAGAACAGGACATGATCTCTGTTTTAGTTCAATTTAACTCAACAAGCAAATGCAGAACACTTGTCTGGACTCCACTTGCTTTTGAGGCATTTGCTGTTCAGTAAGGGCATAGGCCCTTTACCCGGATCTCCATGCTACCCATTAGACAGACTGGAATAAATTCCCTAAAGATAGGCGGTCACTGGAACTGACCTGCAGGGTGACTGCTCTGTCCTTGGAAGCTGGCTTACGGGAGGGGCTGACCCAGCCAGAGTCCATCTTTGTGTGCCTTCCATAGTTCCCAGAACATGACAGATGCTCAATAAATCTGTGTTGAATGGTTGTTGGATTCCTTAAACATCCCCTCTAGCTCTGTGGTCATTTCTGCCTACACTACCTCCCCCAAATGCTTGGCAGTTCCTAAGAAAAAAATAAACACAACCCAGAGGAAGAAAAGAGACCCAAAGTAGTTAACAGCGCCCTGGGAATTGCAGGATGTTGGAGCAGGAGGCACGGAGTCTAGATGCGGAGTCATTTGCTCTACTTTATATAGCACCATCAGTGAGACTTGGAGAAGACGCTAGGGGAAGTTCCTGGTCTTCCAATGAGAGGGGTTGGTGAGGGGTCCACCCCAGGACCCTTTCAGGAAAGGAGAGCTATGGGATTCTCAGAGGCAAGGGCAAGGACAAGTGACCTCTTTATTTCCTCCCATTGTGGGGTCACCCTCTAACGTTCTCATAAGGGCACTGAAAACGACATTGGTCAGGGGCCTCCAGGATTTTCATGTGGCATCAGTGGAGAGCAAAATGACATGAACAATAGACACACAAAAACCCAACAATTGGCTAACCACATCTTCATTGAGCTGGGGCCTTGATTAATGTTTTTCCCTTGGAGGATTCCAGAGACCCCAGGGAGATGTCAGACAGGCCTGGGTTAGAAGAAAGGAGTCTTCTCCATTGCACCTGAGTCTGGGTTCCAAACACAGAATGATATAAAGTAAAATGCAATTTAGGTGTCCCTCTCCCTCCCCTTGGCATCTACCATGTTCTGGGAACTACGCAAAGCACATGAAAATGGTCTCTGGCTGGGTGAGTCCCTCCGGTAAGCCAGCTTTTAAGGATGGAGCTCTGCCCTGCAGGCCATCAATGTCAAAGCATGCCCAGAGGAGAAGGAAGCAAGGAGTTTGAGAAATGGCATAGGAGAGCAACAGGCTACTATAGGATCTCGGATCCTCTAGATTGGATCCTCTAATCTCATAGGGTTAAAGCTGAAAGGAGGGCGGGGAGAGGTGGGGAGATGGAAGCAAGACCTCCTCTTTGCCCAACTCCAGGGAGCACCACCTATGCCATGTGAAGAGCAAGCCCTGCCATTGTGCTGCAAAGGGTTCCACTCATGCAGAGCTGAGCAGAGCTTCCCAGGGTTGGGCAACATGGAAGGTTGGAACACCTGTCACAAAGCCATTCATCTCACCTCCTTCAGGGCGAGTCAGCACCCAGACCCCGTGTGTGGCTGACCACCAAGACTTTCCAATGTTTCTCATTGGCGTTGACGCTTCATTTTACAGGGACTCCCGCTTTAGAAAGGTCTCCCTTGCTGTAGTACATAAAAGACACTGGTCCCATCTGCACAGAGATGAAGAGCTACCACTCAGTATCCTTATATCCATGGTTCTCAATTCTTTATCTCTGTTGGTCACAGACTTCTTGGAGCATCTGTCAAAAGCCATGGGTCTTCTTCCCCTTCAAAATGCACATACCCAGACAGACTATTCGGTATGAAAATTTCAGAGCATTTATGGACATCATGGAACCTATCAACAGGTCCCATTAATAAGATACCTGCTAGAGAAGAACACCTCTGAGCTTTTAGGACAATATAATAATGATTTTGAATAGCATTTTGCAATTTGCAAAGCACTTTGACCGTGGGCTGTGTTAATTAATCTTCATGGTAACTCATTGAGGTAAGAGTTATTATATTGTCCTTATTCTACAGATAAAGCAACCAAACCTCACAGGGCTTATGTCACTTTCCCACAGCTAGTAGAAGGTGAAGTCGGAACTGGAATACAGTGCTCCTGCAAACTGTCCCCAGGGTCTTGCACCTTTCTTTGAGCTTCCTCAACTCTTCACGGCTGTGCTAGCCTAAGGCTTCCTTGTGAATCTTGTGACTGTTCTGGTTTTGTGAGATGTATGACAGGCAGAGACTTGAGGGTCTCGCTCTGACAATAGCCAGGAACTCCCTGGGACAGGGGAAGATACTAGGAGGGACACTCGTCTTTAGGAGCCAAGGCTATTTTCTGGTTAATGATTGTACCTGACATTCTTAAAGCATGTCTGTGACTCCTCATGATGCCAAGGACAAATCCGGGAGGTACAGGATTCTAGTACCTGAGGTGACTCATGAGTTCATTTATCCCGCTGTGGCTCCCAGACCTCCAGATCCATGTGGAAGACGACGTCTCTCCCATCTCCATACCCTCTGCATGTGTGGTCACTATAGCTATGTCCCTAATGACCTTTCAAGCTTCCTTTGAAGGTTAACGGGAGTTCCCCTTGCCTGATTTCTTAAACCTATGGCCTGGCAGACAGCAGTGACATTAGAACAACTTTCTCTTTAATTCCCTTGTATAGATTTCCAGGAGAGTTTTAATAATATCATTTGCTCAATTCAATTCTAATGAATATGGATTAATTTTCTGCATTATAGCTATTGATCTTTGGCCATTGATCTGAGGAGGGAGTGTTCCTGGTTGTAAATCCTTTCATTCTGATTGGGGGTTCCCTGGGGGCAGAGATGGAGAGGTAGAAGTAGCAAAAGATGGAAAGGCTAGGTGTGCCTGGCACACCACCCCTGTTGGGTGTAAGAGGCACCAGTACTTGTCTCCTTGCTGTACATTTTTTAAATATTTATTTTTGACAAAGAAAGAGAGAGAGAGCACACATGTGCACGTTGGGGAGGGGCAGAGACCGGCAGAAAATTAGAAGCAGGCCCTGCCCTGTCAGTGCAGAGCCCCATATGGGGTTCAAACTTAGGAACTGGAGATCATGACCTGAGCCAAAGTCGGAAGTTTATCCGACTGAGCCACCCAGGTGCCCAAATAATCTACCCAAATAATCGTATTTACTCTCCTCCAGCCGCACCCCATGGTTTCCCATTTCTGGGCCTTTGCTTAGGCATACTTGCTGCCTATAAGGCCTTCCTTCTTTCTCCCCCACCTGCTCAAATTCTACCTACGTTTTCAAACCCAGATCCAATGCCATATTTTTCATAAAGCATTTCCTGGTCTCTGGCTATTTGGAATTTCTCAGTCTTTTATGTTCCCACACTGCTTTATCTCTTAGGGCACTTAGCACTTTGTGTTATGTACACCTCTTAGTTTCGGGACTGTAAACCCCATGAAGACACGCACACCATCTGTCTTGTTTAATACCATGAGCCCAGCATCTAGCACAGCATAGACTCATTTAAATACTTGTTGAATGAGAAGTTTGGGACCACAGAGGTTAGGTAGGAGGCTTTTTAAAAATCTCTTCCTTCTGTTCTTCGTGGTCCTTATGTAAGGGAGCCCTAAGCTCTACCTGCGTTTTCTTCATAACTAGCCTTTCTTCAGTCCCATCCCATCAGTCACTGTTTTGCAATAAAATGGTAAATAGATTAAGGACAAGATTTTTGCCTTGGTTCATTTGGGCTGTTAGATAGAACACCACAGACAGAGTGGCTTAGAAACAATAATAGTTTACTTCTTACACATCTGGAGGCTGGCAGTCCAAGATCAGGGTGCTGGCATGGATGGGTACCAGTGAGGGACCTCTTCTGGGTTGCACAGTGCCAACTTCTCTCTTGCGTCTTTTGTAAGGGCACTGATTCCATTCCTGAAGCCTCCACCTTCATGACCTAATCACTTCCCACAGACCCCACCGACCTCCTAATACCATCATCTTGAGGGATAGGGTTTTAACGTATGAATTTGGTGGGGGACACAGACATTCAGTGCCTAGAGGTTGTCCTATGAGACTTCTCATTCCCATTAGATTCTCAGCACCAAATTGCCAATCAAGTTATTCTCAAATGGAGCATACCTTTCTGCTGAAACGAGGCCTTGAGTAGTCTCTGCCCTCTTCATTTGGCTCTGCAGTTACTGAAAGGATTCATTATGCTTACTTATTGATGACCATACCCTCTGCTCACTAAGGGTCATCTCTCATTTCTCCTTTTATGAACATCTCTCTTTTCTACCAATTTCTCTCTTCCAACCTCCTCTCCCATCAGGCTCTACCTTCCCCTTTCCCAAACGGCCACCTCTTTTGTCAACCTTCCACTATCCTCTGTTAACCTGCAGAATATAATGGTGGTGGTACTGGTAGTGATCACGAGGGTGAAGGATACCTTGTCTGGGTAGCCAAAAAATGCAAGCTTTGCCCTCAGAGGAGAGCTGGTAGGGCAGGGAGAGGAAGGAGGAGCTTCTAAGGATTTGAGGATAGCCTTTCCACAGCAAGAATGTTCAGATGGGGAGGGGAAATTTGGGGCTGGAAGAACATTCCGATATAGCTTCCAGATGTATTTCTATAGAACTCATCGCAAAATCTTTCCAAGTCTGTTTCTCGATAGCGTGAGTAGAGCTCTTTGTGGCTCATTCACAAAGCCTGGCCCAACCCATGCTTCTAGCTCCATGTCTCACCACTCACCTTCGGTCCAAAGAAATGGTCTTGCCATGATTCTGAAAACAGGTAGATAACACAGAAGTGGAAACCATATTATGAATGGGGAGCTCCAGGCAGTTGTGATGTTGCTGGAGCATAACACGTAGAGGAGGCCAGATTCAAAGGTGGGCTTCCATTTGGCCATGTTATTGTAGAGATGCCCCTTGAGAAACGTTAGTCAGGGTCTAGTCAGAAGACAGAAGCCATACCAGGTATTTTGAAAATTTTAAACATGAAAATCAACATAAAGAACTGTTAACTAGCTCGGAAGAATTGCCAGCTGAGAGGGCAAAAGGGAACACTAGAGAATCATCATGGAAGTAGCTTTTGCAGGAAGCAGTTTCTAGTTTCCCCTAGAAACTGGGGGAACAAAGGGAAGAGGTTAGAACTATTAAAAGCGGGAATCTTAAAGGGTGCCGGGGTGGCTCAGTCAGTTGTGTCTGACTTTGGTTCAGGTCATGATCTCACAGCTTGTGAGTTTGAGTCCCATGTTGGGCTCTGTGCTGACAGCTCAGAGTCTGGAGCCTGTTTCCAATTCTGTGTCTCCCCTCTGCTCCTCCTCAACTCATGCTCTGTCTCTGTCTAAAAAATAAATAAGTAAACAAACATGAACATTTTTAAAAAAAAATAATGAAAGCTAGAATCTTGAAAGAGGGGAATATCCTTTCTGAAAAAGGAAGCTGTTCGGCTGGGACTGGTCACTGAGTTTGGAGGAGGGTCCCTGTGGGGTTAGGACTCATTCCTTCTAAGATGGGGGTCCAGCTGGCTGGAATCAGTGTCTCTGAGGGGGCACAGTGAGGCTGTATTGGAAAAACTTCAAACCACATTCAACTGCTTCCTTAAAACAAATTGCCACGGCTGGATCAGTGAGTCTGACAGAAATAGGAAGTCGACTGGGCACCAAGCCCTTTTTTTTTTTTTATCCCTCCCTTTATCCCTACAGTCTTCCTCCAGTAACACTGGGACAGGGAGCCAGTGGCACAGCAGAAACTCTACTATCACAAATTGGAAAGACAATTGCTTGTGAGTCATTCACAAAGGCTAGTCTACACTGTTGCAGGTTACTCTTTTGGGTCCTCAGTATCCATACACTCCTTTCTACACAGATAAGAACTTCCTGCAACCATAAAAAAGTGTCCTTTCACCTAACAAGATGCAAACATCTTTTGCACAAAGGGAGACGTTCTTGCCCTCTCTTCAAGATGAAGAGAAGCAAAGTTTCAACAGTCATCATATCCCTCTCTGGGAGACAGGTTGTGTTGGCTACTCTCCTCAGACAGTTTCTTCATATGAGTATTTTCTTCCTTAAAGAGTAAATTGCAAAGTTAATCTTCCAACAACCTGTATAACATAATTAGGGAAGTAGGACAGAAAAGGCAATAATATACACACATATACAAAAAGAAGAAAAAATGCATAACTACTATAGTCCTTGTTCATATAACTGCTCATAAAATACATCTATATGTATATGTAAGTTTATATATACACATAGAATCTTCCTTTGTATACTATCTGTTCCATATTTTTGGGTTCTCATTATCCTCATCCAGGATATCCTCTTCTTGGTGTTTTTTACGTGGCGGAGTAGTGGAGTAACCCAAACCTTCATTCCTGAAGAGTCTGAATCCTTAGAGATTCTGTGTATTTTTTTTTTTATTTCTGTGATTTTTCCATTAACATTTACTATTGGACTCAAAAATAGTAAGAGATCCCCCCTGAGAATCCCCTAGGCTCCAAACATTGTCATCCCTGCAATTAAATATCCTCTTGGTTTTAATCACCCCAACTAGTAGAGTAATTCCTCCCCCCCCCCACCTTTTATTATTATTTTTTGCTTATTGCTTCAGTGACACAAGGACCAGAACAGCCAGGGGAAGTCTCAACTTGTAAAACATTGGAACCATTGGTGTTTATCCTCGTGGAAGATTTTCTCCCTTGGAAACCAAGACCTCTGGATTAGCAGAGCTCAAAGTTGCAGTGGCAGGAAGCAAAAATTCTGTGAGGTGTTAGGTGTCCTGGTGAGAAGAGCCACTCTGGCTTCCAGCGCTTGGTTCTGAAATCTCTGCCTCCCAGTTAAGAAAGAAATAGCACCAGTTATTGATCACTGAGTCAAAGGATATATTGCAGTCTGTTAAGACAGGCGCTGGGACCACAGCTGAGACTCCAGTGGCTTGTCCCAGCTTTTAGGTCACTCGTTTCTGGGTGATGAGGTATGTAACAAGAGGAATTCTATGGGGCCTGAGCCCGACGCCACACCTCTTTTGCTGAGAAATGAATTCCTTGATCAGAGGCAATGTTGTGAGCAATACCATGATGGTGAATAAGGTGTGTTATAAGCCCTTAGATGGCGGTGAAAGCAGAAGCATTACAAGCAAGGGCAGCACATCCAAACCCAGAATATGTGTCTGTCTCAGTGAAGGACAACTCTCTGCCCCCTTCATGTTGAAAGGGGTCCAGTGTAATCCAGCTGCCGCTGGTCTCCCTGGGAAATGGTGCCATATAGGCGTTTCAGTGTCGGTCTCTGTTTCTGCCAGGTTAGGCACTCAGCAGGAGTGGTGAGCAAGTCAGCTTTGGTGAGAGGAAGTGCATGTTGTCAGTACCATGAGTAGGTTCCGTCCATACTACCATGACCACTTTGTTCCTAGGTCCACTGAGCAAGCACTAGCAGGGCTGGGAAAGAGAGTGGCATCCCAAGAGTGTGAGCAGCTGTATGGCACACCAATATCCTTGTAGGTTCACTATTTCATGGTTGGCACAAGGGCCAGCCTAAATTAAAGGTCACTGCATTGGCAAGGGACGCCCTCCCCCGACCTCTGCTTCTAAGATAACGAGTATTGGTAAAGCCATGTTCAAGCTCAACAGGCCTTCCTTCTGTCCACCTGGCCTTCCTTGGGGAAGTATTTTTGTCCCTCGGGAGCTTTTTGTAGCACTGTGTGACTATGTCTTTGGCACTTAGCTCTGGTTGCCTCGTGTTATTCTTTACTTGAAAATATATGCTTAACGGCAAGTTTAAATTAGTCCTTGAGGGTAGCAGCCATGGTGTATACATCTTTATATCACCAGAGGCTCACTCTGTGGCCCTTACTCAGTAAATAGCAAGATGCAGGGGAAAGTTTGCTTTTTAAGAAGATAAGTTTAGGTTTGAGGCCTCCTCTTCTGCTTCTTCTCTGTGTCACCCTTAAGCGAGTCTTAGCACCCTCCCTATGATCAGCATCACATTTTCTGCCCAAACAACATGCTACTGCTTGATGTTTATTGCTTCCATGATTTGCTTGTGTGGAACCCTCCCCATTTTAATGAAAGAATATGCCTTCTTTCTTACCTGAGGGGCAATACAAGTCCAGTAAGTTATAGGTTCCCTTCAAAGTTAAGGCTAGTCACAATCTCTGAAGAGACTCAAAGCAAATGGTTAGTAAGGCAAGCAAGTGTCCTTTAGTTGGTCCCAAAGTTGTAACTGACATTCATCATTTTTCTCTCTTATCACCCGTTCTAGATTTTCCTAGCATTCTCACTGGTCTTGACAGGGACACCGAACCTTTTATCCACGAGGTGTCTAAGTCCTCAACAGTCCTTGCTGGGCTGTGGTTTCTAGCACTGCGTATCAACTATTATCTCTAGCATGAAAGCACCAAGTGACATACCTCCAAACACCCTGGGACCAAATGTACCCCTTACCTGCCCTTATTGTATAGCAGCTACTGTAATTCCTCCTTTAAAAAAAAGTTTATTTTCAGAGAGAGAGAGAGAGAGAGAGAGAGAGAGAGAGAGAGAGAGAGAGAGAGAATTTTAGCTGGAACATTAAAGATCAGCCCACCACTTGATTAAACTGGCTTTTGGGGGTGATGCATTACCTGGTTAGATCAGTGTAGCCCATGATCATTTTCATGTGCCCATTGGTGCATCTTCTTTGGCATGAAATAGGAGTTTTTATCCAAAACAGTGTTGCATGGGAGACCATGTTGGTAGGTTAGCATCCCCTAAGCCCTTGGATGGTGGTGCCAATGGAGGCAATGGAGGTATTGTAGGCAGAGAAAGAAAATTCATATCAAGAGTATCAGTTCTTGTAAGGACAAGTTGATGTCTCCCTCAAGGTGCAAGGGGTCTGATGCAAAAGAGGGTCTCCTTGAAAAACTGCCGTATCAAGGGTTCAAAGTAGGCTCCTGCTGCTGACATGTCAGGCAGTTATCAGTGGAAATAGCTCAACCAGTCATGATGAGAGGGAGCCTATGCTTTTGGGTCCATGTGTAGTATCCATCCTTGCCACACTGTCACTCCATTCATGAGATCATTGCATCAGCACCGGCTGGCTGAGGAGGTGGTTTGGCTGATTTCACGAGACAAGCCTACCAGTTTGTTGAGGGCTGCTTCTACAGTGGGTGACCTCTGCTGACTATGAGGAGATACAAAGATCTGCTTTGTGCTTGGTGCCCACCCCTGTAGGTCTGTTGATGTATCTCTTCACCAGACCTCCTCACCCTGATCTTCCAATTGTGTTTCTTCCAGGCCCCTTCCAGCCAAGCCATCTGCTACCCAGTTATTCTGTGTATATACAGCTCAGATTTCGTTTTCTCCACCTATAGTAAATGATGAAGCATAGTGTTCCTGATCTGCCCACTGGGAATATTTACCAGTGAAAAAATTTCCTTTAGTCACTCTTGAGTAGGGCCTTAATGCAACTGCAATTTTTGGCTAGTACTAGCATATTGCACTTTTTACAAACCTGCCTGAGGTCTTTTTTTTTTTTTTTTGGTTGGTCATAGGGACTCCTCTTCTCCATGAGATAATAAATGTGAGTAGAGGCATCAGTGAATAGACGTAAGATACAAGGGAGTCTGGCTCACCCATTAGTGTAATTTACTTGTATCTTCAGAACCTGCTCTGCCTCCAATGTGCCACTTGCATTGTATGACGGATTACTGTTACGGCCACTCAACCTTACAACTTGAGGGGATCTAATAACACCCACACCATAATGGACAGTTCCTAATGGTTACATAGTTCCTGGATTTTACATGGTTCAGTTTCTATGAGGGTCCAGTATTGTGTCAGTTGTCTGTCCAGTTGGTGCTTGCAAAGGATTCCATGAAACACCCTTATACACTATGGATACCTCTCTCTGCCTCTGGTTCATGTGCCCTGATTGGCAAGGCAGCTTGTACCTGCAGCATACATATGCTGCAGAGGATGGTCTTGTTGAAGGCCTTCACAGTCACCTGATAATGGATCAAAATAATATTCTCAAGTGCAGCTTATACATCACATATAGGAGGTATGAGATATAAAAACTTGTTTTAGAGAGAATGTCTCAACCTGCCCCAGACCACCAGAATCTTAAAAGTTCCATTATATGGCAGGATCCCTGAATCTTAATGGCATTTCTTATTTGTTGCACCCATTTTTCTTACTAGGCTATCGATAGTAGTGCTACTGAAAGTGTGATTTGTGAACTGTTTGTTCTGCAGTGAGATAAATGCCAAGGTTGAGAGGTAAGCCTTTAGAAGATATTATAGCAATCTGACATTGCTATGACATCTAACTTCATGACTAGTGGATTTATCTTATGCAACCAGGTTAGTCAATATGGGTGTTCCTGAACTCATACAAGCCATTTATAATGATAGTTAAAAGCTAGTTTGTACGATGTAATCCCTGTGTGTAAAGTCATGAACATATTTCTTTCATTAAAAGATAATCCAAATTTAAGTATAATTTTGTGGGATAAACAAAGAACTGAAGAATGATTTTGAAAATACAGCACACTTGTTTCATTTTAGAGAAGAGTTAAATACCTCAAGCTTGCTTGAAATGATTTTGAAATCTCTTCTTGGGTTCCTGGCCACGTCTTTCTATACAACTGGTTTCTTTATTGTAAGTGTTATATAATTAAATAAGTCATAGAAACGGGTTAGATGTACTTATGTCTTGCAAGCATGGTTATCATAAATCCAACCCAATTTATGTAATTTTACAAGCAAGAAGCAAGTATGCTTAAAGGCATTTAATGTAGGGGAATCAATATGTCATCATAACCTCTGTTTAGTTGAAAATGATAAAATGTTTTTAGTGTAATAGTGATTTTATATTAATAATCTAATGTACACTTTCAGTGAACACGTATACAGTTTTTGTTAACCTCTTCCCTATGTTATATATTTTTTGGATTATATTTATCAAAATGTAATTTTATATCTATTCAATCTAACAATTTATGTATTATTTTGTATGTTTCTATTTTTTATTTCATTTTTATAGTAATTCATTTTTACTGAGGTTTCTACAATTGTTAGTCTGTGATGAATTGGAAAAAAAACTGGCCCTTTGGTATATTTGGTACTTTAACTCATGGAGTATAATCATCTATAGATCATCAATAGAGTAGGCCACTCTGAAGGTCTTCAGAATGTCAAGATGAACAAGGTCCTTGTGCACTACACTATGTCAGAGTTAGTGTAGCCCTTGGGAAATACAGTGCCTGTGTACTGATGCCCTAACCATGTAAATGCAAACTACTTTTAAATCTTTCCTACTTATGGGAAAGAAGACATTTGCCAGATCATTAGCTATATTCCCAACTGGGTTGATCTAATCTTGTGTAGATACCATACCTGCCACATCAGCTGCAATTGGGGCTACCACCTGGTTAAGTTTACAGTCCTATGTCATCATCTGTTACAATCAACCAGCTTTTCACAGGGATAAGATAGGTAATTGAAAAGGGGTGTGATGTGGAGTATCACTCCCACATATAATTCTTTGATGGTGATGGTAACTTCTGCAATACCTCTGTTGCAGCATCATTTCTGATATACTGTCCTGGCCAGAGGTGAGAGTGGGGAGTTTCAGGAGCTTCCACTCGACTCTTTTTACCCACCTTTGTGACCTGTACCCCACAGGCCAGGGAATGAATATAAGGATTCTAACAGCTGCCAAAAAATAACCACAGAATGTCCTTGATAGGCTCCATAGATGGTGGATGGGCTTGGGACCAAACTCCATTTATTATTTGTCCTTCATAAACCTCTAATCAGAGGCTCATGATGCCATTTTGTGTTTTCTGGTATCAGAGTCAGCTCAAATCCTGTATTTAATGGTCCTTGAAAAGTCAAAGTATTTCCTTTTCTCTAGGACATGATCATTCTGACAAATATCCTCATGTCACTTCGGGGAAGGATTGGGGTAGTACATGCTGCATATACTTATAGTGACATTGTATGATCTTTCCACAATATGACAGATACCACTTCATCTATGGGCTCTGGGTCTGCCCAGTCTGAAAGTTGGGTGAAGGCCTACAAATTTTCTTTGTGGCAGCTGATGACAGGCTTCTGCTTGCCAGCTCTTTTTTTTTTTTTTTAATTATACAAGCAGCATGATGCCACAGGTAGAGTTCTATTTCTCCATATCAATTAGCCAATACTGCAGACCCTGTAGTTCAATCCCCTTTGATTGCAAAGCTCAGGCTTTGCAAACCATTTTGGTAATTACATCCATCTTGCTGCTGATGGTTAAGTGCTGCTACTGTCCTATGTCATTTAAAAACCCATGACCTCCAATTCTGTCAGTTGAAGTTTAGTCAGAGAAGCTGAATAGGTAGGAGATATATACTGAGAGATTTATTATAAGGAATTGGCATAGATGAATATGGGGGCTGGCTACGCAAGTCTGGAATCCATAGAGGAGACATCAGGAAGGACAGACTGCAACTCAGGCATAGGCTGAGGCTGTTGTCCACAGGCAGAATTTCTTTGCTTAGGGAACCCTCAGCCCTGCTTTTAAGGCCTTTCAACTGAGCCAGCCCTGCTCAGATTGTCTAGGATAACCTTTCTTACTTAAGGTCAACTGATTCTAGACTTTAATCATATCCACAAAGTTTCTTTCCACCACCATCTAGATTAGTGTTCTGTTGAATAACTGGGGATGGTAGCCTAGCCAAGTTGACACATCAGAAAGACTGTCATGGACCACCCCTTGCCAACTTGGCACCCATACACATCTCCTTAAAATATACATAATATCCAAAAAAGGACAATAACAAAGTCATACTTCTTCTAACGTGCTATAAGTATCCTGAGAACAGCCCAAAAGCCACTAACGCTTTCACCAGAAGAGACTGCAAAGTCCTTGGATGGTGTTCACTGTTCTTGGTCTTGTATCTTGAATACTGAGATATAAAGTTAGCTATTATTAATATACCTGATGTTAGATGATAAAAGAATAAGAGAAGGAAAATATTATATATGTATATTAACACATTTATATAATAAATATAGATATTTGCTTCTATATTACAAGTCGTAAGTATAAATTTATTTATTTATTTATTTATTTATTTATTTATTTATTTATTTATTATTTTTTAATGTTTTATTTATTTTTGAGAGAGAGTGCAAGCCAGGGGGTGGGCAGGGAAAGAGGGGATAGAGGATCTGAAGTGGGCTCTGTGCTAACAGCAGTGAGCCCGACGTGGGGCTTGAACTCACTAACCACAAGATCATCACCTGAGCCAAAGTCAGACGCTCAACCGACTGAGCCACCCAGGCACCCCTGTAAATATATTTATTATAAATACATAATATATTTATATATTAATATGAAATATTATATAAATAAATATATAGATATTTTTTATAAAAAATAAGAAATACTCATAACTATTATAACCCTCATTTCTAAAAGTGGTCACATGGTCAAAGCTGATAGGTATAACTACCATCTTGTTCCTATTCAACATTCCTTTTGTTCTCAACAAGTACCTTAGCTGGCCTTAGTTCTTTGTGTGGTAAAGGCCCCAAACTTCATTCCTAAAGGGTCTGGACCATTAGCAGTCCTGCTTGAATTAAGTTGTTATAGTTTTCCATTGACTTTAATCCCAGCACATGGTCTTACTAAGAGAGACCCTAAGAGACCTCTTGCTTTCCAGACATACTTTTTCTTATCTCCCCTGTGTAGTGACAACCCACATTTCCCTTTGTAGTCAGAATCAGTCATCCCAGCTAGTGTAGTAACCCCCTTCCTCACCTATAGACATCTCCTCAGAGACATGACGAGCCATCGCATGTGGCAGCTGTGCAGTTCCATGGAATTATTGTTGTGTCTCTTCCTGGAAAAATTCTTCTGTTTGGAACTAAGGTCTCTAGATAAGAAGCCTAAGGTCACAGGGAGGGGAAGACCTAGTAGTTCTTAGTTACTAATAGTTAATGGAGCCACTCCCATTTTTAGTGTTTGATTCCTAGACCCATGAATCTTGCCTATGGGAGAAACAGCACCATATATTGGATGCTGATTTAGATCATATATTGCCTTCTGGAGAACTGTGCTTCAGTCCCACAAGGTATCACCATCCAGCAGGCAGCTTAATTGAGTCTTCAAAAGGCTGTTCCACTATTCTATCAAGTCAGATGCTCCAGGATGATGGAGAACTTGGTAAGACCAGTGAATTCCATGAGCAAGCTCCTTAGAGCACTTAATTTGCTGTGAATTCCTTGATAAGAAACAACACAGTATAGAATACCATGATGATAGATAAGACACTTTATGAATTCATGAATGATGGTTTCGTCAGAAGCATTGGGGGCAGGGAAGGTAAATCTTTATCTGAGTAAGGGTCTGTTCTGGTAGGAACAAAGCATACCCCTTTCCCAATGAAAGTGGTTCAATGTAATCAACCTGCCACCGGGTAGGTAGCTGATTATTTTTCTGAATGGGTACCATATCAAGGACTCAGTGTTGGTCTCTGCTGTTGGCAGATTGTACATTCAATAGTGGCTATAGTCAGGTTAACCTTAGTGAGTGGAAGTCCATGTTTCTAAGCTCTGGAACATCCTCTACCTTTGAATAATGACCACTTTGTTCATTAGCCCATTTGACAATGACAGAGAAAGAAGCTGATTGGTATTTTCAGAGTGGTCATCCTATCTGGCAGATTATTAAAACCATCCTCTGCTGACATCACCTTTTGATGAACACTCACTCACCTTTTGATGGGACACAATTATCTTCACATTCTTCCCCAGTTAGAGAGCTGTATTCACATACATCTTTCCCAGATCTCTTTGTCATCAATTTTCCAATTGTGTTCCTTCCAGGTCCCTGATAATGCAGCCAAACAATTGGCCATAGACTATGAATTGGTATGGACTTTATGTCAGACCATTTCTACTTCCAGGCAATATGAACAGTAAGGTACATAGCTCAAAGTTTTGCCCACTGTGAGAGGATTTCTCACCACTGTCCTTCTGGGATGTTCCAGAAAGTGTATATAAGTACTGTACCTGTTCATTTTCAGGTGATGCCTGGACATCACGCAAAACCATTTATAAACTAAGTTGAGTTCCTCTTGTTCAGTTAGCTAGGCATATAGAACTCCCCAAGAGGCCATAGGTGCAGGTCTAGAGAAGGAACGTAATGTAGAAGAAGTAGGGACCATAGGCACTTGAGCTGCATCCTCATGAAACTTACTTGTGCCTCTAGGACCTGCTTGAGCCTTATTTCATATATACCATTTCTGTTTGATAATGGGATGCTGGTTTGCATGCCCAACATCATGGTTTGAGGAGTCAGACAATACCCAGTTCATGATGGCCAGCTCAGGTTGCATGCATAGTAAACTAGTGGCCCATGGTTGTTAGGTCTCTACTGAGGCCCAGTAGCAAGCCAAACACTATTTCTCAAAAGGACATTAGTTATTCCCAGAATATGGCAAGGCTTTGCTCTATAACCCTAAGTTTCCTACAGGGGCTCATGAAAGGTTCCAAACATATCTCTGTTTTTTACTGACACATCGAGCACCATTGGATCGACTGGATTATGTGGCCCAATTGGAAGAGCAGCTTGAATGACAGGCTGGACCTGTTGCAGAGCCTTCTCTTGTTCTGGCTCTTACTAAAAACTAGCAGATTTGGGGGTGACTTGGTGCATGAATTGGAGTAACACACCCAAAGGAGGAATACATTGTTTCCAAAATCACAAGAAGCCTCCTAGGTGTTGTGCCTATTTTTAATGGTAGGAGGAGTCAGATGCAACAACTTCTCCTTCACTTTAGAGAACATGTATAGACATGCCCCGTATCACTGTATCACTGAACCCCTTCTGACATGCAAATACCTTAACAATATGTCTAGAGTAGCTGCTACTTCCTGCCCACCAAGTCCAGGCAGCATACTATCATCAATATAATTGACCAGTAGAATGCCCTGTGGAAGGAAAAGGTGAGCAAATTCCCTGTGGACTAAATTATGACATATACCTGGAGAATTGCTATACCCCTGAGGTGGGACAGTTGAAAGGGTATTGCTGACCTTTCCAGCTGAAAGAAAACTGCTTCTGGTGGTCCTTACTAACAGGTATACAGAAAAAAGCCATTGGCATCTCAATAGCTGTTTACTAGGTACCAGGGGATGCATTAATTTGCCCAAGCAACAAAACCACATATGGAACAGCATTGCAATTGGAGTCACCACCTGACTAAGTTTATGATAATCCACTGTCATTCTCAAAGATCCATCTGTTTTCTGCATAGATGAGTTAAATGGGGATGTGGTGGGAATCACCACATCTACATTTTTCAAGTTCTTAGTGGTAGCATTAATCTCTGCATTTCCTCCAGGAATGCTGTATTGCTTTTGGCTTACTATTTCTGTAGATAGAGGCAGTACTAGTGGCTTCTATTTAGCCTTGCCCACCATAATAGCCCTTTCTACGTAAGACAGGAACCAATGTAGGGCTTCTGCTAGTTGCAGAGTATGTATTTCAGCTATGCATTACAGAGATGGGGAAATAACACAGGATGGGTGGTTAAGGGTCCACCAGTCCCAATGTGAGAAGGATCTGGACTAAAACTCCATTGATTATCTGCCCTCCATAAGATCCTACTCTGGTTGGTGGATCGTAGTGGCATTTTGGGTCTCTAGGAAATACTATCAATTCAGAGCCAAGCCAATGTCTACAAATCCCTGAAAGATGCAATTATATTTCTCTTCTCACACCAACCACACCAATCAGTATATCCCTTGGAGAAGGGCAGGAGAAGGCTTAACAGTGTATGATTTTTGGCCATGTAGCAAGATCCTTCCTCAAGTGGATCTAGGCTCCCTTTCATTCAAAGGGTTCTGAGTCTGTAAAGGGGCTCAAGTCTGGGAATTTATTGAGGGGCTAGGTGTTTTCATCTTTTATATTAGACTTCTGTTCATGAGACCTACAATTCTCCTGCTTATATATTAAGAATTTAGTAGACTGAACATCTGTTTCTTTTCTAGGGACACCATGACCAACTAGCCAATGCCATAAGTCTGTGAGAGTCAGACTCTACTGATTACTGCTTTGATTGTGCTGTCCCTTATGGTAACCGTGCCCCCTTGCCTTTGGCAATTAAGTGCCACCATTTGGGCTCTGCCACCCAGTATCCCATTATACCCACTGCATTAATAGCTCTCAGTTCAATGGTAGCAGTTTCCCACTGTAATTTCCTACCTACGGAGAAGAGCGACTAATGAACTCTTTAATGATGCTGGCACTTCTCTCATTGTTGGTTTGCAACCTCCTTGGGAGCTCCGGAACTCCTTGGGAGTTTCGGTATAATCCCAAACTGGCCCTCATATGCAGAGAGCAGGGAGAAACTGAAGGAAGAGGCTACTCCAGATGGGTAGGTGGCAGGTTTCATAAGCAAAGGCAGTTACATATGTAGCTTGTCTTGGGAGGCCAAAGATGAGTGTATCTCCACACTTGTTCACCGCATCTTAAAAGTTTATATAGAGGCCTCAACTGAGTTTGTTCATGTATACCATTCACATGGTCTCAACACTACATCACTATCTCAAGGTTGTGTCCTTACAGCAACCTCTAGGAGCAGGGAAGACAAGTGGAACCTACATTCCAAGGTAGGGGAGGGGATGTGGAACCTCTGATTGCCTGGGTCTAGCTCATGGGCCATCCAGTATTCATTTTTTTTCTTGACAACCTCCTTCAATACCCATAAATTTATTTTTCATAGTGGTGGGGAAACGTGTGTCCTCCTCTAGACCCTCCTGGGGTAGGTGAATAGGATTTTCATGATAAATTCACCTTAATATTATAATCTCCCTAAGTCTTTGGATACCTTCGTCTCATATTACCATATTACCCCATATTACCAAGGCATCAGGTAAAAATGGGCAAGCCTCGGGGCGCCTGGGTGGCGCAGTCGGTTAAGCATCCGACTTCAGCCAGGTCACGATCTTGCGGTCCGTGAGTTCGAGCCCCGCGTCGGGCTCTGGGCTGATGGCTCAGAGCCTGGAGCCTGTTTCCGATTCTGTGTCTCCCTCTCTCTCTGCCCTTCCCCCGTTCATGCTCTGTCTCTCTCTGTCCCAAAAATAAATAAATGTTGAAAAAAAAAATGGGCAAGCCTCCTTAGGCAGGGATAGACTTGCTGCTTCTGCAAAGGAGGCTTAGCAGAATTTAGGGATTTTCAACTTCATTAGGATCTTCTCATGTCTTCTTCCAATTTGGGGTGTCCCATTTCTTCTCAGTCCAGGCCTTAATTACCAGAAGACACCCTGCAAGGTTGGGAATACAATTTGTGTAGTAATTCAGTTGCTCAGGTATCTCACAGGGTACCACTCTGTGTTTGATTTTCAGAAATCTCAGCACTGAGGCCACGAGATAAGGGTTTCTTTCCAGGAAGAGATAGAATATTTCAGGATTTTATTCTAAGCTCAATGGGAACTTTGGAGAGGCTTAGGCAGGGTAGTAACATGTATCGATTTATAAGTAAAGAAACTTTCTTTAGCCCCTGTGTTAAAGAGGACTTGAAGGGGGAAATGAAGAGATTATTGTAGTACTCCCAAAAGATGACAGTGGCTTGGACTACAGTTGTAAGCAGTAGATATAAAAATCAGTGGGTCAGCGTGGAATATACTTTGAAGGTAAAGGCAACACGAAGTGCTGATAGTCTGTGGGGCTAACAGAAAGAAACCAAGATATGTTCTAGGTGTTTAGCTTGAGCAACTAGGTGGTGGCATTAACCCCCATGGGAAATATGATAGTTACAGGTTTAGGGGTGGGAGGAATCCATAACTAATAATAACCAATCAATAATTAATGGTAAGAAATCTTGTGGACATCAGTGTGTGATGTCAGGTAGGCAGTTGAATTTTGCCCCTCACTCACGTCCTCATTCCAAATAGGCTTCTGCTCGTCCACAGTCCACAATCAGATTTCACAAAATTATCCCCAGAATGTCCTTTAGAGCAATTCTTCTTCTGACACAAGATCCAATTCAGAATCACGTATAACGTTCAGTTGTGAGATCTCTTCAGTGTCTTTAATCTGACACAGTTCTTCCGCCTTTATCTTTCGTGACCTTGACAGTTTTGAAGAGTGCAGGCCAGTTGTTATGTAGAATGTCCCTTAGTTTGGGTATGTGTGATGGTTTCTCCATGGCTAATTTCAGATTAAATATTTTTGGCAGGAGTGCTTTGTACATTATTTTGTGTCCTTTTCGGTGCATCACATTGGGAGGCGCACTGTATGGCTTTGTCCCACTCTTGCCCTTGTTTATGTTGATCACCTTGTTAAGTGTTACTCTCCAAGCTTCTCTACTTGTAAGTTTATTGTTTCCCTCTTTGCGATTAGTAAGTAATCCATGGGGAGGTATGTTGAGATAGTAAATATACTAGTCCTCACCAAATATTCACTCCATGGTTGTAACATCCATTGATGATTTGCGCCTGAATCAATTATCATTTTGATGTTTGCAAGACAATGATTTTTAACTGAATAAATCCTCCTGTATCTGTTAGTTGCCATTTCAACCAAAAGGAATAGCTACCAGACAATATTGAAGTGATATAAGTCTCTCTTACTAGACTATGAGGTTCCTGAGAGCAGGCACTATGTATTTAGCTCAAACACCAATGCTGTATGCACAGTAGGTGCTCAATAAATATATATTGAAATAAACTGTACTAAAGTCACCCTGAAAATGGGAATGATATGAAAACTACCTACCTAAAATGTTTCTTTGGCACCAAAAATGTGATTTTATACCCGAGGGAGCTTTGTAACCTGTACCGGACTTAGCAGACGGTGCGGTCCTTGTTAGGGGCTCGAGCTGTGCCTGTCTCAAGGCACACTATAGTGGAGCCCATGACTCCTCGCTCCAGCAGGAGCGGGGGGGAGTTAGTGGAATGATTATGGAAATCAGTGTGTAAGAAAATGGAAGCAGCAGCAGATTCTCCCCAGAGCCTTTACCCACCTCTCTCTCCTTTGAATTCTTCACTCTTCTTTGAGTTCTTCAAGAAAGGACTGGGTGGGTGCTACTGCTTTGTTGGTTCCCTCTCCCCCCACCCCTCCCTCTTCCTTCTGCCACACCACTCTGCCTGTCTCTCCCGCTCTCTTTTCTAGAAAAGCAGAAACTTTCCTGCAGCTGTCAGGCTTCTTTCCCTGAAGAATATCTCTAATCGCCCCGCCTGATTGGGTCTCGTTAGCGGGCTGGTGGCATTGATTGTACTCAATCAGCATCCTCCTGCCCAGCTGGGAAAATGTCCCATTTATTCCTCCATTTTATCTACTCTTCCCTCTACAACTATTTTACAGTTTTTTTCTGGGATTGAAAAAAAAAAAGCAAGCCCAAAGACCCAAATTTTTTGCTGTCCCTGGTTGTGGGATCCTTTATGATTTTACTTTGCATAAATCTTTCCTGCTATGTCTATCCTAGGGAATTTCTGAAAGTTCCTAGTGGGATCTCTGGGGACAACCACACCCTCCTCCCCAACCTCCACTTGTCAACAAGAATGAAGGGGTAATAAGAGCAAGCATTTACACATACAGTTGGCAAAATGTATTTGCATAGATGAGCTCATTTGTGCCTTACAACGATCCTCTAGTACACATATCATTATCATCATCATCATCATCATCATCATCATCATCATCCCTATTTGTGGATGAGAAAACAGAGGTCTGGGAAAGTTAAGGGACTTGCCTAGATCATACATCTAGGAGGTGGCAGAACTGGGACTCAAACCAGGTAATTGGCTGGGAAGTGTGGTCCTATTCCAATACCATAAGCCCAACCCTTGGTCCAAGTACTGGCAGCTTCACCCTGTGGCAGAAGTTGTTCTGATTTTGGAAAAGCCAGGGTGGCCTCGTGTTCCCTGGCACCACCAGCAGAGATCACTGTGCCCCCAGGTGGACTAGGCAGCCTTTTGGGAGCCCTGACAGACCTCGGACTCCAAATCTCTCTCTTGCTGATCTGACCTATCCACATCACTCCTCTGAATTAAGGGACATGGAGAAATGTCCTCCAAGATAGTCTAGTTGGAGAGAGGGAAAGGAGGAAAGTTCAGGTCATGATAGGAAATTCCTCTAGGCAGGTCAGACCCAGATGGAGCACAGGGGATTTCACAGGTGTCCTTTCTTGCCTCTGGCATGTGGTAGGAAGAGCAAGCAGACCATGTGCTTGACAAGGCATCAGAACTGACCCTGGGTCGATTTCCAGGTTTCCTGCCTGGTGGTTATGCCACCTGGGGCAGATCACTTACAGTATTCGTCTCAACTAAAGGTAGTATGGGGGTTGAGGGGGTGGAAGGCAAAGACCATCTTAACATCCCAAAGAAAGATAATCTATAAATGTGAGAAACGCAGTGGATATTGAGATTCAGAATGTAGACTGCACCGCGTGAGAGTGCTAAGTGTTCTGAGGTAATGCGAGAAACTGCAGAATTTCTATCAAGATTGAAAAGAAAAACGTGAGCACTTTAGTATGATTCAACTACTCATGCTTTAATCTAGACATTTCTACGCAGATGGCAAGCTGCTTGTGCTCACACACCAGTTCTTTTACCCACGTTCATGCTTGTGGTACTTCATACGATTTGGTTCTCTCCCGCTTTCCTTCAGTTGCCTGACGTTTTGTTTACAGCTGGTTATAGCTTCTTTATTGGCCACTATCTTTCAAACTACCATCAAAACAAATCATATTTTCCTCCCCCTGGTAACACTTGTGTGTTCCACATGACTGTAGCATGACAGAAGGTAGGACTTTTTCCTACCCCCTACCGACTGTGAGCATTTTAGCCACGTTAGGGATAGCTTGCGTCAGTTTCCTCACTAGTAAGATAGACTGATAATGCATCTCATGAGGTTATTAAGAGACTTCAGTGGACCTACTGGGTGTAAAAGTCTTCTTTAAAAATAAAAAGCACCATTCAGATTTAAGGGATTCTTTGCACTTCTATACATTTCCTCACATTTCATGTTTCCTGTTTGCCTTATCGCTCTCACTTACCCGTAAGTAACTGGGGTGGGGAGGGGTGGTAGGGGAGCCTATTGTATTAACATTAATATTTTCAATGAATTGCATATTGTCTGGAACAGGGCAGGTGCTCAATACGTGATGTGTGGATGGGTGTGTGCATGGATGGATGCTTGAGGAATAGAGGAGAAGATTGTTGAGCTGAAATAGGGGTGCAAGATTCATTGAACAATTACAGTTATAATTCCCCCCCCCTTAGCCTTTGCTACCATCTGTGAGGTAGGTAATATTATTCCCATTTTACAAATGAGGAAAAGCTGAAGCTCTGGAAAGCTCAGGCTAGTAAATAGCAGAGCTGGGATATTCCAGCCAGATTCATTCCCAAACTTAAGACCTCTTTCCTGAAGGCAGAGAAGGACAAAGACTTGCAGAAGAACACAATTTCCCATCAACATCCATTTGAGTCTCTGATACACCTAGCTCCTTACAAATTATGTGAACCAATGCATTGACTGTTCCATTTCTGTTCATTTGATTTGGGACTCTGTCATTTGCAACCAAAAAACCTTGATGAATGCACACCCCCTTACCCACTTCCCCATAGCATGTTTCTTATACTTTATTCTAGCCTCAGTGTCTCTGCCTGATAGTACAACTATTTATTCATATCTCTCTTTCCACCAGATGGATCCCCCAGAAAGTATGGGCCATATCTAATTTATTTATTGAACACCACTTATGTGGCACGCTCTTTGCTGAGTATCAGTAGCCTGCCATATAGATGATGTTCAATAAACGCGTGTGTGTTTTAATAATGGTAACGTACAGCTCCTTTATACTAGGGGATTTTTCCTGATGTCCCTGGGCACTAATTAAGCACCTACTATGTGCCAAATCCCCATGTACTAGAGGATTTTACAGAGATGTCATATTATCTCTGTTTTACCTCTCAACGGTCTCTTGGAACAGGTAACATTTCATGACCTACCACCATCATTTCCTCCTTCTTCCTTTGGGAGGAACAGAAAGTCCCCCTGAAGCCACTCAGCAAATACATAGTCAGAATATGATGAAGATAGTTTGAACCTTTGTTTTAAAACCTTGTTAAATTTTCTGTTTAAAACTGTTTTGTTCACGTAGTGATAGGAGATCTTTTAGAAATCAGTTCTGAAGAGCAGTCTTCCTAAGGCAGTCAGTATTCAAAGCGGTTTGGAGAGAAAGCTGGTTGCTAGGGGCAACACTAACTTCTGAGGGAGAATCTCTGGATGTGGATATAAAACCGATGCCCTGGGGACCCTGTAGGAGTGGGGTCCTCTCACAGAGGAGCCAAGAAATGGAAAGTGGCCGGGGAAGCCTCTGGACTGTGCTGGCTGCCCTCTTTTGGTGACTAGCAGGCGGTAAGAACCACTTGCGTGGGGGATGAGGCCATGACTCGAGCACACGGGTGGTGGCCTTCCTCCTTCTGACAAGGCCACTAGGAGATCGGAAGGGTCTCAGGTGGAGCTGTGAAGCCCTATTCCATGGAGCAAGATGGTCCAGGCTGGAGCCAGGCGTATTGCCTCTCTGGTTACTCGTTTTTATGGTATTTATTAGAGCTCTGCCCCTTGGCATCCACCCATCTGTTCTCCATCCCTGTAGTTTTGTCTTTTCAGGAGTGTGATATGAATGAAATAATATGGTGCGTAACCTTTTGAGACTACCTCCTTCTGCTCAGTACAACACCTATGAGATTCCTCTGGGTCGTGTCTATCCGCAGTTCCTTTTTGTCGCTAAGTAATACTCCATAATGTGCGTGTTCAGTCAGCCTTCATTATTTGTGGATTCCGTATTCATAAATTTGCCTACTTGCTAAAATTTGTGAACCCTGAGTTGGTACCCGCAGCGCTTTCATGGTTATTCACAGACATGTGCAGAGTCGTGAAAAATTCGAGTTACGTGATGCACACATAGCCAGCTGAGGTCGAACGAGACGACACTCAGCGTCTTGCTTCGGCTCTCACGCTGTAAACAAGTGTCCTTCCCATGGCCTATTTCATGCCATCCCTTTCTGCGTGTCTTTGTGCTTTTTGTTGGTGGTTTTGCGGTTTCAAATGGCCCCGAGCGTAGTGCTGCATTGCTATTGTTCCTAAGCAAGAAGCCTGTGATGTGCCTTATGGAGAAAAATACACGTGTCGTAGGAGCTTTGTTCAGGCAGGAGTTATGGTGCTATTGGCTGTGAATTCAATGTTAATGAATCAACAATATGCATTAAGTAAGTTGTCTTTAAACAGAAACTCACCTAAAACAAGGTTACGTATTGGTCAGTTGATGAAAATGTTGTGACCAGCGACTCACAAAACCTAACCCTGTATTCCCCCTAGGGACAAAGGTTCGGTAATTGCTAATTCAGTGTTCGAAGTGACTTTACAGAGCACGACTGCTGTGGATAATCAGAATCGAAGGTAGTGGTGGTATCTATTAAACTCGAGCTCTGGGCTAGTTACAGTGGATCTCAAAACCCAGTCCCTGACCTCACGGTGCTTACAATTAGGTGGTGATGATAGGTCTTTCACAGCAGTATCACTTAAGGAGATGGCATTTTGGTTAGTTGATTTTAGTTCATTCAGTTTTTGGAAGGTTCAGGGGAGCTGAGATTCTAAGGTACCTGCCCTGTTCTGTGCAGTCCTAAGAGAAGAATGAGCTGGTTTCTCAGGAGGACAAAGAAGCAGACGGGGAGAGAGGACAGGCAGGATCCGGGAAGACTCCTGTCTGCCACGGCTCCTCTCCTGGATGCCTCATGTTCCCAGGAGTGTTTCTATACTTGGGAAATTCTTGCTGCGCATGGGTTTTTTTTGTGGACCCTCCACGGAGGCCCTAAGCTTTATGCCCCAGGCAGGGCCTAGGAGAATGGAGGCAGCTCTTTGGAAGGAGGAGGAAAGACATCAGGGACCAGGAATTAAGTAGCTGTTGGGGGCCTTATGGAAATTGGAGGTGGTTCTGGATCCCCACGGGCTGCAAATTGGCCACTGTGGTCAAGTTTACCTGTATTTGGGGAGTGGGTAGGCCTCAGCCAACGTCTGGCCTATGCATAACCCAGTGGTCAAGAGCGAGAGGAACTGTATCATCGACTGCTGGGTTGTGCAGGACGAATTTAGGGGTTGTCTGAGTCAGATGTGGATGGCAGTGGTCTGGGGGAGGTCTTTTACTTCATCCGAGCTCCCGGCTGAGAGTCAAGGCCCTTTCCTCTCTGTCTCCATAATCATCATAGTGGCAATAGGTGGTGTCTACCATGTAAATTCTCATTTGTGTTCACAAGGACATTTTGTATATATTATTTCCACGGTTCTTCACCTTTTCTTTCCAAGATAGATGGCTTTTAAATTTACATGGATAACTGGGATCGAGGTGACTGGCTGTGTGGGTACCCTGTGGCACTAGCCATATCACCCTCCGCTGTCTTAGCCAGGGAAGGACACCGATGGGCAAATGACATGTTAAAAGGGATGATTTTGAGTCCACTCTCGTTTTTTTGTTTTTCTTTTTAAAATGTTTTTACCTTTATTTATTTTTGAGAAACAGAGTGAGACAAAGCATGAGCGGGGGAGGGGCAGAGAGAGAAGGAGACACAGAATCTGAAGCAGGCTCCAGGCACAGAGCCCGACGCGGGGCTCGAACCCACGAACCGTGAGATCATGACCCAAGCCGAAGTCGGACGCTCAATCGACTGAGCCACCCAGGCGCCCCTAGTCCTCTCTCGTTTATATATCTGGTTTCTCACTGAGAGTAACAAGGCTCCTTGCCACAAACTGGTGACTGGCGTGTGGTATTGTGGTAGCCAAGGTGGGGATTCTGTGTTCTCTTGTACGATTTTCACAGTGTTGTGATACCGCTTCTCCACCTAGTACTATTACTACTAGAATTCCATAGATGGGTAGCAATCATCACCGGAGCAGCGAGGGGTCTCGCACACCGGCATGGACCTAGATCAGTTTAGAAAACAGGGAAAGAAAATACTTTCACCCCACACACCAGGTTTTCTAGGTCTTTTGTCACCTCTGGAAGCTCTCGTTCACCAGTCAGAAAAGAAGGTTTCCAGAATCCCCACCATGCACATCCCACCCCCCCACCACCCCCAGACAGTGAAGGAGATCGTTTCCCCCAGCACCCGCATCTTCCAAATCTGGGGCGGTGTGCGGGGAGATGAAAGCCGTCTGACGACACAGAAGCAGAGAGGGCTGGCCCTGTCCTCCGCCTCTGAGAACTCTGGAGGTGAGGGTGGGCGCTGCGGGGAGGCCCCCAACGTGGGAGCACGTGCTTCCTGTCAGTCACTCCCCCCACGTGGAGCCACGTGCAGCTCTTGGCTTTGCTCTTTTTCTCTCCTCTCTGTGTCCCAGGGAAGGGAACAGACTTATCCACTCAGTGATCTCAGGAGAATCCATCAGGCATGGGCCTCCGTTCAAGGTCGGATTATGGCAAGAGCCCAAGCTGTCTCCTGCCCATCCATGACACCCGTCACCCTTGGGCAGCCCTCCACCATCACCTCCACGTGCAGAGCCTTCCAGTGTGTGCTGTGTGGTCAGAACCCCCTGGCTCGGGGGCCCAGGGGGCCCATTTGCCCTCTCACTCGGCCATATCCATCACCTCAGTCTTTGCAGCAACCAAGGTGGCATTTCTATCTCCCAACTTCCATCATTTGTCTTTTTTTTCTTAGTTTTCTTAGAGCATGGAGAAAGTGGGGTGGACACTCCTTTGATGGAGACACAGCAAAGGATTCTTTTCTTCTCTTCCACCAACTAGGTCTGCCCCTCTTTTCCACATCTGGCTCTAAACTCACGTCTCCCAAGCCTTCTCTCCAGATTAGTTGCTAATTTCTGAGCCACTGCTTTCCTCTCTGTAGAATGGAAGGATACGCTGAGAGAGACCTTAGGGATTATCTGGGCTGGCTTCTTGCCAGAAAGCCTTGCAGCTCAGGGAGGGCAGAAGAATGGTGGGCTTCCACTTAGAAGAGCTGATATGATTTGGCAAAGAGTTGCGACCTCTCTGCACATCCGTCTTCTCGCTGGCAAAATGGACCTAAATCGTTTCTGCCTCTCCATGCTGCGGTGAGGGTTGCAGGATGGTGCCTTATCAGGTTTAAAGCCCATGCAAATATGGGTTGTTCATATTGGCAGGGTTTCTGGGTTTTTTGGGGTTTTTTTTTTTTTGTTTTTTTTTTTTGTTTAGGGTTTTAGTTTTTGTTTTTTTCTGTTTGTTTGTTTCTTTTTCAGGTTTTCTGGTGTGCCAGGATTAAAAGGGCCCCAGCTTGGGGAGGCTGAGGGCTTTTCAGGACCCAGAGGAGTGGGGTTAGATAGTAGGAAGTCCTGAAGAAAATACTCTGGACTGTGGGTTTTTGGACCTGTCCAAGCTTTAGTGCCTGGGGTGAGGCCTCCAGAGGCCTGTCCACAGAGGGGCTTCTCCCAGCCTCTGCTAGATGTGTGCCTGGAAGGGGCAGGTGGAATATGGCATCCAGGCCTGTATAAGGAACGCCTTGAGAAGGAAGTCAGAGAAGGCTGTGTCCCCTCAGGCTGCAGCAGTACTTGCTTCTGAACCCCAGGACCCTGTTGTCAGGCTCAGGGGAGCCTCCACCTTGAGACCTCGCCCCTGGCAGAAGTTAGCGTGGGCGCGGAATCTTAGCATCCCATCTACTTTTTCATCCCACGACTCACTCCTGCCCCACCCCCGAGCCTGTTGGAACTGTTGTGAAACCCAGTGTCCCCCAAGATCCATCCCTGTTCCCCAGTTAGCCCACCCTTTCCCCAACTTCTGCACTGTCTCCTTGTGACCCTGAAGGTCTTATAAAGACCTGGAAAAGATCTTCTCTTTGGAGATGGGTGACAGCAGCAAAACTACTCGTCCTTTCTAGACCTCAGTGTCTCTTTTCTATAAGTGGAAACAATACTCCTATATAATCCTTGGTGCTTTGGTTCACCAGAATCACTATCAGAAAAATTTTTATTTCTTTTAATTTATTTTCACTTAAATGTTTATTGATTTATTTTGAGAGAGGGTGAGCACAAGCAGGGGAGGGGCAGAGAGAAAGGGAGAGAAAGAATCCCAAGCAGGCTCCGTGCTGTCAATGCAGAGCCCAACATGGGGCTACATCCCATGAACCATGAGATCATGACCTGAGCCGAAACCGAGAGTCGAACACTTAACCCACTGAGCCACCCAGGTGCCTGAGAAAGTTTTTATTAATGCTAATTTATGTCTGGCACTATGCTGGGCATTGTGGCTTCCACTGCCCTGGAGAGAGAATATTTGTGTGTGTGTGTGTGTGTGTGTGTGTGTGTGTGTGTGTGTATGCACACGTGTGTACACACACAGGTTTTACTCACATCAAACAAACTTGTTATATGAACACCTGGGTTTACACTAATGATAAATTAGGGGATGATTATTCACTTTATAAAGATTCATGTTAGGATTCCCCTAGTGCGTTTATAATGTGATTCAATTTATACCGTATTCAGCCACTTCCTATTGTGTGAAGGGAGGCCCTCTCTGCATAAACAAGAGCATGTGTAGGCAGTATTTTGAGCATTATGGAAGGAAAGAATTAGAGATACTGAAGAGGTTTTTATTGCTGCTACAATGAGTAATACTAATGCCTGGGAACAAAGGTGACTGTGGATCACGATTTCTGTAGCCTCCGGAGCACTTCGGTACCCCTGGGGCCCAGCAAGAAGGCCAGCTCCCTGCTCACAGGTCTGACCTGGGATTAACGGGGACCCGCGTGGGGGCTTGGAGTGGTCGGGGCCTGGGAGCCAGAAGCTCTGGCTTTGGTATCAGGTGTAACAAAGGAGAGATGGAGAGGATACAGTTACTTGGTTTATGTTTCTTGAGATCATTAGGTTTGGGGTGCCTGAGCTGAGGCCAGTCGGGGAGACTCTTAAGGAGGATAGAGGCCCCAGGGTAGCACAGGGTTCTGGCCAACGCTTAGCCCGTCTTCTACACCCTGTCCCTTACCCCAAGCCCTTTCCCCAGGGTCATGGACGGTGACCCACTTCTGAGTTTTCCTTGTCCATCTTGCTCTCTGGAAGCATTTTGCTGCACCAGCCAAGCAGACGAGGAGCTCCTGTTTTGAGGCTCCCTGGTAGGCAAGCTGCACCCTCTCTCTTCAGCATCTTTTTCCGTCTCTTCAGCTCTCCGGATTCGTCACTAGTAGAGGAAGACATTGAAGTCCAGGTTATGGAGCCACACTTTTTCAGGCAGGCAATGGAAAAGCATTAGGAATTTGTGGTCAGGGGAGTGATTTGGTAACAGGTGGGGTTCCTAAAGATCGTCTGACTGAGGTGGGTGTGGAATGCGGATGTGTGGGCGAGGCAGGGCTGTTGGAAGGCCGCTGAGAGGATAAGGTTTTTGGGGTGAGACGGCGGCATATGGAATGGATGTGAGACCCAGTGAAGAATCCAGACCGGCAGGTTATTAGAGTGAGGGGAAGGGATGGGCCTTCAGATGCTGAAAGACCATCCCTGGCCCATTGTGTCTTCAGGAAAAGCATCTCCATTCC
This sequence comes from Prionailurus bengalensis, assembly GCF_016509475.1. Taxonomy (NCBI): domain Eukaryota; kingdom Metazoa; phylum Chordata; class Mammalia; order Carnivora; family Felidae; genus Prionailurus; species Prionailurus bengalensis. Next base: position 14,158,933 of record NC_057346.1, on the reverse strand, counting down.
CTTTCCCTGGCTCCAAAGCTCACTGGCCTCTCCCTTCATTTTTGGGCATGCCTCTGAGCCCTGGTCTTCTGAGCTGTGCCCAAGTAAGAGTCTGGCTTGCCACCACTGGATTATGACCCCCATTGACAAGTGAGACCTGGAGCAGAAAGGACTGAGTCCACCCTGGAGTTTTCTGGGGCCCCCATATCTCTGCTCAAATCAAAACCCGTGCCTGCCATCAAGGGTCCCGAGGAGGGCTAGACAGCTGGCTCAGACCTGGGGACGCTTACCACTGAGCCCCACTTCCCCACATCGGGCATCTTCAAAGGAATCTTTGGTGTCGCCGACCAAGTCAGCAGGGGCTGGGAGGGAGCCTGGAGCTTTATTAACTAATCTCTGGTACTTGAGTAATTTATTATGTTTAAGCTGGTGCCATCAAGTCTCTCAGCAGTGCCCGCGTGCGCTGGGAAATAAATTAAAGGCTGTCCAGAGATACTTGGATCATCTGTGTGATTGCTGGGCTGGTGAGATGGAGGTTTAAGGCTCTCTCTCCTTGCAAATTGGAAATTAGGAATTAATAAGACAGCAGGCCAAAGAGCTGCTGTGGTTGTGGCTATTTGGCTGCAGGGCAAGGACTGGGGGAGGGAGGACTGCTGCCTGGGAGGGTGGGGTGGGCAGGAGCCGAACGGAGTCCGGCTAGGGTTGCCGTGTGGTGGGCAATGCAGGGGGTCTTGTGCTGCTGGGAGAGGGGCCCTTCGTTGGCCTGTGCCTGTGGGGGCTTTTCTCTCCGGAGAAAGGCTAAGTGGGTAATGGAGACAGCCTTAGCCTGGAAGCCGGATGAGTTTCTTGTGGCCCAGCCGGGCCTCTGGCCTGCTGTGTGATGTTGGGCAGACCCCTTCCTCGTCTGGACTTCAGCCTCTCACCTGTCAGATGAGGTTGAACTCAGAGGTGACATATCCACTAGGCCCATGATGTTTTAATTTCTTTTAAAGTCAGAAGAAAAACAATGAACTTCTGGGTTGAAGAACCTGCTTTAATCTAGAGTATGAGTACATTCATCCAAAGCGGTTGTAAAAGTGAATTTTTAGTATGAACCTTTTCGTGTGGGGAGGAAGGGGCTCCTGGAACTTCTCACGTAGCCTCTGTTAGACTAGCTGACCCCAAAGGCCCCTCCTGCCCTGACAGCCTCTGGTTTCCAGAACCTTCCAGAGCCATTGTCCGCTTTCGTTCTGGGTTGCTCTTGGCTCTAGCTGGTGAGCTCTTTGAGAGCAGGGCTGCATTCGGCCACATCTGTCATCCCTGCTCCTGCAGCAGGAGCTTTGCATCCAGGGAAAGGGTCACCGTCTGAGTGGTGGCTGTGGTGGAATCAGGACTGGAATCCAGGCCTGTGGGCTTTCTGCTGCCCAGCGCGGCTGCTTCCTTGCTGCCATCCAGGGAAGACACAAGTGAGCTGGCCTAGGAGCCAGAACTACCTTCTCTCACGAGCCTCTCCGTGCAGCCTTGCCCATGAGCCCCTGCCTCGGCCCTTGAACCCAACCTCACCCCTGCCTTTTGCTTGTCTGCTCCCACCAACTCTTCCAGAAGGGAGCAGCGCAGGCTTCAGCAGTTGGCGCCGGGGGAGCCAGTGGGCACCAGGCTGGGGGGCCCAGAGTGGGTCGGAACCCCCTCAAGAGCCCTGGCCTGTAGTTGGGTGGCCTCACCACCAGGTGGCAGGCTTGCTCTACACAGATGCCTTGGCTGGAGCATTTGCCTGGCAATGACTGGAGGTGTCAGAGGATGCCAAAGGAGCCTGCGGCTGGGGGTGTTGAGGCCAGCGTGGGCGGCTTCAGAAGCAGGGCTGAGGCCTCTCAAGTTGGCACTGGGCTCCCGCTGAGATCCTGGCTCCAAGGGCACCTTGGTCTCCTTGAAAGGGCCTCCAGGCTGCTGTCAGGTAGCTGACCAGAGGGCGCCCCCTGGAGTAGGGAGGGCTGAGTTGCCTCCCTTTAGATCTGTGTGCCTGTAAGGGTGGATGGGTGGGTGTGGTGGACAGAAATGCACCTGATATCTTCGGAGGCATTCCAAGGACCGTGGATCTGGAGAGAAAGGAACCTCCCCAGCCCAGTACTTAGACTGTCCCTGCTCTGGGCAGGGTGGCCTCAGTGATCCTGCACCTCTGTCCAACCCTCTGCCCAGTGTGGCCCAGACCCTTGGCACTCCAGCAAACTGGGTTCACCCCAGGGGGTGGCGGGTCCTAGGAGGCAGGGGTCAGAGCACGCTTGGGCCCAGGTTCTCTTTGCACCAGGAGAGAACAGGGAAAGATTCAAGCCTTGGTCTAGGGAGCACTAAGGGGAGGAGGTGAGAGTGAGGCACACAAGTGGGAGGTGGTCCCGGCAGCAGGGAAAGGGGAGCCAGCCTTAGCTTACTGGAGAGATGGGTGAGGTCCAGGTCCAGGGAAGTGGGGGCGCCCAGCCTCTCCTGGCACTGCGTTGTCTCACGGTTCTTCCAGGGCCTGGCGACCTCCTGGGACTCCTGAGTGGCATGCAATTGCTATGCACTGGCACCAGCCAGGCTCTGGTCCTTGCTCACCTGCAGACTCACACCCTTCTGCCGGTGGCATCTTTGTGCCCGCCATTCAAGTCAAAGGCCCAGAAATAAACCCTGGACTTTCCTCCCCTGTCTCCCTCAGCTTGTCCGTGCTCCCCTGTGCTTGGGCCAGTGTCTGGTCCTGCCTCCAGCCCTTACCCTGAATCCCGGTCTCTGCTCCTGCTTCAGAATGTGCCATGGCCTCTGTCCCCCCCTCCCCACTAGCATCCATGGTGCTGCAGGTCAGCTGGTCCCTGGACCCTTCCTCTGTGGGTGTTGTGTCTTCTCAGGACAGAAAGTATCAAGTGGGCCTTGATGGGGATGGGGTGTCAGTCATGGTGGGGCACACGTGCTCTGGGGTCCCAGGTCTCTCACTGTTACCGTTCACAGGGACGACGAGTCTGAGCCAGAGCTTGAGAGAGACCAGGGGGAGGAAAACAGAGGCAGAGAGACAGGGGGCCAGGAGGCAGGCATACTGTGGCCAACAGACAAAGATACTGGTTTTGGGGGGGATGCAGGGAAAGACAGGAGGAAGGAGAGCAGAGGAGGAGGAGGAGGGGAACGAGAGACAGAACGAGAAAAAAAAGAACGGACAGAAGAACCAAAAAAAAAAAAAAACCGAGAAGGATGGAAATGAGATACATTGCAAACCAAGGATGGAGGAAAACAAAAGAAAAAAAAGAGAAAACACCCAAAAGACCGAAACGGATAAATACATACATATGCAAATATGTGCGTGTGCATGGGTGTGCGTGTGCACACACACACACGGACACACAAGCACACTTATTGCTTCTGGCCACTCTCCTGGCCACTGGCTGTTCCTCTCTCTGCGTCTCCATTGCCTTGACCTGCCTCGGGTCCCTGAGAGGGGTGTAGGTCCCGGTGACGCCTCTCCCGTGATGGCCCCCCTGCCCATCCCTGAAGACCCCTCCACTGAGGCTAGATGCACAAAGGGGGCCAAAGTCTTCATGCCTCACATGTGTCACCCAAAATTGGATCCAACTGCCTCTCTCTCTTCCTCTCTCTCCCTCCTAGTTTCCTTAGTAACTGACAGCTCCCCAGTGAATTCCAGACCCCGGGTGACAGACTGCTGTCACTGTCACACAAGCGCACTCTCTCTCTCCACTGCCCCTCCCCCCCCCACATGGATTCACAGACTTGGGCGGGGGTGTGAGGATGCCTGGGTAGGCTCAGGGGTAATTAAAACATGTACCATTTATTCCATAACAGGGAGCAGAACTTTAATTACTCACTCTGAGGGTGAGGGCGTGAGTGAGGAGGTGGCTATTGGGGGGTTTGGGGAGGGGGACTGGGGACGTGTCTGCCTTCCTTCTCTCCTTTCCATTTGCCCAACTTGGATGGGAGAGGTGGGAGGTGAGTTCCAGGAAGCAAGGGGGTGCTAAGTGCGTGTGGGGAGGGGAAGCCGAGGGTGAAACCTGATTGTGTTCATTAAGGCAACACAAAACTGGGAGCCGTAATAATAATTAAATTAATTATAAAAGCAATTTGCTTTTAGAAATTTGATTTGACAGCTTACTAGTGGCTGCACTGATCTAGCAGCTCTGGCTTAAAAATAGTCGGAACAAAAAACCAACTAGAAGAACCATCAGCTAATTTTAATTAGATGCCAGGATTGGTAAACAAAATTCCGCACCACCCTTTCATTGTGGCTGACTTCGATTTAAGGAGATGTCGGGATTGATTTTGGGAAAGGCAGGGGAAGGGAAGGTGCCTTTCGGAGAGCGGATGGAGGCTGGGGGTTGGGGGGGGGGGAGCGGAGGTCTTCCCAGGGGGATGCTCCCTTCATCCCCACCCATCTGGGAATATTTGCTCAAAGGCCCTTCACTGGTTCCTCACTGACTCAGAGAGTGACTTGGTGTGTGACCTTGGCAGAAGGCAGAAATGGCTCAGCTGTGTGACTGACTATGTGTGTGTGTGTGTGTGTGTGCGTGCTTGTGTGTCTGTGTGTTGGAGAGGACATCACACTGACAGCATTCGCTGAGCCTAGAGGAACTGCCAAGAAGGAAGGAGACAGAAGACGTGCAGTGTTGGCTACACTCTTTGCCCCCCTACCTGGGTTCTAGAAAGCCTGAAGGTCTGAGGAAGCCGTATTCTGTATTCACTGTCCGGAAGCTCTGATGAAGACAGAAGAAGGGCTGGATTCTGGCACGGCGAGGCTGCTGCATCCTGGGGTTCTAAGGCCTCCAGGAACCACTGTGACCCCTGACCTCCCAAGGCCTACGTAGCCCCTGTCTTGTCTCCCCAGAAGTGCGCACATCCCCTGCCTCGGGAGCGTGTTGTGTTCCCGCCTCACTGTGCTGTCACTGCAGGGTCCCCTGCTCCTCTCCCCTCCGGTGGGGCTTGATTCATCCCTGGGTCCCCCTACCTGGTTAGTGCCCAGCCTGAAATGGCATCCAGGAAACCGCTGGAGCAAAGGACTGATTGTGACCTGTCTAGAGACCTTTTCTAGCTAGCATCTGACTGCCCACCCCCCTCTGTCTCCATCCCCTCAACCTGATACTGCCGCCCCCCACTCGTTCCCCTCTGGTCCTCTGCAGATGAGGCACTCTCGTCGCCCCCTGGGTAATGGCTCTCACAAAGGTCACCGGGGATTTCCTCACTTTCTACCCATGGCTCTCTTCCCCATCCTCTTGTTCCCCACAGCACCTGCACATTTGACAACCCCAGGGCAGCTGTCCTTGGGGCCCGGCTCCCGCCCTGACCTCCCTGGGGTCACCTTCAGGGTGACATCATGATGACATCCCCAAATTTCCACTGAGGTGTGCTGGCTCAGGCTCCCAGTGTGGTAGGCACAGGTGGGGGAGAGCTGGTTGGGGCCCCACCCCCTGCGGCTCAGAGTTCGGTGCACAAAAGGGTCTTTTCTACCTCCCTCCCGCACGCCCCCGCCCCGCATTTTCCCAGCAGCTCCGTCCAGTCTCTTGTTTCTAACCACGCAACAGGCATTTCCACTTGAAGATCCCTGTGCTATCTCAGAAACAGTGTTTGAAACAGGTTCTCCACCCTCTCCTGCACACCCCCAGACCTTTCCCCCAACAGCCCTATTCTCTGAGGGTCGCCACATCTTCCCCACCACCCGGCTTTTCCCTAAGCCTTGGTGTTATCTTCTGCAGCTCCCTCTTCTTGTCTCCCAGGTATCATCCACCTTGGAGGCCTGTGGCCTTTTTTCTTTAAATTCCCCTCCTCTGTGTTCCCTGCATGCCTCGCCCACCCTCTCTCCTGGGACCAGGGTCCAACCTGCCCTTTTCCTGGCTGAGTGTGGTCCTCGCCCTCTGGACCCGCCCCTGGCCACCCTGATGATGTGGGAGCCCCTTGCTGTGGCCCGCGGGGGCTGCTCTTGTTTTCCCGCCGTGGGCTCATGCGGTGCCAGGTGTAGCCTGATCCCGGCAGTATTTGGGGAGAGGCAGAGGGAGGGGAGGGTGGAGGAAGGGGAGGCCTCACGCCCCAGCATGCCTAGAAGCCCAGAGCCGGAGTGGCAGAGATGCAGCTGAGAAGGGTTTGGAAGGTGTAGGGAGAACCGGCACTGTGGAGCTGGCGGGGCGGAGGCCCCCCGAAGAGGCTTCAGGCCTGGGGCTGAGCTGTGAGCAGGGACCTTTGGGGGACGAGGGCAGATTGGGGGTGAAAAAGGAGGAAGCGGAGACCTGAGAAGACAAGGCACGAAGCCATTGTCTCTAGAGCAAAAAGTGGGACTTGTGCTCTGACAAGTCCCTGACATCCAGGGGGTACCTGGGAGTTAGGGGTGTGTGCTGATGCCGGGGGGGGGGGCCCACCAGTTCTCGAGGCTGGCAGTGTGGGACAGGCCTCCTGTGCGGCTGCAGCCACCACCCCGAGTGTCCTGGCTCCAGGCGGGATATGCCCTGTGTGAGTGTGTGAGAGAGTGTGCGTGTGTGTGAGCGTGTGAGTGCTCTTTGAGTGTGTGTGTGTGTGTGAGTACAGACTGTGTGAACGTGGGTGTATGTATGTGTGTGAACGTGTACGTGTGAGTGCATCTGTGAATGTATGTATGTGTGTAAGTATGTATAAGACAGTATATGTGAATGTGTATGTATGTAAGTGTGTGAGTGTGTGTATAAATGTGCATGTTTATGTGTGCATGTGTGTGAATTTGTGTGTGAGTACATGTAAGTGCATGTGTATGTGAGAATGTGTATGTGTGCGCATGTGTGTGAGTGTGTAAATGTGCATCTATGTGTTTATGTATGTGTATTTTTGCATGAGTATGTGTACATGTGTATTTCTGTGTGTGTGCATGTAAGAGTGTATGTTTATGTGTGTGTAACTGTGTGTGAGAATATAAGTGGGCATACATGTGTAAGTGTGAATATGTAGGTGTGAGGGTATGTACATGTATGTAGGGGAATATGTAAGTGTGTGTACACACGTGCACACAAGTGTGAGTGAATGTGTGTAAGTGCATGTGTGAATGTGTGAGAGTGTGTATGTATGCACATGTGTGCTATGTATGAGTATCTGTGTAAATATGTGTGTATATATGTGAATGTGTGAGTGTTAGAGAGTGTGTATGTGTGTGGAAGTGTGAGTGTGTATGTGAATGCGTGAGGGTGTGTAAATGTGTGCACGTGTGTGTATGAATGCGTGTATGTATGTGCACATGTAAGTATGAATGTATGGAGGTTTGTCCATATGTGTGGGAATGTGTGCATGTGTGTGCACACAAGTGTAGAAGTGTGCATCCAGGGGCAAGTGTGAATGTGAGGGCGTGAAAGTATGTGTGGGAGTGTGTATGTGCACACATAAGTGTATAAGTGCACACACGTGTGAATGTGTGGGTGTGTAAGCATGTGTGTGTATGTGGGAGCGTGTGCACGTGTGTATGTGTGCACATAAGTGTGAGTGTATGGGGGTTGTCTGCATGTGTGGAAATGTGTGCACACAGTGTATAAGTCTGCATGCACATAAGTGTGAATGTGTATGTGTGGAAGTGTGTGCACATGTGTGTGTGCATGTGTGTGTAGGAGTGTGAGTGTGTGTGTAGTGCATGGGGTGGGGAGGTGAGGGAGAGAAGCTGAACGGTTCCAACCTTACTGGTCATGAGCTGTATGACTTTGGACAATCGCTTAATTTCTCTGAGCCTCAGTTGCATCATTTATGAAACGAAGATAATTAGAGTATCTCAAAAATTGTTGTGAGGATCAAAAGAAAGAATTTGTGAGAAGCCCGGAGCCAGGTTCCCAGACTTAACCCGTGTTTAAGGAATGTTACATTGTGAGTGTTACTTACGCCAACCTTTCCTGACGTCTACATTTTTCAGTCCTGCTCTTCCCTTCTTCCTAAGTGGCCGAGCCTGGCGTGGCAGGGCTGGAGGGACCTTACAGCTGATCTGGTCCAACCTCCTCGCTTCATGGCTGGGGCCACGATGCCCAGATGAGGCAGGAGACTAGCCCAGGGCTTCCCTAGAGTGGGTTCAGAGCTGAGGCTAGACTTGGGCCTCGGGACTCCCATACCAGTGCTTTCTCTGTCCATCGGGTCTCAGAGTTTTGAGTTCAGGTTAATACAGGTAGGAATCCACGAAACAGAGGCTGCAGTAAGGACCAGCGCGTGGGGCAGAAGCCACAGCACCACCTCCTGGTACGCACGTCCTGGCATTGTCCGGGCAGCCTCCGCCTGGAGGGGTGAGATGCATCACAGAACCGTGTGAGGCGCTCACAGTCATCTGGCTGAAAACCCTTCGCATGTCTCTGGTGATGCCTGTGAGGGGAGACAAGGGAGCACCCTTGCCTCTTGCCTTGAAATCCCTCAACGCTCCAGTTTGACTACCAAGAAAACATCATCCACCCAGACCCTGCCCAGTCTCTGCCAGGAGAGAGGAGCATGGGCTGGGCTCACCTGGAGACAGGTGAGCTCACCATCTGGTGCCTGGATCCTAGCAGAGGGTGAATCCTGTGTGATTTTGGACAGGGCATTTCACCTGTCTGGATCCCACATCCCTCACGTGTGAAAAGAGGAGGAGCAGAAAATGTCTACTCGTCTGTGATTCTGAACCCAGCCGGTCCCCTTCCTCAGACCTGCCCAACCCTCTCCACTAGCCCTGGGTGGCATGGTACTTAGGTCGGGAGGACAGGGGGCCAAAAGCTCTGCATTCATTCCTCTGCAGAGAGCTGTGTTTATGAGTGAGGGTGGATGTGTCAGGGAGAAATGGAGAGCCAGAGCTGAAAGGAAGGACAAGGACAGAAAAGGGCAAGCCCACGGCCGCTTTACCAAGCAGACGCAGGTGGTCTCGGAAGGTCTGAGGCGAGTGGAGAGGACGCACTCTGACCTCTCGGCCCCTTGGTGATCCAGCGTGGTTAGGCATTCCCGTTGCCTCTGTGGAGGAGGATGGAAGTCAAGGCATGGGCTGCAAGTGCACCGTAGGCATTCAGAGAAGCTACCAGAAAGAATTTTCAAAGACCAAAGGACAAGGGATCGAGGAACGCTCCTTCCCTAAGAGTGTTTGGGAAAATGCAGCTCTACATCCTTCTCCCCCCTGTTAGGTTTTGAGCGCTGCAAAAACTATGCATTCCTGAACATTCGAACAATTGCAGCTCTAGTGCCCCTGGAGGTAACCACCGTTCCTGTGCCCCGACTTTACAAAGTATATTTGGACGATAGTTAAATACATCTAGAACTTACCATGGGCCAGACACGGTGCCAGTTTTTTTTACATACATTATTTTATTTGAAACTGTGTATCCCCCCACACAAACACAGATTGTTTTTTAAATACACTGAGTGTATCGTTTCGTGGCTTACTTTTTTACTGACTGTGTCTTCGAGAGCTTTCATGGCAGTCTGTTTTTCCACTTCATTCTTTTTAATGGATATGTAGTATCCCACTGTGTGTCTGTACCACGGTGATTTCATAGATTGCCTTGTTCATGGATATTTATGAGTTTCCATTTTTTACTACTATAAACAATGCCGAATTGAACATCCTTATGCATTTGTCTTTTTGCAGGATAAGTAAGACTTTTATAGTGTAATCCTTTACATGGAACTCCGGATCAGAAGGCAGGTGTATTTCTTAGCCTGTGAGATCCTTGCTTCTCTGCCTTGAGCTTTAGGTGCTGGGGTTTTTCTGGGGTTCGTCACGGTCACCAACAGAGCGGTCAAGAGTATTCCCGTCAAGGGACCAGGAGGCGGCTCCATGGAGCCAGAAGTAGCTTCTTTGCTGGAGGAACTTTTGATAACTGTATCTGGAGGGCAACCTAAGGACAAAGGATAATCCACAATTAGTTTTGTCTTTGTTTGGAATTCATAAATGATTAGATTTTCAAAGGAGATTGACCTACCCTTAGATGCTTGAATTTGACTGAGATTAAAAGGGTTTATTAGCATCCCCTGAGAGCATCCCTGAAGTAGTCCCATGCCATGCTGGGGAAGGGGAGGGTTGTGGTGTAGACCAGCCCCACACAGAACGGTGACCCATGTGGGTGCCGTGAGGGCGGAGACATATTTGTGTTTATGGCTGGACCTCCAGTGCCTGGAACAGAGTCTGGCACCACAGTGGGTGCTCATTGCATATTTACTGAAGACGTTCAAAGGCTTTGAAGGCAATAAAAAGTAACTGAGAACCCAGACTCTCGATTCAGACACAGACCTCACAGACTAGCTGTGCAATTTTTTGAGTTTCTCTCTTTTATTTTTTTATTTAAAAAAAATTTTTTTTTTCAACATTTATTTATTTTTGGGACAGAGAGAGACAGAGCATGAACGGGGGAGGGGCAGAGAGAGAGGGAGACACAGAATCGGAAACAGGCTCCAGGCTCTGAGCCATCAGCCCAGAGCCCGACGCGGGGCTCGAACTCACGGACCGCGAGATCGTGACCTGGCTGAAGTCGGACGCTTAACCGACTGCGCCACCCAGGCGCCCCTTGAGTTTCTCTCTTAACCTCAGTTGGCATATCTGTGAAATGGGTATAGTAATATTTCCTAATACTGCCAGCCTCCAGGGATTGTTAGGATTGTATAAGAAAAGTTATTAATACTATTCACTATTTTAATAATAATGAACACTTAACTTTGCAGTTTTTCCTTCTTAAATCTTTTCTAACCTCTGTCCCAGCTCGTTTCACTTGAACATTGTAACTGTCCTCTACTTTCTTCCGTCTGTTGGGCACCAAGTTCAGAGTGTTGTATTCTTTAGACCAGCGGAGGTATGAAGCCATGGGCAGGGTGCTGGGGTGAGGGAACGCCATCTGCTTTCTGCAGAACATCCTTTGCTCCTCCCCGCCACACGTCCTTGTCCCTCCTGTCCAGCTCCTTCGTGAGTCCCCTTTGCTCTGATTTCAGACTGCCTGGGGCCTCCTTCAGGCCCAGAACCTATTGACTCTGCTCCTTACTTGATAGGCCCTGATAGACCCCAGTTGGCATTGATCAATCCAAGCAATCTGTGAGCAGGACAGGATGACCCCTCAAATTCAGTCTAGAAAACAGGGAGGAGGCGGAGGAGAGAGTCACCATTGCTGAGTACCTACTGTGTGCCAGGCACTGGCCTCGGAGGGTTCACTTGTGACCGTTACAACCTGGTTCACCGTCCGAGGTGTAAACGTGACAAGAAGGGCAGGTCTCTGAGAGTCTAGGTCACAAAACCAAGGTTACACAGCTGGGAAGTGTCAGAGCCAAGGGTGTAACCAGGTGTTCTGGGGTGCAGGGGTTTTGCCCCCTGTGGCTCTGCTCTGTCAGGCACCCCCTCTTTCAGCCTTGGCTGTCTTACTTCGGCAGCCCATCATCCAGAGCTGTGCGTGACCCTGGAAGAAGAGAGGCTGAAATCTTATATAATTACCCAAATCATGGCTCCTAAATGGTCTCTGATTACAGCACTAAAGCCCCTTTCTGCAGTGCAGCCCCAGTTCTCCTGAATAGAGCTGCGGCCACTTTGTGCGGGATTTTTTTCTTTTAAAGTGAAAGAGATGGCTTATCCCCATGCAAAGTAGGTCAGAACCTTAGCAAAGATCTTTTCAAACACTTGGCTTTTTTGAAGTCCCGCTACGAAACTCCTTTTGTTTCTCCTGCCTTTGCCTCTTTCCTCCCACCCTTCTCCTTTTTCCAAAAGGCTCGACGACATCAAATGGCTCTAACCGACAGCGACAGGGAGCGCTGCCCGGGATAAGCTCAATTATAAATAATGCCCGGGCCCGGCCAGCCCAGCTGGGCCGAGAGTGCCCACCGCGGCCAGGCTGCCTCGGTGCCGCGCCTCCCACACCCAGGCCACCTTTACAACATCGTGGGCACCTGGCTGATCTGCCAGAAAAACATGTGCCCTTGTCCTTGGTCCCACCATCGCAGGCGAGACAGGAGTGGACTGGGATCGCACCCAGGCCTGGGAGCCGTTGGCTTGAGTCTGTGGTGCTCATTATTAATCCAAACTTGCAAAAGGTTTTTGCTCCAGCGGGAAATCAATGCAGCTGGAACAGTGTGGTGCTTTGCCTAATGGCCTGCTATCTTGGGGGTTATTTCTCTGCCATTTGTTCTTGCCAAGTCTCCCAGGCCCACCCTGAGGAACTGTAGGTAGAACTCAGTTGCATAGGCATTAAGGATGCTTTTCAGCAGGTCCATGTTTACAGAGGTGGCCACACCCAGGAGCACCTGAGAGCCTTACCCGACTCTTGATGGACAGGTTGGGTGAGGAGGCGCTTCTGGCCCCAGAAAACCAGGCTTCCACAGCTAAATGAGATGCTTGTTGGCACTGAAAATTGCAGGGCTCAGGAGTGATGGCTCAGGGGCTGGAGCCCATGTCTGCTGATGTTGAAGCTCTCTCCACTCCTCAAACCTCCATGACTTTGAAACGGAGGGGTGTGTGTGTGTGTGAGCATGTGTGTGTAAACATGCACACCTGTGCCTGTGTCCTTACGGAGGAAGAGACTAATGAGAGAGATGAATTTGCCCCTTGCATGTGACGATGGTGCCTTCCGGAGTTCAGTGGGATGCCCACCCAAGAAATGTCTCCCCGCACCTATATTCTGTCTTCTCTGGACCTGGCAGGAAAGAGTCCTCCCTCATCTGCTCTCCCTGTCACCTCTCTCCTGTCATTCTCAGTCTTTATCCAAAAGACAAGTAATTTTCCCAGAAGGTTGGTGTCTTCAGAGGTACTGACGAGGGGCATTGCTGTGGGCACCGCAGGGAAAGTGTGGCAGGGGGCGGGGGCAGGCTTAGGGACGATTCTCTCATTCAGTGAGTAGTCATTTAGGACCTACCATCTTCCGAGATGCTTCTAGGTGCTGAGAACAAAACAGGTAACCCCCCCAGCCTTCATGGTATGTGCATTCAAGTGAGGGACACAGACAGTAAACTACATGAATGGGCAAGTAGAGGTGGTCGTAAAAGCTAAGACAAAGTAAAGCAGGAAAGAGGGGCCGGGAGCGTTGGAGAGGCTGCAGTTTTAGATAGGGTAACCAAGAAGGCTCACTGAGAACATAATGTTGAAATACAGGCCTGAGGGAGTGAGGTATGAAGACATCTGAGGAAAGCATTCTGCCCAGAGGAAATAGCAAGTGCAAAGGCCCTGAGGCCCCAAAGCACTGATCTGTATGAGGAGTAAAAAGGAGATGCTGCAACTTGATCAGGGCAAGTGAGAGGCAACGTACCAAGGGATTACAGAAAGGTAATGGGCGGGAGGGGTGTGTTTGTAGATTTTATAGGGCATTGATGTAAGAACTTTGGCTTTTATCATGAGTGAGATGGGAGCCATTGTAAGACCTGAGTAGAGAACTGTCAGGATCTGACTGACACTTTAGTAGCAAGTGCCCCCCGCCGCCCCAGTTTACTGCTCTTTGCTCAGGAGCTAGAGGGGGCTGGGCCAGACTGGAGGAGAAGTTGTGTCCTTTTTTGCTGTAGGAGAAGGCAAGGAAAGAGGAAGAGTGTTCGGACTGGACAGGGAGACTTTGCCTGTCAGGTGATCCTGGGGCTTTTGGAGGCAGAGTCCACCTGCTGCTGCAAGGATTCTGGCAGTCTGGGGACTGGACAGCTCCAGGCTGGACCCCATCTCTCCCAAGACGTTCAAGCGCACGTACATCTGTGTGCAGCCCTTCTCTTCATTTTCCCACCCTTCGGGGTGTCCGGCTTCAGTCCTTCCTGTGGGCTCTCTAATGACTGTGAGATGAGGTATTGCACACAGCAGAGAAGCCAGCAGTGTGGGCAGGTCTGAAGATGCTGGATTTCTCACCTCTCCCGCCGGCTCCGTCTTGGCGCCACCTCTCCCCCTCCCCTCTTCTCACCCCTTTGCAGAAGAGAACGACAATGCATGTGTGAAGATTGCTTGCTGGCTGGAGATGCTCTCGTTCTCCTCCCTTCCCTGCTCAGAAACAACCAACCGCCTTCCTTTCCACATCCCCAGCCCCGTCTGTTTCAGGGTATCCCGGCACCACCATTCCTCTTCTACTGTTTCCCCCTCCACCATTCAGGGGATTCCCGGCCCCTTTTATACTCGGTCAGAATTCCCTGGGCTGCTAAGTGGGGACTAGCTGCTTGGGAGGCTTGATCCATGATGCGCCTGTTGAGTGGGGATGGCGTTGAAAGCCTCCTGGTGTACCCAACTTGCAGTGTTTACCCCAATATAAATTGTCTTGAAGACAATTGTAAAGGCTGTCGGCATTTCAGAACTCCCAACGCGAATGAATTCAAAGATACCAACTTACACTCATACACTTGGCTCTGAGCTGGCCTCTCTATTTGGGTAGCAGAAGGGGGCCGGCCCTAGGTTTCCTGTTGGTCCCTCCATCCCCCTTTCTTTCCTGCCAACGTCCCATTGTAGACCTCCAGGCCCAGGCTTCTCCCTTCTTCTCTCAGGAGGAGGCCAGTCTCCATGGAAGGACAGGCTTAGCAGCTTCCCTTCAGGGCAGGGTGGGGTTTGTTTGTCTGTGTAAATTGCCTCTTTCTTTTTGTAAGAGAACAAGGAGAGAAAATGAAACACTTTTGCCACCTCCTCGTTAGCTCGGAGTCCCAGGTGAGCTGGGGAACTCACAGCTCCTTTTGTGTGGCTGGCGGCCTGGAGCGTCTCCATGGTGATGCCTTGAAGCCTCTCAGAGCTGGGGACCAGCCTCTCTCAGCAGCATCCCCGAGCCGCCAGCATCAGGGAGAGGCAGGGAAGAGGGGCCTGTGGGATCCAGGGAGGACAAGGTTGGGTCTGTCCAGGTCCTGGCAGTGGGTTCCTGCCCCTCTGCTTCTCCAAGGCCAGCCACAGCGTTGGAACCTGGGATCCAATCTAAGAACACAGCCATAGTGTGTGACATCCGTGGTCTTCTAGAACCTGGTTTCATGCTCCCGATCCAGGTTTGTCTCCTGCGGCTCCTCGACACAGAGGTGCTATTTGAGCCCTGCCTGGTCTTTTCACTCCCCACTAAAACAGCATTTACTTCTGCTTCTGTGCCTTGGCTCCAGCCGTTGCCTCTTGTCTGGGACCTTTCCCTCAGTATTTCTCTGGCTTGGTTCCAGAGCCTCCTTCTCTTAGAAGCCTTCCTTGATTAACACCTGAGCCCTTGGAGCTCTGCCCCTCTTCTAAAACCAGACACCCACTGCCTCTCTGGGCCTCATTTTCTCCTGCAAACACATAATGTCTCGAGTTATTAATTCACTTGCGTGTGAGGGGCAGGTGGTACAGTGGGGAAGGCTGGGTGTCTGTTACTCCTGGCCTTGAATCGTGGTTCTGGCAGTTGGTAATTTGCTCTCATAGGATGAGTACACTTAGCAGTCATCTCCCAGAGCTGGTAGGGGACCTGTGAGTCTCAGTTTCCTCACCTGGAAAATGGGAATCCTAGCAATTCCCCACAGACTTGTGGGGATTAAATCAATTGTTGTAAGTGAAGGTGCAGGTGCTGGCAGGGGGTCTGGTGAGCAGTAGGTACAGCCCCTGCCCGCTGCCTCCCTCCCCACCGCCAGTTTCGATGCTACCCTTTGCTTCCCAGTACCCCGAATTTCCCTCTTTGTAGTCCTTTCTTTGCACATGCCTCTAATTAATGGTGTATTGGTTGTACTGATGTACCCGATGTTTCTTTTGGGGGGCTTGCAGGCGATGGGCTTAGTCTGGTACGTCCATCATTGTCTCCCTGTGCTTAGCACAGAATCTGGACAAGGAGGTGCTCAAGTAACATTTGCTGACTGACTGACCATCTGAATGTAGATTAGGGCCCCTCCACCATTAGACCTAGAATGCTCTGTTTTTTACTGCTTTGAATCTCCATGGAGCCTTGCATATGGTAGGTGTTCTGTAAGTGGCTCATTAGAGAACAGTCCTTGGCTGAATGTTTTGCCATTCAGGAATGAGTGACCACAGAAAGACTCTCCTGGGTGATTCTAGGAACAGAAGAGGGGCCCCTTCTGTAGAATGGCTGAGGGGGGGGTGTGATCTGAAGGCAGAGGGGCAGACCAAACAAATCCCTCAGTGTCCCTTCTAATCCTGGAGTTTACAGTCTGCAGAAGCCGGAAGCACTTTGTTCCAGAATATATTAGCCCCAGAGAGACCACACCCTTGGGACCAGATAAAGGAGATGGGGCCTTGTGCTCTGGGAGAGCTGGGCTAGTAGGCTGATTGGTTAGAGCTAATTCCCATGAGCATTGTCGAAGTTGGGACAAACTCCATTTTAAGTTAAGTGGAAATATTTTTATTTGAGTTAATGTACACTGGATCTGGTAAACACACAGAGTATATTACTACGCACTCTGGAAATGTGCAGTCCGATCAGCAAACAGATTAGTTTTAAGTGAAAAGACACTGGCAGGCGCTTAAATTCATTGACTTGTTGAGAACGTCTAGATTTGGATACAAACGCACTGGAACGCTGCATCAGTTTGGTGTCTCAGCCCATCCGCACGGAGAAGCTATTGATTTTAGTTGATATGCATTGATTCCCAGAAAACAGGACGGCTTTTGAAAATGAACTTCCAGTAATTTCAGGGAGAAGCTGGTGCGTTTGTCTCCACGCGAGGCTGACTTGTTTTGTTAAACGTGTCTCCACGCCTCGAAGGAACAGAGCAGCAGACAAATATCTTCGTATGAATTAAAATGCATTGATTCTTGGAGGGAAATGATGGTCTCTGTTAAAAGCTTTTTTGGAGATGTTAGCACCCCTTCCTCCCTGCCTTCTGCTCTCCCCGAAACGGCGGCAGTGTTCAGAGCCCATCTGAAGTTGGAGGTGGTGGCGGGTGGGTGGGGTGAGGGAAGGGGGCAGGGAGCGTGAGCAGGAAGCTGCTGTTCTCCAGGAAAAGGAGCATCACAAGGGTTCAACGTTGTTGGTCTCATAAGCAGACAGAGACAGGTGCCCACGTAGGAGCTGAGGGAAGGTGAAACAAGGGTCCCGTTGATGAAGAAAACAGCGATGAAGACGAAGGGGTTCTGGGGTCAGGTGTGGGATGCAGAAATGAGGGTGCGCATGCGGTTTCCATCTCTTGGTCAATGGCCTCTCTGTGTCAGAGGGGAAACGAGTCGACGATGATCGTGGAAACCACGCGGGAGTGAGTTTTCTCACGTTCCTACCTTCTGAATGAGCTGGACGTGAACCAGAGGTGTAATTTAGGCATTTCTCACCCTCATTAATGAATAGCTCCCATGGGGTGTGCAGACAGCACGGCTGGAAAAATGATTCCAGGAGCCAGGAAGGAAGCAGTTGGCCCGGAACTTATTTTTCATGTGCTATGACTCCCCTGGATCTTTCTGGATCAGAGCCACTTGGGACAAGTTTGAGGGTTGATCATGGACTTAACTCCTCTTTAGCCCCCAGAGACACCTTGGGTGGGTGATTAAATCCATTTGGCGGCTGTGTGTTGGGTGGGGTAGAAAGCGTTGACCAGTTGTCCAGGTAAGTGGCTATGGACCTACGGTCCTTGAGTCTCCCCCTTCACTCTCTTCTACTCCACCTCTTCACTCTCTGCCAGTTGCCCCTCCCCACTCTGCTTTGGAACGGGGATTGCCTAGCCTGGGAAGCAGAGGATCAAAGCGCTGGAAGGGATTTTTAGAATCCTTCAGTCCAACCCCCATCTGAAGCTTTATCTTCTTGCCCCTGCAACATCCTTTGCCAAATTTGGTATTGGCTTAAATGCCTGTCACCATGCACTGCACATCATCTCCCATGTGTCTTTTTCAAATAGTTCCAATCAATGCCAAGTGCCCCTAGCCCCTAGCCTTCTAACTCCAACACCAACTTAAATGAGCCTCAGCCTGGTGGCTGGGGTTCTGTCCT
The DNA here is from genome assembly GCF_016509475.1 of Prionailurus bengalensis. Taxonomy (NCBI): domain Eukaryota; kingdom Metazoa; phylum Chordata; class Mammalia; order Carnivora; family Felidae; genus Prionailurus; species Prionailurus bengalensis. The sequence goes on along the minus strand of NC_057346.1, from coordinate 14,141,201 downwards.
CTGGGGTAGCACATAGGCTGTTTTATTCTTTTCCTGCATGAATGTCTTTAGACATTTGAAGATAGTTACAATGTCCCCATCAAAGCTTCCTTTCTCCAAGCAAAATACCCTGGGTTCTTCAACTATTTCTATTATGGCATGATTTTGGGTCTCTCCACCATATGCAGGAACAGCTACATAATGTGTATGAGCCCCCAGTACAAAATGAAAATGCGGAGCCCTTTGTTTGAAAATTATTAGGAATTTCAAGATGACATTAGGACCCTTCTGAGTGACTATACAGGTTGCACACCCATCAGGCAGCCCTGACCATAGGGGACCTCTTTTCCCAGATGTCAGTCTGCAGTGTCCTTCTAAGTGATGTTCCAGGGTTAGCCTGCCCAGAAGCAGAGTGACAGTCATTTTTTTTTCTGAATGTATCCATTAGTGTTATCGAAGCAATTGATGATCACATTAACTTTACTGGCAGTCAGAGCATCCAGGTGAGTCATACTCAGCTTAGCATCCACTGTAAAGTCTGGGTTTGATTCGTATCCACAGGGGCCGACCTCCCTCCCTCACTTTTGTGCAGTTGCAAGAATCTGCAGCAGTGAACTTTGCTCTGCCCGTAGGACCCATCTTGGTGCTTAACCACATTGTTATCTTTAGGCCATTTCTCACTCATTCAGTCCATAGAGAAACATTTACCAAGCGCCCCCTGTGTGCTAGGACAGTGACAGGAGTTAGGATCCAACGTCGAATCAAATCTGACCTTGACCTTAAGGAGCTTTAGTTTAGAAAAGGTATTTAAGCAATAACTACACGGAAATGCACAAATTCCTGCAACAGGGATGTACCGTGGGAGTGGAGAAGATGGGAAGTCATGGAGGGCTTCAAAGAGGCAGCATTTGAGATGGCTCCTGAAGGGTGGGCAGAGGTTTGGCACGTGGGAAGGGGAGGAGGGAAAACCCAGTTCCTTGGCCTGGTTGCCTGCCCAGATGTTCCGCCTCATTTCTTTTGGCCATCCTTCTAAGGAAGCACCAAGGAACTTGGCCCTTGTGGCTTCCCCCCCCCCCCCCAACCTGGTTGCCACAGCCCGTTCCATCTCTGGGCCTTTCAGGCAGACCCCCTGCCATAGAGGAGAAGACATTGCTGAAGTTTTTGCTGCCGTTTTAATTTCTTGACATCATCTGGGTGCGTTGGGAAAAATGAGATCTAATAATGAATGATTACAACTCTCAAGTTAAGTCTAGTTGGTTGACTAATCAATTTGGTTAAGTGAAAATCCATAGCAAATGAGTCGACCGCAGTATGACATTTCTCCATCCAATTTAAATTAAAATCACCAACCATAATAATTTCACAATTACTCAGGGAGGGCACACTGGAGACTTGACCCCCGGAGCAGAGAAATTGCAAATGCCGCAGAGAATGGGCTAAGAGTGGGGTGATGAGGAAGTCACTTGAGCTGAACTCTGCTTGAACTGCTCAGCCTCGTCAGCTCACGGAGGTGGGGGGGCCGCAAAGGATGCTGAGCGGCAGTTTTATATTCTTGGGTGCAGCCCTGCTCCTCCTCCCCAGGGAGGTAGGAGTTTGTAGCCTCCTGACTAGAAAGCCCACAGGGAGCTCCTCCAAGAGAGAAGGGTCTCTCTCCTCCAGACAAGATGGTGGGGAGAGAAGTGGGTGTTGTCTTTTGCATGTTAAAATTTCCCAAATTTAGACTATAAATTGCTGGACAGTGGATTCCATGTCTGTTTATCTTAAGAGTGCTAAGTGGGTGTAACAGGGAATTAATAGGTTTTTGGTAATGAGAGTGAGGATGACAGAGGAAAGGAAAGGATTAGATTCTATCTTATATGATAAACGTTTATTTGCCGGATGTCCCCTCTGTACCAGGCACGGTATTAGGCACCATGGAGTGAGAGATGTAACGCTTAAACACAGAGCGCTGCCTTCCAGGAGTTCGTAGCCTCTTGTGTAGCCTGAGAGATAAACAGCAGATAGGAATACAAGGCAGAATGTCAGTAACATGTCGTAAGGAACTTGAAAGATAAGAATGTTTTGGATCAGGGAACTTCATGCAAACATTTTTGTCTGCCAGTTACACCATCTGTAAAAGGCATTTATTTAGTAACAGTGCTAGCTCACAAAGTGGTCAAATGAGTGAGGTGGCTGATACTGCCAGTGGTCCCTCAGTTGTTTTTCTCTCCTTCTACGGCATAAAACTTCCAAATGTCGGGTGAACGTGTGGCTGCCTGGAGTCAAGACTACATTTCCCAGGACCCTTTGCTCCTGTGGTCACATGATGAGTCCAGGCCAATGGAATGCAAGTTCAGGCAGCTTCTAGGAAGTGCTCTTAAAGGGAGGGATCAGGTTCTCCTCTTGCTCTTACTTCTGTCCTGCTGGCAGGAATCCAGGCAGAGTGGATAGAGCTGGAACGGTCACCCTGGAACATAAAGTGACTTTGGAAGTGGAGGCCACGCAGGCAGAGCAACAAGATAGAAGGAGCCTGGGTTCTGAACACTGTGATGTGCCTACTAGCCCTGGACAGCTGACCTCGGGAGCAGAAAGCAAACGTCTGTCTTACTTAAACCATTCTTATTTTGGGTTAACCGTCACTCCAGGCTGAGCCCAATTCTAATAAATTCAAGTGAATTGGCCCATGTGAAGCACTCTGCCTAGTGCTTAGCATATAATAAAGGCTTAAGAACCGGTGGCTCATATTAGTGTTTTCGGTCCTTACTCCAAAGAAAACAGGAGACAAGGTGCCCACTGAGCTGCAGGGTGCCTGCCTTATTTCTACATGGGGACTCTTGGCTGAGACGCTCAGCCTTCAGTGTCATGGTCAAGGCCCAGCTCTGCAGCCCCTCCTCCTCCCACAGTCCACTCTTCTTATACTCTCAGCTTACTACCCCCGTCTCCTAACTTAAATCGTGCTGTCACCAGCTCAGCCATTACTTATAGGAGAGGCAATAGCAGCAGCCCAGGAGAAGTATGGGCAGAGAGTCAGGTCCTATGGATCAATTTGTAATTTTTCTTGTGGCGGCGAGAGGAGCGTGAGCGATGTATGCACTAAATCCCCAGCGTGGCGGCAGCGTGGCAGCGCGTCTTGGCTTGAATTATTTATCTTTGCGTGGGTCGGGGGCCCTGGAAGGAGAGGGGAGACGCCAGGTGCATATAAGTGCTCCCCGGCTTAGGCGGTCATGGGGGTGGGGGCAGTGGCGGTCTGGCAAGGACGTGTGTCCTGAACACCTTGCCGTAAGAGAGGGCACGGCAGTTGTCTGTGTAGGTGGGCCAAGATGCTTTCAGTTTCTGGGCAGACAAGAGTCAGCAAGTCACCCTTTTGCATTGCTGGGAAACTTAGTAGAAAAATGGCAAAGCCGTTGGCCCAGAAGTAACAATTGGCTCTTTGCCTGTTATTGGGTGTGTATATTGAGAAAGTACAAGTACATATTCTATTCCCTATGGAGAAGGGAGAGGATAAGGGGATGTGGGGGCTCTCCTGTCTGTGGGGGCAGGGTCATAGTTATTAGAAGTCGTGTCACTTAGCAGGAGGTGTGAGTTTGACAGACATTACTCGTGTTCACCAATATTTCAAAATCTCTTCCCTTTCCTGTTCACGTGGAGGGGTTAACCAGTCTTGTGGGGCTAGTTCTGGATAATAGAGTATAGCCAGAAATAATGTGTGATCACTTCAGAGGTGGCATGTATTTCTCTCTCTCTCTCTCTCTCTCTCTCTCTCTCTCTCTCTCTCCCTCTTTAGAAAGATCAGAGATGGTGACGTCACAGTCTGGTGGAACCAGCTTTAGAAAGATCAGAGATGGTGACGTCACAGTCTGGTGGAACCAGCAGTCTGGTCCCCAGATGAGTATGTCATAGCCCATACCCAACAGCACTGGGTGTGTGAATGAGTGAGAAGGAAATTGGTTGTCTTAAGTGACTGAGATTTTGGAATTCACGGTAGCCAGAGCAGTCTCACTGATCCTGATAAATGATGCTCAAACCAAAGGGGTGGGCAGGTCCTGTAGCTTCAGCAGGAAGCCAAGGTTAGCAAACCAGAAGCTGGAGTCTGGACGGGTCGCTAGATCTTTGTGCACGTGGCTTGGGCAGAGAAAAGGCCAATAATGAGTGCCCATACATGCAACTAGGGATGAGTGGGGCCGGAGTCATATGGATGGTAGCAGGGTCAGTTGGTAAGATCTGAGAATGTACCTGGGACGGATGCCACTGTCACTCCAACGTTCTGCTGCAAAAAGGTCCCAGAGGGCAGGCTATGTTTAAGATCTTCAAACCAGAGGATCAATTCCAGAACCTTCCCCAGACCTTATGGACTGAATTGTGTCCCTTTTCACCAAATTCATATGTTGAAGTCCTGACTCCCCACTGTGACTGTATTTGGAGATAGGACCTTTGGGGAATTAATTAATGTTAAATGACATCATAAGGGTGGGGCCCTAATCCAATAAGACTGATGTCCTTATAAGAAGAGGAAGAGAGACCAGAGATCTCTGTCTCTGCACAGGCACACAGAGAAGAGCTGTGTGAGGACACAGTGAGAAGGCAGACATTTGCAAGCCAGGAAGAGAGCTCTCCGTAGCAACTAACCCTAATGGCACCTTGACCTTGGACTCCCAGCATCTAGACCTGTAAGAAAACAAATTTGTTTAAGCCACCCAGTCTGTGGTATTTTGTTATGGCAGCCCGAGCTGACTAATACAGACCTTGACCTAAGCCTTGTGACCTGATGTCCTCTTCTCCACTCACACCCTGGCTTTCTTGGGGTAAACTTTGTGTGTGGAGTCAGGTATTTTGAGGTGGAGAGGAAAGAGAAGAGAGGGGAATAATAAAAATATTAACATCTCTTTGCACTTCTAACAACATGCTTTTTTTTCTTTTTTTCCATTTATTACACTGGATTTCGATTATAAACCCGTAGAATAGGGATACTTATCCCAGGCTTGCCGATTTTATTCATTTGCTCAGCAACATTTTTTGAGCATCTACTAGGCATTGGGGCATGATGCTGAGTTTTGGGGTGCAGAGATGCATAGGCAACAGCGCCTGCTCTCACGTGGTTGAGTGAACTGAGGCCCCTAGGAAAAGCTGCTAGTTCGGTGGGATGGGGTTAGTGAGGACTCGATTAGCTTTGTGCCTGGGTGTCTGGCAAAGAGAAGCAAAACAGAGTTAGGCTGTAAGAGATGCTGATAGACCCTTGCATCCCAGGGAAAGCCATCTCCTCCTTGTCCCCGGGAAGCCGAGGTTCAGCCTCACAGCGAGGTAGCGTGTCCAGCTCTTGGCAGCCTGCGTCCCAGTCAGTCTCCACCTTCTTCTTTGCCGGCAGAACCTTTACTTTGTCTCCATCTCTTGCACCCACGCACCTCAGGGAAAGCTGGCTTCTCCCAGTCCCGAGGGTGTCTCACGTAGGCAAGCCAGGCAATCAATCACACTCGATGTGTTCTTCTTGCAATTATAACCAGTGAAACACATTAGAGCCTGCAGGGATTCTTGGATTTCTCACCCTAAAATGAGCACAAAAGAGGGACATTCCGTTCTTTTGAGAGGCATTATTGTGGGAGGCATGATGCTGGGAGCTGCCGCAGCCGCTTTATGACCATGAGGAAACAGGCTGAAAAGTTAACTTCCGCTAGGCCCAGTATGGCAGAACGGAGCGGGGGAGAGAACTGGTTCTGGATGCCAATCACCTGAATTACCAGGGCTCCTCGTTATGTAGGATAATGAATATTCTCATTGTTTAAGCTCTTGCGGGTTGGGCATTTTATTACATGAGGCCAGAAGCTCCCCAATACACAGGCAGAAATAATCAACCAGCATGTGTGTACTTGAGGCCCTGGTGTCTCCACCACGCTGCCTCAGTGTGTGACTTCGGGCAGGTCTCACGACTTTTCTGGGCCCCGGTTTTCTCCTCGGTAAAATGAGGGAAGGGATAAGGGTGCATTCCGTCTCTACCCCTTCAAATTACACACTGTGCTCAGCACTGGGATCTGTACCCTGGCCGGGGGGGAGGTGCAAGGAAGGATAAGAAGGACTGATTGGAATTAGAGAGAACGCCATCTCATATGTGGCTGGTGGAGGGAAGAGGAAGGAAAGGAAGAGGGGGTCTCCTTTCTCACTGTCTAAAGGAAGTAATATGTGTGGGAGAGAGGATGTATGCACCGGCCGCCGAGGGAAGTGTCTGCGTTATGCACCGTCCCTGCAGCCATTCCAGATAGCCTTCTTTCTGTCCCTTCCCCGACCTTTCTCTGACCCGTGTCGTCTTGCACATGGTCCGCTCACAGCCCTTTGGGCCTGGCACCTCTCACTTGGCTGGGTCAGCTTTTCCTGCAGGGGTGGGTATGTGGCAGATCTTGCTGGAGGTGGCTAAAGCCAGAGAGGAGAGGGGCCACGGGAGTCCACGATAGGCTCTGTTTTCTGCCCAGTCTCAGAGCCATCAGAATCAGAACTGCTAGGATCCCCAGGAGAAGGAGATGTGGCTTCCACCCAAGATCTAATGAATCGGCTGTGCTTTGTGCCCTTGGTATGTCCCTGCCCCTTATCATCCTCACTATGATGCTAGAGGGTGAGTGCTTACAGTGGCTGCATTTTACAGAAGAGGAAACCCAGGCTCAGCAAGGTGAGATGCCTTGACCAGGGTCACGCAGCTGGTAAGCCATGAAGTGGAGACCCAAGCTTAGGTTTGTCTGATAGCATTCCCAATCCTGGCCTGGCCTGCCCCTGAGTCTTTGGGTCACCGGGACCAACTCACTTGTCCAGCATGTTCGCCTGCCCCTGTCCCATGCTTAAGCAGCCCCCCGGCTCCCAAACTCTCATGCCTCTGCAGGGGCTCTCCTCCTGGCAGGGGGTTTCTTCTGTCATCTCTGCTTCTTTCCATATAGTCACACCTCTGTGCTCCTCCAGGGTTGGCAACACAGCTAGCTTGGTTTCTGTGTCTCCTATGACATGTACCTTCCCCCTGCTCCCTTCCTCCTCCCCGCTGCCAAACAAAATAATACCCAACAAATAAAATCTCTTTTTGTTATAGTTACAGGTCTTGATATCTATTTTTTTTTCACTCAGTATTCATCAGATATAATTGAGCACTTATTATGTGCAGATATTGTTAGGTGCTAGAGATATCAAGAGTGAGTCTAAATGGCTGTGATGCCAGCCCTTGCAGAGTTACGGTCAAGTACACTTCCTGCTCTCTTTCTCAGCGCTGTGTTGCTGGTGATATGAAGGCAGGTTTTAGAGTGGTCGGGACAATGTCTACCATCAGTAGGTGCTGTGTGGAATAAATAAATTAATGAAAAGGGGTAAAGGGTCATGAAGGGCAAGGTGAGTACAAGAGGTGCGTTTCAAGGAGGTCAGGCGGCCTGCCTGCTGTTGCTGCGTCCTCAGAAGATGCTAAATTGTCTAATAAATGGTTTCCCAGCCCAGGGCCCTGGAGAGGGCAGCTGATGCGCCCGAAGGCCCGAGGCCGGCGCCCAGCCCAGGCCCATGTTGGGAGGACGCATTATGAATGCAAGGTGTAGGAAATAGAAATTATTAAACTCGCAGATAGGGACAGAAACGCCTTTGTGTGGCTGCGGAGTTGGGAAATTATGCTGAAGCAATGCATTGCAAATCAGCCCGCACTCGGCAGAGAGGGGCTTTTATTCTCCGGGCCCCGAAGTTCCCTCAGCAGCTTTTGTGTGCAGCCGCGGAGGCCCTTCTGGGAGGAGAGAGAAACCAGTAATTTCGTGGCTGATTGGCAGACTGTCCAGAGCCAATAAAGATACTTGTTTTCTTGCTGAAGTGCTCACCAACCCAAATCTCAGCTCCTCAATTTTATCCTTCTTTCTATTCTTGTGATCCCACCTCCCCCCCCCCCCCCACTTCTTTTCCATTATGGAGAGATGTGAAAGCTGAACTATGTCTCCCTCCACGCACTTGGTTTAGCGTGGACCCAGTGGCGGTGAGGCTCCCATCCTGGTGACCCGCGAGGACAGAAGACAGCTGCCCAGGGCATCTGGACTTTTCTCCAGGCATCCAGTTTGCTGTGGCACAATCTACAGGGATCTCCTGTGCCACTTAGTTACCTTTGGGGAGCTTAATGTGCACACCTCCATGAGTCCACCCCACGTCCCGGCAGTGTTTTGATGTTGTTTGTTCCAATACTAAGGGTGGGGGCGGGTGACTTGTCCAGGGTCTCACAGTTATAAAGCACGGCACTGTGATTTGAAGTTGGGTTGACTGAAATTCATAGTCTGTGGTCTTGGGTGTCTCGAGCATCCCCGCCCCCCTGCCCTGTGACATCTGACTCTGGTATTCATGGCACCCCTGCTGATTAAAGATGCCCTCTCTGGAACCCTGAGGACTCTCTTGCTGGGTTCTCCAACTGGTCATTCCTAAGTCACAGGGCCATCTTGAAGTTGTAACGGAAGTGTCTGGCTTGGAAATTGAATGGGCTTTTTAAAAGTTTTAATTGAAATTCCAGTTAGTTAATAGACAAAATAACGTTGGCTTCTGGTGACTCAGTACATATGACACCTGGTGCTCATCACGACAAGTACAGTCCTTCATCCCCATCACCTATTTCACCCATTCCCTCCCCCACCCCCTCCCCCAGATGGTTCTGGTAACTACCAGCATGTTCTCTAGAGTTAAGAGTCTGCTTCTTGGTTTGCCTCTTTTTTTTCCCCCCTTTGCTCATTTGCTTTGTTTCTTAAATTCCACATAGAAGTGAAATCATATGGTATTTGTCTTTCTCTGACTGACTTATTTCGCTTGGCATTATACTCTCTAGCTTCGTCCGTATCATTGCACACGGCAAGATTTCATTCTTTTTTATGGCTGAGTGTTGTTCCACTGTGTGTGGGTGTGTATATAAACCCTCTCTGCCTTATCCATCCATCAGCTGATGTCCACTTGGGCTGCTTCCATAAGTTTGGTGTTGTGAATAATGCTGCTCTGAGTATAGGGGTCCATATGTCCTTTTGAATTAGTATTTTTGTATTCTTTGGGTAAATACATAGTAGTGCAATTGCTAGATCATAGGACAATTCTATCTGCAACTTTTTTGAGACACGCCCATACTGTTTTCCAGAGGGTCTGCACCAGTTTGCGTTCCCACTAACAGTGCACGAGGGTTCCTCTTTTTCCATGTCCTTGCCAAGACCTGTTGTTCCTTGTGTTGTTGAGTTTAGCCATTCCGACAGGTGTGAGGTGATAGCTCATTGTAGGTTTTTTTTTTTAATGTTTGTTTAGTTTTGAGAGAGAGTGGGGGAGGGGCAGAAAGAGAGGGGGGCAGAGGATCTGAAGCAGGCTCTGCACTGACAGCAGAGAGCCCTATGTGAGGCTTGAACTCACAAACCACGAGGTCATGATCTGAGCCGAAGTCAGATGCTTCACTGACTGAGCCACCCAGGCGCCCCCTTATTATAGTTTCGAATTGTAGGAAATTGAATGGACCTTTGAGACTATGCAGTTTATTCCCTTTCCCTCATGTACCCATTTTACAGATCACGAAGCTTAGGGCCAGAGAATTTAGGAACTGGCCCAAGGTCACAGCCTACTGGTAGGCCAAGGACAAGAAACCTCACCTTTATTTACCATCCAGTGTTCTGTCTCCTTCATTTGCAATATCAAGTAGGATGAGGTTTGGTTGTAACAGACACCCCCAAGATAGTACCTTTACTCCTTGTTGTAAAATAAGTCAGAAACAAGCAAATCAGATGTAAAAGAAAGCAGAAGAGGGCATGGCAGCTCCACAGGGTTAGGGACCTAGACTCTCTCTGTCGTATCACTTTGCCATGTGTAGCTTTCTTCCCAAGTTCACGTCATGGTCCAAGATGGCTCCTGGAGCTCCAGCCATAACATCCAGCAGCTGGAAGGAGGACGCTCTTCCCTTCCAGAAGACTTTCTGGAAGTGTCACACAATGCTTCTGTCTCACTGGCCAGAATTTAGTCTCTGGCCACACTAGATAAATGGGAGGCTGGAAATTGTCATCTCTTAGCTGGGTGCCTAGTGAAAAGTCAGGGCTTGTGTTCTGTTCTTAAGAAAATTCGAGGGAGTGGCCACTGGGAAGCAGGTAGAACCTTCAGGACAGCTCTTTAGTCTCTAAACTGGCTGCCCACATCACCTTCCCCGTCCGTCCTCTACGAAATTCCCAGTCGGGAGGGAAGCTGAAGCAGTAGATCTTGCTGGCAGAAAAACAAGTTTTGTTTTGTTTTGTTTTTTTCCTTCCTCCTTCAGATAAAACTCTGCCTCTGCAAGAGTTTGCATCATGGGACTTTTTAATATAATGCCACCTAGCATAGTTTTTTTTTTTTTTTTGTCTTTTTTTGTTTGTTTGTTTTTTGTTTTTGTTTTTGGCACTCCTCTATTTTTGGTGCAAGCCAAAAACAACATTGGTATAGCTTTGGTCCCTTCCTGGATTTTGTAACACGTGAGGACATGAGGGTAGAGATTTAGATTGCCAAAGGAAGATGTGATTGATAAGAATGTGCCGGTGTCTACATGCGTATTTCTAGAAGGGAAGGGGAACCTCCATTCCCATGCATCCTGGGACGGCTCCAGTCATGTCTCAGACTGAAAAAGTGTGAAACACTGATTTCGCTCATGTGACGATTCTTCAAGTAACAAGGAACCGGGGAACAAGGAACCGGGGCTGCTTCTTTGAACGCCTAGAGGCAGTTAGGGGCTCCGAATGTGAGAAACAAGAGTGTGAAGCAGCCTAGAGATGGTTGAGTCCAACCACCTGCTTTTATAGAGACAAAAAACCCGAGGCCCAGAGACATTACCGGTTTGCCCAAAATTTACAGAGGTGGGTCTGGGATCCCACCCTTCTGACTCCTGGGCCAAGCCTTTTTTTTTTTTTTTGCCTGTACCTGTTGTCTCTCTGAAATATATAGATTTTATATTGTTCCCTAGCCATTTAGTGTGTGTGACTCTTGTTTCCCCAACTAAAAACTCTGAACCTCTCTTCTATTCGAAGCACCAGGTAAATCCTTGGTGTAAGGAGGATACGAAGGTGAGGAAGACACCGGTTTCTCTCCTAAAGAATTTGAAGTCCACACAGGAATGGAGATGTGTCAACAACTAGCTGGAAGGCAAGACGGGGGCGCTGAGGGGCACAGGGACAAGTATGGGCTGATCGATGTGGCTGGGGTGAGGATTGTGGAAGAGCCCATGGCAAGGGTCCTTGAAGAAGAGAGGGAGGGAAGGAAGAGGTCATCTAGATCAGGTGAAGGTCACAGACGGAATCTGAGAGTTACAATGCTAGCTAAAACCTCCCTGCCCTGGGCACCATTGCTGGAATTTGGAAGGCTCAGGAGTAGGACCCGAACAAGAGAAGGCCAGGAGGGTCTCCTCCGCCTCCAGGGAGCAGTGCTAGTCCTAACTTGTTGGGTCCTTTTCTTGGCCCTTTGTGTGGCCATTAAAATGCCTGAAAGGGACCCAGCACAGCTTGATCTTGCCAAGGCCAGTTGAGCCAGGATCTCTAGGAGTGGCACTGAGGAACCTGTCTACTTAAAGTTCCCTTTGTGATACTGGTGTAAAAGAGGACAGTTTATTTTATTTTTTAAAATGTATTTTGAGAGAGAGTGCGAGAGGAGCAGAGGGAGACAGAGCATCCTAAGCACGTTCCGTGCTATCAGCACAGAGCCGGACGTGGGGCTCAAACCCACAAACCATTGAGATCGGTACCTGAAGTTGAGATCGGTGCCTGAGCTGAAGTTGGACGCTGAACCTACTGAGCCACCCAGGCGCGCCAGGCAAGGGGACATTTTAGAGCTAAGGAAAGAGGTGAGCGAAGCCTTGGTGCAGGTGGCAGGAAGGAGGTGTGGGGCATAATCGGCTCAACTCCGCGGTGGAGCCTCTAAATGGAGGGGACCCGGTAGGAGAACTGAACCGCTAGGTCCCCGGTTTCCCTGGACTCACTCCTCGTTTTGCAGATGAGGACACAGAGACCCAGGGCAGTGGAGAGCCTTCCGGGGCCGGCCCCGCAGCTGGTTACGGAGCGCCGTGGTCTGCACCCCTCCCAGCCGGGTCCAGTGCCACGTTCATTCTGCGTGCCACCTCCCTCTGCCGGTGGCTCAGTCCACGTCGAAGCCTCTACACGGCCAGTGATGAGAAAGACTGTGTGGCTGTGGGCGACGTTCTTCATTTGTGTGCAGGGAGAGGTCCGGCTGTTTTCAAGAGTGTTAATGAGGAAGTTGCCTGGTCCCCATTTTAGCTTGTCTTTCTTCTGGCTTCCGAGGCGGGCACGCAGGGCTGGGCTTCGGAGAAGAACTGGCCGGTTACGGTGGTAATGGTGGTAATGGTGGGGGCGGAGGTTATCACTCTCCACCCCTGTTTGGTGGTGGGGATGGGGAGGGGGGCAGTGCTCCGCGAGTGATAGGGCCGGTTGTGATAGGGTTGGCAGGAGGGACTAAGGAAGATTGCTTCTGTCGGAGCCGTGAGCTCAAGTGGCAAAGGCTGCCCCAGGGTAAAAGGGACAGCCAGCAGCTGCTGCCTGTCTCTAGTCGGTTTCTTGGCCGTGGTGAAAGGCATTGCTTGTTCTTTGTCTTCCCTTGGAGACAGCGGAGTCCAGGCTTGTCCTGTTTCTCTTTTTGTACTCTCCCATGAGCCCCATACTCCTTCTCAGAAATCCTTTTGTCAGAATATCTGCAATAATTTGCTCAGTGTCTGCTTCTTCTGACAAATGGGGGCCTCCCTGAGCGTCTGGCTTGCTCCCCCCATACCCTCAGCGCCTTGCACAGAGCCCAGCACGCAGCAGGCACTAAAAAAACATGTGTAGATGGTGCAGTAGGCTCACCAAAGGGAGAACCACTCAGTTGGACCTTTGGGACGCAGGTTCTTGCCTGATTCTGTCCCTGATGCTCTGTGGGATCGTGATCAAGTCGCTGTCTCTCCGTGCCTTGTGTTTCTGCAACAACAACAATAAATAAAACTAAATTGCAAAAAGCACCACAGTCTGTTTGTCAACATCGGACTCTTATCAGATGTGACAGTTAACTGAGTTTCGGGGTTCCTGATTCTAGGAACTGCCACTTGCTAGTCAGTACTGCCTCAAGGGAGGTGGTGGGGGTCAGTCCTCAGAGCAGAGAAGCCTCAACTGGCTACACCCTTGGATGGTTTTATTTACACAAGGGATGGCAGGGCACCTGGGTGGCTTAGTCAGTTAAGCGTCCCACTTCGGCTCAGGTCATGATCTCACGGTTCGTGGGTTTGAGCCCCGCGTAGGGCTCTGTGCTGACAGCTCCAAGCCTGGGGCCTGCCTTGGATTCTTTGTTTCCCTCTCCCTCTGCCCCTCCCCCACTCACACTCTGTGTCTCTCTCTCTCTCTCTGTCTCAAAAATAAATACATATTAAAAAAAGTTATATACACAAGGGATGGCCCCAATTTGTTTAACTAAGTACAGAGCAAAAAGTCTATTCAAGAGAGATGTGAGACACCAGTCACAACTCATACAGGTGCATCTGTGTTGCTGGTGAGGAAGGAAATGCCAAGACAGAAAGGAAGCAGGGTGTCTAACTTAATGGGGGGTTAGATCAGAGCTGGTCTTACCTGGATGGAGGGTCTGGATTACAGGCCTTAGGGGGATTTTGTCCATCATCAGGGCCAATGGCTGGATGGGTTTGGGGACAGATTTCTGCTCCTTTGCTGATTTCCCCGATGCTACGGGCAATGGTGTTGGCGTGGCTACGGATTTGCAGCCAGCACCTGCTGAAAGCCCTTGCCTTGGGAGAAGCTCCGGCAGGATCCAGGAGCTTTGGGGAAAAACCTGCCCGGCTGGCAGCTCGCTTTGCCCCTTTCTGCAGGGCCCCCAGATCCTCACTAACAGGGGGACCAAGGACCCAAGTGTCCCCTCCAGGCCTGCCGGGCGCCCTCCCCTCTGCCAGCTTGGGGCTTATCCCTCTTGGCTCTTCCGTGGCTCGGGAGGGACCCAGCCCGAATCGTCTCGGCTCCAAGAGAGAAAAGGAGGAACATCTGTTAACACAAATGCTTTTCTAATTTCTTTTTAAATCTCACTCAGCATCTGCGTTAAACAAGGCTGATCGGCTTGTACAATATTTAATTTTGGAACCATTTCTAAAGGCACTTGTAAGTGGGGAGCCATGGGCAGAGCAACAGACTCCTGAATCTTTCATAGCGTGCTGGCGAGGAGCTTCCGCCAGGCTCTGTCCTAATCACACAGAGGAGAATAAGCAGGGACAGGATTTCTTAATAACAAATACCTTTGCAGCACCTCATTAAATCACTGCATTTCAGAGACACAGCAGGACATTTGGGTGAGTAAATACTGCAATCTCCCAGTCTGGAGGATTTTCACATCTGAGTTATTTCTCTTGCATATGATCAGTTCCTTCTCTCTCTCTTTTTAAAAAATTTCCACAAATGATTTTAGCTGATGAGTTCAATTAACGAAGACATTAGAGCAAAGTTGAGAAGCGTCTCTCTCCCTCTCCTCCTTTCCCTTCCCTGGCTTCTCCCCGCCCTACAGCCACAGAGCTGTATTTTGTGTGGTTTTGCAGTTTAACAAATCGCACTGCCAAATGAGAGATGAGAGAAGAGGGGGTGGGGAGGGCGATGCTGCTTGATGGGAAAACAAAGCATTCCCTTGCTGGCGGTTCTGAGGATGGCCATAAATGGAGCCTGGGAAGGAGAGGCAGCCAGGGGCGGGGCTTGGCGGGTGGGGCGGAGCTTGGCGGGCGGTGCGTCCCGGCTCCTGACCACCTGCGGATGTGGGTCCCTTTCTGTGGGGCCACACCCGGTCTCCAGGAGGACTTGCAACAGGACAAGACAACTGAGGAAAACCATCTGTTTTCAGCTGCTCTTAGATGTTACTGTGCATGCACTGTGCGCCAGGCTCTGTACTAGATGCACAGAGTTAATGTTGTTGTGAAAAAAATCTAAGCCAAAGCGGCTCTTTCCCGCATCCTCTCTTACTACAGTTGAATCAATCAGCCCATTGATCAATACATCAAGATTTTAATGAAGAGGTCATAAACTGGCAGCCCATGGACTAGCTCAGAAACAGTGTTTGTTTATCCTAAATACTGTTGGTTGCTTCTTGTTAAAAATAGAATCAATTGCTTCAGTGCAGTGTTTTTAAAACTGTGATTTATGGCCCCTTCGTGGGTCTCAACATCAGTTTAGAAGGGATCCCAAGTTGCCTATCCTTACATTTTGATTTTGGGAAAAATCTATCTCTAACTAAGTTCTTAAGTAGTATATTTTCTGAGTCTTCCAATGCATGGGGGATATTTTCTCTTATTTCCATAAATAAACATCACTCTAGGAATGCAAATGGAGGGGGATAAGGAAGATGGGATAAGATAGAATGGAATGAGATAAAATGGACAGAAACGAGAAGAAATCAGAAAAGAGGAGGGAAAAGTGTCAGCATGGATGGCCCACGGTCAGGTAAATACTGTTGCTAGTTTGTGGTTTGTTTCTGTGATGGTCTGCGATCTAGAATGTACCTCTTCCTCTGGGTCCCAAGCAGCGAAGCTGGGAGCCTCTGCTCCCAGTGGGAATGCCCAATGTGCCCCTCGCATTGGTGAATAGGGCATTTGCCACAGGCAACCTCCATGTTGGAATCCAGTGGCAGCCAGTGATGTGGCCACCAGTGGCCAGTGGCATCAGTGTCCTGTGGTCTGGAAATGGCAGGCTTTGTCCCCCTTGGATCCTACTTTCCACTCTTGTTTCTTAGCTTCTCCTCAGTTCCCTGAGCTCATCAAGCTGCTTCTTATAAAGTGTCATCTCCTCACGTTGGCCAAAGTTGGCTTCAATGCTTGCAACCAAGAACCCAGCTGTATTTATAAATTAGGGGATGTCACATAAAAGGTTGAATTTTTAATTTGTTTTGGAAGCAGAAAAAGGGAAGATCTAGGTTTAGGTCTGTGTTTCTCAATGGCAGGCCTGTAGATGATATATATATATTAGTGTCCTGTGGCTTCTATAGCACATTGCACAAACTGGATGGCCTTAATACAATAAGGAATGTGTTCTGTCACAGTTTTGGAGATCAGAACTCCAGAAGGAGTTCGGTGCTTCCTCTGGGGTTCAAGGAGAGCATCTCTGTTCCTTGTTTCTCCTAGCTTCTGGTGGCCGCCCTGTCATTCCCGGGCTGGTGGTCACGTCACTTCAGTCTGCCTCGGTCTTCACGTTCCCTGTTCCCTGTGTCTGTGTTGTCTCCCTTTGCCTGATTCTTGTAAGAACACTTGGGATGGCATTTAGGGAACCACATTCATAATCCAGGATGATCTCTTTATCTCGGGATTCTTGAATTTACCTCTGCAAAGACCCTTTTTCCAAATGAGGTCACATCCAAAGGTCCTGGGGATTATGAGTGGACATGTGTTTTGGGAGATTTTGACTTCCTGATTTAGGGGCTGCCTGCCCCACATCCAGGCACAGTGAGGAGATGCAGAAAGGCAAGGCATGGTTTCCACCCTCAATAACCTGTCTCCCAGAGCACAGGTGTCCAGAGGAGGCTGGGGTGGTGGTGAGGGCTTCATGGGGCTGGTGGGTCTTGTATGGGTCTTGTGGGATTTGGATGAGTGGAAGGGGGTGGGGTTGGCAGTTTCCTAGTATGAACTCTGAGTGCCACGGAGCTGGTAGCAAATAGAACAAAGTCTGTGCTACTGTGAAACCCAAGAAACAAAGGCGTATGGGCATCAGATAGTATAATTGAGAATGGAAGTGTGAATACCAAAGGAAAGGGCGTGCTGCTATTTTCCTAGGGTGGCCACCTCTGATAAGGTGACATTTGAGTAGAGTCATAAAAGAAGGGAGGGTGAGAGCCACATATGTAGTTCTTGGAATCCAAGCAGGGAGAAAAGTATGTGCAAAGGCCCTGAGACAGCCACATGCTTGGTATGTTCAGGGAGTGGCCAGAAGGCTGACGGTGTGGCCGAACAGGATCTAGCAGGCAAGTGGTGGGAGATGAAGACCGGAGGGGGCTGTGGTCATCGCGTGGACTTTTCAAGAGTTGAGGATCCAGGGGACGTTTCTTAACAGGCCTTTCCATCCAGGGATCATGAACATAGATGAGGGGAAAAAAAAATTCTTCAATTTTACTAACCTCTAAGTGGAGTTTAGCATTTCCTTTGATTACAAATGTAGGCACCATCGGTAGCATGGAATCCACAGTCACTTAGGCAGTATGTGTGACTTTGTCACCAGTGGAAATCGCAGATATTTTCACATCACATTACAGTTATTACACTTAATCTTGAAATACTGTTTTCTCCCGGTACTTCTTCAAAATTATGTAATTAGACCTGCCACTAGAACTCATTATTTACTGCATTAATAAAAAGCTCATATATTACTATATCACAAATTAGTTTTTAAAAAATATTTTTATAACTGCACTTCAATCTAATTTATTTCCTATGTAATCCTATGTATTTTATTTTATGCATTTAAAAGACATTATTCTGGGAAGAGGTCCAAAGGCTTCACCAGACTGCCCAGGGGTCCTTGGCACATGAAAAGGTGATGGACCCCTGTCTTCAAGCCGTTCGGATGTAGCCCCCCCCACCTTGGTTTTACCCTTTGGCCTCATTTCTGGCCACCCCTCCCCGCCTGCCCCCGTGACCCTGTGCTTCATCCACACCCAACTACAGACACTCGCTCCAAATGGTGTGCTCTTCCTTGCCTGCAAGCCTTTGCCAGGTGCTGTTCCACACCCGCTCCTCCTGCTTTGAACACTCTTGCCCTTTGCCAGCTCCCGCTGGCCCTCGGAGTCTCAGCTTCACCGGCACTTTCTGCAGGACACCTTCCCCGATTCCCCTGCCGCTGGGGGAGTGTCAGCATGCTCGGGAGGACTGTGTCCTGCTCTGTTCTCCCCTGGACCACCTGCTCCCGGAAGGTGAGGGCTCAGGGCAGCTGCCTGCGGGCTCCCCAGCGCTTAGCCCTGTGCCTGGCACGCAGCAGGGCTCAGTGCACACAGAGTTTCCATGGACTCCAAGAATGAATCGTCTCACGGACTTCTGAGACAATCTTGTGATGTCGTTGGTATTTGCTGCCTTTTGTAAATGAAGAAAGAGGAGAGAGAGGGATTAGCCAGTGAGGGAGAGCAGCCGGAGGAAGAGGCTCAGAGATTTGGGGACAGTACGGAACCTGCTAGAAGCCGGGGCGCCGTGGGGCTGCTGGGGTCAGTGAGGGGAGGTCAGGCCTGTCGCCCCTCCTCCCGCCCTCTGGGGAAGAAGATCGGGAGACTTTGGTCACCGGGTCTGGTAACAGTTCTTGTCATTTCACACCTCAGCCTCTTCTCTGAACTTGGAATTCCTGGCCTTTTTTTGCCTTTACCACCTGACTGATGTCTTGTTTCTTCAGGCAGCGTAAGGGTCACGTCTTGGTTTCATAAAAGAGTCAAACGAGATAGATTTGACTTTTCCTCTCTAGCGCTCATTAGCTGGGTGACCTTGAGCAAGTTTCTTAGACCCCAAGAGCATCGGTACATGTAGGTTCCCCACTAGACTCGTGCCCCTGGCAAACCCCCGTTCTGAGTGACACCTGATTTGTTTGTACCCTCCCCGATTTTGCTCATCTTATGCCCTCTGCCCGTGTGCTGGTGCTGCTCTGGAGACCTTCCAGGCCGGCTTTCTATGTGTAGAAATCATACCCATCTTTCCAGGCCCAACTCAAATGCCACCTTCTTTTTTGAAATCTGTGATGCTGTGTGGCACCGGGCAGATGACGTAACCACCCTGGCCTCCGTTTCCTCGCCCACCTACAGGGAATCCCTGTGAGGGTGAAATGAGCCAACATCTGCAAAGAGGCTTGCACACAGTAGGCGCCCACCACAGGCTGGCTTCCTCCTGACCAGGGCGTTGGAAGAAGCCAGCTCCGTGTGCGTGGAGGCTCTGCTCTTGTCTAAGTTAACACGGATGGGCATGCGGTCACCTCTGTGAGACGTGCTGTCTGTCCCCAGGCGCGTGCACTTCCTTGCTCTCCAGCTTGCCTTCCTCTTGCTGTGTCCCATACAGATCTCCTCTATAAATGTTTCAGCGCCTCCTTCATAAGCAATGAGGCTGCAGCCTGGGTCATATCCACACCAAAGGGCTGCTCTAGGAGCAGGATGGAATTCTCTTGCAAGATAGCTAAGGGACCTCTCCATTGGCCTGTGCCTTGGGAGCAAAGCTTGAGGCTACCTGTCTTTACCTGGGCGGATGCTCTGGGCAAAGAGTACATGCCACCAAGTGGGTTTTTTAACGCCGGTCTGGAAAAGTGGTCAGGGAGGAGACCTGGCATTTACAGAGGGTCCTTTGGGATAGGCATTTGTCAACCTTGTTTTGGACCCTTGTACTTCTCTGTTCTGGGTGGTAGGTATTTTTTGCCCCCATTATATAGACTAGGAAACTGAGGTCCACAGAGATTAGGAGTTTTCTCCAGGTTGCACAGCTTGTGAGGGTCACAGCCAGGAATCAAATTTTTGCTGGTCAGCCGCCAAAGCCTAAATTCTTCCCATTCTGCCCATCTTTCTGTGTACTCTGGCCCCCCACCACCAGTAAACAAGAAGGCTAGGTTGCTACGTCCCCTTGGGGGGCAGGAGTCTGGCTGGCTCAACCGGGGTAAGGTGCACATAGATGCTGCAGGACTGCACCTGTTCCAACCTGCACAGCACAAATGAGATAGATCAGGCCGGGAGTTCCGTGAGGTTACCATCGTAAAGGATTGAGAGTGAGGGGAGCATCTGGATTCCTAACCTTGTGGCCTGGGGTCCAGAGAACCTACCAGGGGCGCTGTGGCATCTGGGGGCTGGGGTGCTAACCGGGCCATCGAAGTAACGATGTCATCTGCCCACATGAGCCCTGACCAAGTTGCTCTGGCTACGGGACCCCACAAGCCCGGGGCACTACCTGTGTGCTCGGGGAGGGGATCCCCTCATTCAGGGTTGAAAAGGCCTCAGACACATTTAGCTGGACTTCTGATTACTGGCTCTAATCATTGGGTCCACTCACTGAGCCTCCTAACTCCTCCTTCTTTATCTTCTCATCCAGTGAAGTGCAGGATGTCTGTGGGGCCCTCTCGTTCATCTTCTTCCTGTGGCCACAGTCTGACCTTGGGCCGTATGGGCCGTATATAGTTAAGAGCATGGACTCTGGAGCCAGACCTCTGGCTGATTGCAACCCTACATACTTGCTGTGTGACTTCTGTAACCACTCTGTGCCTCAGTGTCTCCATCTGTCGAATGGGGATAATAATTGTGCCAGCTTCGTCAACTCTCCCCTGTGCCCTCATGTGTATACACTGTGGTCCAGCCACGCTGGACTCTGCCTGCCTCTGCCTTTGATCAGTCTGTGTTCTGCTAGAGCGCCCGCCCCTGACCAGCATCCTCCTTATCCTCTTCTGGAAATGTCTGTGAAAATGCCTCTCTGGGTAATTCTGCCTCCACCCTGAACCTGGTCCGTGAGCGCCATAGCACCCCTGGAAGACATTGCATTCCTTTCCTGGTCTCATCTTTGAGTTTGAGTATGTGCCTTTGCTATAGCAGGCACTCAATACTCATGTGTTAAACCAAGGTCCTCTTACAATTTAACTTATTTCTTCTAAGTAAGTGCCCCTCAGTGACAATTCTTTACGGTTGGGTATCATGTTAAGGTGGAGAAAGCTCACTTTCGTAGACAGTATCTAATCTGATCCTCAGAGCATCTCTACGAAGGAAGTTATTAGCCCACTTTGCAGATGGGGAAGGGAGTGTCAGGGATGTTAGGTATATTGCTCAAGGTCACACGGCCAATAGGTGGTGGGCAAGACTTCTGCCTCTGAATCCCAGTGTCCTTCCTCTCTCAGACATTCTCTCACCTCTCCCTTTGTTTAGAGGTAAATGTGGTGAGCATCCCATGTTGACCCAAGACATTTTGAAGCGACAGCTCTTGCCCTAGATAACTGATTGGGAAGCTTGAGGTTCACAGGTCTCCTCTTTCCCGATCCTGAGGGCTGTCTCCTCCTCAGGAACTTGAGCGAAGAGCAGAAAGCATAAGCGGCATCTGGGGTCCCGTACCTAGTGGGCAGGACAGTTCAGTGGTTTGGAGCCACACAGATCTGGGATCAAAATCTACTCACCGTGGTTCCTTTCCATCTGTGTGAGACGGTTTAATTTATTTTTTTTTAATGTTTATTTTTGAGAGGAGGGGGAGGGACAGAGAGAGATGGGGACAGAGGATCCAAAGTGGGCTCTGTGCTGACAGCAGTGAGCCCCATGCGGGGCTTGAATTCACTAACCGCGAGATCGTGACCTGAGCCAAAGTTGGACGCTCAACCTACTGAGCCACCCAGGTGCTCCCAAGACGGTTTAATACCGCATGCTTCATATAGTTGTGATGAAGGACAAATGGCATGTTTGGAAGTCCTATAGCACAGTGCCTGGTGCCCCAGGGATGCCCCATAAATAGCTAATAATAACAGTCAACATGGAGGATTTACTTTGTACCGGGTGCTGCGTTATTTCCATGCTTGTCTCATTCACTCCTCCCGACAATCCCTTGCGATAAGGTCGCTGCCTCTGTGACTCCTTTTTGGCAGATTAGGAAGCTGAGCCACCACACTTTACATTGCTGCCAAATGCCACACCGTTTTGAAACAATGTCACCAGAGCAAGGCTGCCCATTTGCTCATAGCTGCATCCCTAGCTTTCTGCCTGGTACCAGGCCCACAGTTAGAGTCTATCCATGGAAACTGTGTTACATTATATTACTGTAAACAAATCTGGAGGACGGTGTTGACATGCTTAGCCTGCCAGGGTGGGGTAGGAAGTCTGAGCTCAGGAATGTGCTGCTAGGGATGTGATATGGATGGCAGCGGGGGGGCGGGGGACGGGGGGAGGCTGGCGCTGGGCTGTGGCCACTGCAGGACCACAGAACCGGGAAGGGAAGAAGCCGCCTTTCTTCCCCAGGCACTGGGGCTGGAGGCAGAGCCCTGGGCCACTGGTGCCTTTGGTGCCCACCATGACACCCTGATGGATGGAGTCTGACAGAGTGCCCTCGTTGGTCCCAGCGCCACCTACCACCAGCCAAGCCGGCTGGGGACTGAGTCTAGCTGAGATGCTGGCCTCAGGCAAAGATAGTCGCTTTGTGCAAACAATGCCTTCTCCTTGGGGGCTCTGTGTCCCTGGGCATCCTCTCACAGAAACTGACAGTGTGGAGCAGAGCACCAGCAAGGCCGGACCCACAGAAGCTGTCTGACCAGGGTTGGCCCTATATCTGTGGCAGTCATGGCCAGTCCTGCTCAGTCCTGCTCAGATCAGGAGGCCTCCGTGGGATCCCTCCCTTCGCCTACCTCTGGAGGGGTGAGGAGACTATCGGAGGTGAAACTGCGTGGTGGTCCGAGTAGGAAACTAATGATACAGAAGGCTTTTCTGGCTTTGGGTCCATGTCCCTGACACCCCACCCCCCCTACCAACTGCAATATGATGGCCCACTTCTTTCAAGGACTTATTGAAGCCTAGGGCTGAGGGGGCTTCAGAGTTCCCTAGAGATCATGCTCATCAGGTACCAAGAGGACCCTCTGTGTGAATTTGACATGGCACTTTCTGTTGGGCACAGCGGGCTTGGGGGATGTGGCCCTATGCCAGGAGGCCAGGCTTGCTGAGTCACCTGGCACCTGCTGAGTTCACTTGACTTCTCACCTCGGCAAGTTCACATCCTCAGCCTGGCCTACACGTGGTCTCATAGTAGCCAGATTTCAGCAACTACCAGTCTCCCCTCCAGCCCATCTTGTGGCCAGGTTGGTTCCTTTTAAAAATATATTTTTTTAAGTTTCTGTATTTTTGAGAGAGAGAGAGAGAGAGAGAGGGAGGGAGGGAGGAAGAGAGAAAGGAGAGAACGATCCGGGGAGAAACAGAGGGAGGGGGAGACACAGAATCCGAAGCAGGCTCCAGGCTCTGAGCTGTCTGCACAGAGCCCGACATGGGGCTCGAACCCACCAACCGTGAGATCATGACCTGAGCTGAAGTCAGACACCTAACCAACTGAGCCACCCAGATGCCCCGTCGTTGGTTCCTTTTGGCGCTCCCTGCTGCCATAGAGCCTTTTGCTCTCTCTCCCTGGAACATTCTTTCTGTTCTTACCACAGTAACTGTCACTCACCCCATTGGTCTCAGTGGAAATGTAATTTCCTCGGGGTAGCCCTTCCTGACCTCTCAGGTTGGGTCAAGACCCCATTTTACACTCTTGTGACAAATAGCTGGCATTAATGACTTGTGTATCTGCCCCCTTGTCACCCCCCCCCCCCCACTTGACACTTCAGGAGTGTAGGCTCCATGAGGGTTAGGACTGTTTTGTTTCCTATAGTATCTCCAGCTTCAGGAGCAGTGCCTGGCTCATGGTAGGCTGTCAATAAGTAAATATCCATTGCGTGACTGAAAAGCCTTTCTCTGATTTACTGGCCCTATAGGAAGCTTGGGGAGAGCTTCGGTAACAGCACTTTCAAAAGGGCAAGGACCCGCCATGGTGAAATGGCTCATCCAGGCATCTGGGAGCTGATGCGGCTCTTCTGTGCATCCTCTCTGCCCCAAAGGGTGTCCGTATTCAGACTCCAATCATCGGCCTGCACATTCTCACATCTTTCCCATGATTATTTACCCTTTGCTCTCTCCCCAGTGTTCCAGGGAAGGTTCCGGCTGTCTATGCACTGAGCTCAGGGAAACACAGCATCATCACCACCTCATCTTTCACTTTGAGCTGGCAATCGATCTTGCTTCCAGCAGACTTATTTTCAGCATAGGGCTTGTGGGCCAGCGCTAATTTGCATGCTTGGCTCTGCCCCTTGGTTGCCGAATGTCCTAGATGATTGTCTTGAGACAAAGGGACCCTCTCTGACCCCCTCTTGTTTCCCTCTTCTAAATACAAAGCCAGAGTTGAGGTGTTGACTGTACAAAGCAGGGTCCCAAGTGAGGAGGAAGAACCTCAGAACCTGGAGAGGAAGGAGGGACGGAGACTACCTCTGCTAGATGTGAGGGCCAGGCCTGTAAGCCCAGCTGTCCTCCCCGGGGTCTGGACTTGGCTGGGAACTACATGCAGCTCTTATCCCCTCTTTTAAATATGTCATAAGCTCCACTTTTTACTACTTTTTTTTTGTACTATATCCTTTTAACTAACATTTGTTGAGCACTTAGTTGGGTAAGTTCATGGTGCTGGAAGCTAGGATTGGGGTAGGATGACAAATGGGCTTTCAAGACATTCGCCAGCCTTTGCCTTGCTTCAACGTCACGATCTGGGGCGAGCAGAAAGATTCCAAGACAAGTATTTATAACTCATGTGCTAAGGACAGAGTAACCAAGGTGGGCGGGGAGAGAACGAGTTAACATGCCTAGAGACTTGTCAGGGAAGGCTTCACAGAGAGCTTGCCATCCACTCTGTGTCTCTGGAAGCCAAGAGCTTGTGCAAAGAGAGATGTTCCAGGCAGAGGGGAACAGCACTTGTGAAGGTATGGAGGACAGAAGGTTGACAATGAACTTGAGAAAGAGCCTCTTTAATGTGGCTAGAAGGTAGAGCTTGTGCTAGCAAGTGGTGAAGGATGGGGTGGGGAAGAAAGGCCATCTGAAAAGCTCATGGTCACTTCTGACTCTTTACATGCTGCCTACCTCTCTAAATAGACTGTAAGGGCCTTGGTGGGGGGGGGCACCTCACCCTCAGACAGGAGGCCCTATCCTTGCCTCCCAGCTCCAGGCCCGGTGCCTGTGCCCAATAGCCAAAGGAGTTGCCCAAGACTGGCCAGGCTGGGTGGCAGGGCCACCTGGAGCCAGAATGGATCCTCCCACATGAAGTTTGAAAGGAAGCATCTTGCAGCTCTGTCTAATTACAGGGTAAGTGAGCGGGCCTCCCTCATGGTTAATTTGCTATGTGCCTTTATTGCCAGCAGAAGACAGATGATTCACAGAGGGTATTCCATATAGGCCTGCCAGTAATTGTCTTTATGACTTCATGAGCCTTTTATGGCCCCCGCTGGGAAAGGTGCTTTATTTTTCTTCTTTTAATTCTCCATTTTGGGTCGGTAAATAACCAACTTTCTGGGAGCAGGAGGAATGTCAAGTTCAGGATCTAGGTGAAACAATCCCAACAAGATAGGCCATGGCCGCCAGAATGGAGGCTGGGGTCAAAGGCCTGGGACAAGGTGACTGATTCTCCCAAAAGTACATGGAGTGGATAATCCCCAACAGTGATTAATATATACATCATCAAAATTTAAAAATGAGTAAATGTTTCTTTTCAGCAGATTTGCTTTCTCAATGACGCTTGGCTTAGATTAATGATAATGTGAGTTTATGTTTCCAAAGTACACACAGATTGCTCTGCTTGGAGGGTTGAGGGGGGTGGGGTGGGGATACATTCATAGGTAGGGAGGGAATTGGTGTTGGCCGCAAACTTGCTGTGTGAGAGAGGATCCACAAGTACATTGTATTTAACATCTAGTCTGCCCATGTGCAAGATGGGCAACAGTCAGGTACTTGAGAATGTGTGGCGTTGCATTTCTCTGGTTCTGTCCCCTACTGGCTTGCAAAAGCTACTTGCTAAATTTTTAGGAATTTCGTGAGCTCTTTTAGGTCACGTTGACCGCTTGCAATCAGCCATGGCGGGGTTAGTTACACCTAGGTAGTTGGCAAACCCCTACAAAACAGAGCCCCGCCCCACCCTTGTCTGGTTGTTAAAGTGTTTTAGCAATCCATACAACTAGAGTGTTCAAGCAGGGGTGAAGGACCACGGGGCAGGATAAAAACCGTATAAGCTAATATTTATTGATCACTTATCATCTGCCTGTTTGAAGCACTTTACATATACAAACTGATGAATCTTCTCAACAGACTTCTCTGGCTGGTGCTTGCTGAGCCTAAAACTGTGCCCAGAAAGCTGAGACTTGGGGTTAGAGCTGGAAGAGATTATTTACCCCATCTCTATTCCCTTGTTTTACAGGGGAGGAAATTGACAGCCAGGGAGAGGAAATGTGCTGGCCAAGGTCAGTGGCCAGGTGATGATGGGTCTATTGACTTCCCAGCTAGTATCTATTGTCCTGCTCGTACTCTTCCAGCTTGCCACGACATATAGCCTTGCCTAAGTCCAGGCAAGAGCTGAACCCAAAGCCTGGGAGTTCACCAAAGGAGGCCACCCCAAGCGGGAGCCCCTGGAATGAGCCCCGTGGGCTCTGTTTGTGTTGTTCCCACTGCCTCTGGCGGCTTGACTGGGGATTGTGTGCTCCCTGGTGCCCCAGCTCCATCCAGAGCTACCTCTCCTTCCACTCTGCCATTGTCTGAGGATCCCAGTGGAAGCAATTCAGACTTTAATCTGTCAGCAACAATCGTCTGGAAGACCAAGAAAAAATAAATAAAAATTAAAAAACCAACCCAGAGTTTTGCCTTTTAGCTCAAAGTCCTTAGCTGAGGGGAGTGGGGAAAGGAGAGAGGTGGGCTGAAACTTTCATGGCCAAAGTGATCAGCCCTGACAGTTGACTATGAACTGCATAAGGGTTCAAGGTGAGCCCAGTGTGGACTGGGGTTAGCCTCTGCAGCTTGCTTTGATGATTGCCGTTGGCACAACAAGGGTGTCCTGAGTCAAGGACAAGAGACTCAAGATGAAAATCCCCTCAATTCTGAAATATATAGGTATATTCTAATATAGACTGCATTGTAATATGGTAAACATTCCAATGCAGACTACAGGATCAGTTAGTCCCAGAGCTGAAGGGGCCTTCTAGAATGTTCTTTCTGCTTCCAAGCTGGGTAAGCAACTGTCTCCTGGGAAGAATGAGAGTGTGGGTGTTTCTTTTGCAGAGCAGGGCGCTCCCACACAGGGACAACGGAATGCCTTCCTACGTCAGAGGGTGTTGCTGGCAGACAGGGTGCTTTCTGTAGGCTCCAGTGCCAATGTGCCCAGGCCACCTTCCACAAATAAATTCCCCTTTTTGAGGCTCAGTTTCCTAACCAGTTAAAGAGAGGTTTCAGACTGTATGGTCCCTTCCAGCTCTTACATCCTAAACAAAAGAGAACATTTCAAAGATGGAATTAAACACACACACACACACACACACACACACACACACACACACACACAAATTGACAAATAGGGAAAGCTTTCAAAAATCTCATTCAAATTATTGCTGGATTTGTCTGTTAGTGAGATTTGTTTCTTTGCATGTGCTAATTGGCCTTGGCATTAATTAATCTGATTTCATTATATTTTCTTTAATTTGTCAAGATATCATTTCGTTACTGGGTGACAGAGCACTTTGGAGGATTGTTACAATTGGAATATATTTCCCCCCCCCCCTTTTAAAGTTCCTGGAGAAAAGTCGTTATCAATTAAGTTAATTTGCATACACATTAGGTTAATCGTTTTAGTTTAGCCAAATTTGTGGAAATTTACATAGCAAATTGACCCTCCACATTTCGCTTAAACATATGTAGCACATGGAGTGGTGCATTTTGAGTTGCTAATGAAACTGGGGTTATTTTACACGCTTCTTTTAGTAAAAGAGGTCCAATTAGACCAAGTAATTTTTTATTTCATCCGTAATTGCAAAACAAATAAGCTTCTTGGCATTTTTTTTTCCTAGCGGCAGCATCTCACGGACAGGGACGTTAATAGGGAAGTCATGTTTTCCTAATTAAGCCCGGTTTGATTCCTGCTCACTGTTCCGGCGTCAGCCCTCTGCAGTCTTCTTATAGGTGCTCTTCTGCCTGAGTTGCTAAGCCTCCTGGTATACCTATTAATAGAAGACTCCCCCGCATGGAGCCAACTGAATTAAAAAATGTAACTGGGAAGGCAGGGTGGGAATTTTGACAGATTTGTTTTCAAAAAAATTTTTTTTAATGCCAGAGAAGAGAAAGTTGAATTCAAAAAGGGGTCTTGGTTCTCTCCATCAGGGGAAGAAAAGAGAGGAAAAATAGCTTTTGTTCTCCCCCAGAAAAGAAGTTGGCATAACACATTGGTGGTGTTTCAAGAGTGACTCCAGGGGCTAGCTTGTTCAGTGTCGGAGAATTGGCTGTCGTCCCCCCTTCCAGGGCTGTGGAGCAGTAGGGAGCTTACAGTTATGTGGGATAGTTGCAAAAAAAAAAATAATAATAATAAATAAATCTGGAATCTGAGGCTTTGCTGAGGGGACAGAGGGAGGAATTCTGGCCTCTGTCCTGGAGAGGGCGGGACTCAGAGGTGAGGGGTGTGCTGGGGGGATGCTGGTAGAGATAGAAGCCAGGCTCCTACTCTTTCTCCTGACTCTACACCGAGGACACAGAAGCACTTGACCCACTGGCCTATGCGGAGTTTTTTTCCTTCTAGAACAGATTCTTCTGAATTGCAGAGGAGGAGACTAGAATGGGCAGTGGGTAAGATTTGCATGGACTGAATCAGAAGTGGGTGCTACACCTTCAACACAGAGTCAGGAGACTTGAATTCCCATCCTGGCTCAAGATGGCAAAAAACGGTCACAATGCTTCATGCCTCTCTCTGTCCCCACCCTTTGCCATGTGACACTGCAGCTCTTCTCATTAAGATGTGGGGTCTATTGCCATCCCCCTTGAATCCCGGCTGTCCTATGACTTGCTTGGGCCAATAGCATTCAGCAGGAGTGTGGACATGCCAGTTCCAAGCCTAGTCCTCAAAAGGCTTGCCTGCCTCTGTTCACTCTCTTGGAACTCTGCTGTCACCCAGACCGGCCAGCTGGATGAGATGGTGAGAGACACGTGGCCCTGTTGTCTCCCATTGCCCAGTTGACAGTCCCCAGAAGCAGAGCCACCTCACTGACCTGGAAGAGGTCCCACCAGCCGAGCCCCACCTAAATTTCCAGTCCTCAGAATTGTGAGCTAAATAAATGAGTATTGCTTTTAGGCACTAAGTTTCAGGGTGACTTGTTATGAAGTGACAGCCAGCGCAATCATTAACCAGTTTGGTGTCCTTCTGCCTCCTAAAGCTGAACCAGAGGAGCCCTAAATTTCCTTCCAGCTTTCTAAAGCACTCGAATACCATCTTGGTAGATCTAAGACAGCCTGGCATTTCACCAGAAGGGGCTCGGTTAGGGAACTCTGGGCTGTGATGGGCCCTAGTCTACCAGGGGAATTTAGTCCATCAGCCTCATTAAGTCTACTTCTCATTAAGTCTACTCTGGACGAGAAGAGGATGTGATGGGTATAAGTGGGAAGGAGAGCACTGCCTGTCTTGGGACAAAGAACAGGAACAGAAAACAGCGTTGGGGCTCTGGAACGCGATGCGCCGATGAGGTGGTGTGTGTGCGTGTGAAGTTTTTGAAGACAAAGTTAATGAACCCCCAGGGGTCAGTGGAGGGAGCATGCTTTGAATGACCGTGAGTTTGTTGAGATTTATTATGCAGCAGGTTCTGGGCCTGGACCCTCATCAAGGGGGCTGGAGGCCCATAGCCAGGGGCAATGTGGGCTGGTGCAGGAAGTGCCTGGCCAGCCTTTAGAACTAGGTTTCTCAACTGTGTTTCATCATCATACGCACAGATGCTGGGCACATACAGGACACTTCTGTGGCGTGTCCGAGTGACCGGGTGGTCACTACTTTTTTCCCTTTACCGTTCAAGAGTACATTCAGTGGTGCAACAAGTAAGACTGAGAGGTACAGTGCCTAGCTTCTATAATCAGGGCTTAGTATCTGTGAAATGAATGAATGGCCAATGAATAAATGAACGAGTATTCTGTGGACACACATGAACCCACTCTGATTGAATCAAGCAAATGCTTTGCAAAGTTTGCTTTTTTTTATTGTTTGGAATGCATTACTTCTAAAATATCTTTCAACTGGTAGAGACGTGCTCCTCTGGAAATAGCCCCATTATAGGAAATTCCACCTGCTGGGTTGGGGACACTGGATATCAGTGCAAGCTCGAGAAAGTTCTGTGCCTTCCCTGCTCTCTTGGATTTCTGAGAACCCCATGGACCCCATGAGTTTTCCGTTGTCCCGGCCACACTGGCTCTGGCTCTTCTTCCTTTCCCACCAGCCCGTGGTACCAAGTCCCAGTATTCCTTGTGTTCAAGCAGGACTGACTCGTGGAAGAATCTGGTAGCTTCTTTCTGAGTTTCCCTTATGCTAAGCCAGAGAGGACAGACACTCAATTGAGCACAGTCGCTGTAGTCAAATGCTCGCACTGGCAAGGCGAGGCCCTGATTCCTGACATCAGAAGCCCAGGCACATCCAGGGGGGTGTGGCTGAGTGGCTGGAGCAGGGTCCTAAGCCATCAGGAGTCTTCATGCCTCAGAGGCATCAGAGGAGAAAGTCCTTTTGTTTGGGTGCCTTCCCACCTTCCCCCCTGCACATCTACCCATTTCATCGTCCTTGCCCCGCTCCCCTAGGCTGCCATCTTTCCACGGCATCTTTGTACCCACGCCACTGGCTTCTGATATAATTATTGTGTCTGTTTTCTGTGACCGACTACATTGCTGGAGGGAAAGGGCCACACTTAATCATCTTCCTATCCACCCAGTGCCCAACAGACTGCCTTGAACATAGAACTTAATACGTGTTAGCAGCCAGCCATTTCTGAGCGCTGGGGACTATCTAACATCCTGGAGGTCACACTCCATTGGTGCCCCCCCCTTTCTCTAGGTGAATGTGGAACTGTCCTTAGGTGGCAGAAAGCTCATGTGAGGGGCACATTCCAGAGCCAGGCAGGGAATGAACATGTGTGAATGGATCACTGTAACAGAGTAGGGGGTGGGGGTGATGTGGACAACTGGAGAATGTGTGCCGTGCCTCAGACAGCCAGACCCACTTCTTTGAAAACACTTTTGGCCGAGAAGGTACGACTGAGGTTTCTGGTGCCAGACCGCGACTATAGGGTCAAACAAATGTTAACTCTCCAGCCCCGGGGTGGGGGGTACGTGACTTTGCCTGCACTTTCCCCAGCAGACGCATGGACTTGGAGTCAGAGGGTAAGGTATTAGTCTTGACTCTATCATTACTTGCTGTGTGATACCCAGGCCAAGGCTTTCAGATCATCATGCCTCAGTTTCCACTTATGTGCACTGGGTATACAAACAACAAAATAATATAGGAAAGTGCACTTTTGTAAAACGTAAAAACTGCTCTACAAAGGCAAGGTGCTGACCTTCGGGTTCTTGGTAGAATCCTGTATGGCTTCTCTCTGGAGCTGCCTGTGCCCTGACCTCATCATCATTGGGCAAGGATCAGCACGGGTTGGGTGTGCCCACTTCTCACCCCATGGGCCCCACCCCTTGCCCTCTTGCTGATCCAGGAGCAAAGTAGAAAATGGCATTTCTGAATGAGGCTGACAGTTCACGAGGCAGGAAAACCCACCCAGTTGTGACTCAGAGTTTTGGAGGCGCAGATAGAATTAAGGAAATGTTAATGTATTCGCATTGCTTTGCCTCCTGCCTACACAGGCATAAGCAGTAAGAAGGGAGGATGGGGTGGGAGAGGGGACAGGGAGATGGGGGGCTGTGCTGATGGGCTCTATGGGTGGGGGCTGGAGAGGACTGCAGGGTCCCAAGGCTGCTGGCTGCTACAGCTGGGCCTGAGGTCCCCAGGGGACAGGGAGGGATGTGCTGGCACCTGTGCTCTACCAAGCGAGTCCGCAGCCCGGAATGCAGTATCAGCTCAGGCACAGGGCCAGGGCAGAGGGGCTCTGGGGTGCTTGTGTGTGTCCACGCAGGGGGTGGGGCGGTGGGGGAGGGCACGCAAGCCGGATAACCCAGAGCTGTCTGCCTTGGTGCCGTGGCTTGTCGATGGCAAACAGCCGTTTAGAATCAATGTCTTTTCCAGACGAGGCCCCTGAATGTCGTATGCTTAATAAGACCTATCTGTCCATCTGTGCGTTTAGGCAGGGAGCTGGTTCCCCAGAGCACAGCAGCCAGTATGCTACCTCAGCGTGGAGCAGTCCCCTGGGAAGCTGCCTCTTTTTCTCCCCCTCCTGCGGGGGGGCTCCAGGACCAAGCCCCGAGGGGTTGGGATGAGTGGCTGCCAGTTTGATGGGTGTATGTGCAGGTGCCTCGTATCCCTGGCTCTGTTGGTTCACTTTTTATTCCCAAACGCAAGTGTCTGTTGTAGCATTTGCCCACCACAATTGGGTGCCAATTGGGGGTGTCAGAAAGGTAAAGGAAGCGTAGTCCCATCTCCTGGGCTCACAGGCTACCTCAAATCTGGGTCTGAGATCCCCAAAGAAGCTCTCTCCTCCACTGCCTATCATCTGACTGTGGAAGGTGCCCAGTAAATGCTAAAGATGCTCCCCTTAATATCTAGCCAGGTTCAGGAACGGTCACTTTTCCATTTGATCGTGGGGCCTCTAGGGGGACCCCTAGGCACCACTGGGAGCATAAGGTGGCTGGACCTTTGGGGTTCTGAGAATTAATCATGCTCTCTAGTTGGTTCAGGGTAGCTTCTTTGTAGAGCAGGGGGCACCAGCAGATGACTTGGCATGTTTGTGCTGGAGATTTCATCTTGTCCTTCCCTCTACAGTCTCAGCATCAACCAACTGAGCCCTCGGAGGAAGGGCGCGGTATAGGGGCGGTGACCCCAAGAACTAAGACCAGAGGAGTCACTCAGAAGTCCGGGGAGTGGAGGCTAGAGCAGCCGGCAGCCTGCGGCCCGGGCTCTCAACAATCCCAGGTGGGATTCCTCCCTGCTTGGAGAGGCTGGGAGGCCTTTCAAACATTGCTTTTCAGGAAAAAGTGCTGGTTCTTGCGTTCTCTGCCCTCTCCTCCCCTACTCGGGTCTTGAATGTTTTAAATGGCAGTCTTCATGGTTTGATGGAGAATTTTACACTAATGCAGAGTATTACCTAGTTAATTTGACTAGAATAGACAGTGATTTTACACGGTGAGACTGTTGCCTCCTGAGCTAACAGTTCCATTACCAGGGGTGGGGCAGACCGCTCTCCTAGAATCTGATGAGCTGAGGGCCGGCTGCAGATGGGCTTGCTGGGAGCTCCCTGGGGAGGCTGGACAACAGGAAGGGGGCCAAGGAAAGGCTTGCGATAATTCACTGCTTCCTTTGGTCACTCACTTGCTGATGAGTTCCTTCCTTTACTCAATAACTGACTCATTCGTTATTCCCTAATTAAGTCCATCCATCTCATTTCCTTCCTTCGACAAGCTGGCAGTGTGTGCCTGTGAAGCGCCAGGCCCAGTGGTGTGTCCTGGGGGTACAAGATGCCTAAGCCCACTCCTTGCCCGTTGGGTACTCACAGACAAGCCAGAGAAAACAGTTGCAAACATCTAAGCGCACTACAGTAGACCCAGAGTGAATCCAAACCCCTGTGGGAGCCTGGAGGAGAGGCTGGCAGCTTGGGAGGCTGGGGCAGACCCGGCAGAGGGCTGAGACCTAACCGGAATCTTCCACTGGCCAAGTGTGTGAGGGGACTGGACCAACAGTGGGGTCAGCAGCTGGGTGCAGAGAAATGGTAAGAGAACCGCATCCTAAAGAGAGACACCAACAGCTGGGGCTTGTTAAGAAGCTGATCGGGCCCTGTCACCCCCTGCCCCACAGCACGTTCTAGTGTCCAACGTCCCATTGTGTAGAAGAAGGGAGAGGGGCCGGCCGCTGATTTTGTGGAGACTATTTAGAATTCTCTCTCTCCCCCAAGCCAGCTGAGAGTGGCTCTGAGGGAATTATTCAGGGAGGTTGGGAGTGCCTATAGGAGGAGAGATGACACATCACTCCCAGGACAAAGTAGACACTTCCAGGCTTTGACTGGAGATGGGGACAGCGAGGGGTTCTCACACAGGTTTGACTTGTGTCCTCTGCTTGCGTCTTTCCTGATTTTTCTGAAGCGGGAGCCAGGGAATGGGGAGTGCGGAGCACAGAAGTTAAAGTCCAGAGTGGCTTGGGCCAAGGCCAGAAGGAACCACAGTGTTGTAAATCTGGGAAGGGAAGGGAAGGGAAGGGGGGATCTCCCCTCCATCCTACATCCCTCCAGCTCTCAGAGAGTACCAAAGAAAACCCAGAAGACCTCATTGATGTGGAAGGACAAGGTATCTGGAGGAGGGGCGGTTGGTATGGGGCCTGTCCGCTGCATGAAGCGACGGCCTTCTCCAGGGGGTAGACCACTGGCAGGGGCCTGAGGTAGCCATGGCTGCCCTTCCTGACATGTGCTCAGCACTGGAGGAATAGGTAAAGCCAACACTAATCCAAGACCACCATGTATACCTGCACACAGGCAAAGCCACCAGCAGGGGGTGGGACCAAACTGAACCGTTAGAGACCAAGGCCTTCCCCATGTTGTCAGGCTGCCAGTTCCACACAATGACCCCAGCCATCATTTCTAAATGCCCGCCCCCCTTCCTGGCCTCAGCACCAAAGGATCCAGATCTGGGAAAGGAACCAGAAAGTTAGGGTATCTGTTAATGAGAGAATCCAAAGAATGTGATGGAAGGGATGGCTTGAAAAAAATATGTTGTATTTATGCCCCACTGAATATAAACTGTTTAATAAACCATGTAATAAACCAGTTAAACAAAGGGAAGGGGAAAAGACACGTGGATATAACCACAAGAGCAAAGTCACAGAGGGGTGTGAGCACATGGCAGGGAAGTCCGAGTGGTCTGGTGAGACAGCTGGGTGAGTGACAGGACAGGAGAGGATAGGGCTCCGGAGGCTAGCGTGTGCTCTTAGAAGGAAGCTGGACATGATCCTAGAGGTTCTTGCCCCCAGGCAGCATCAGGTAGCCTCCCAGCCTCATCCCTTCCAGCTTGAAATTTCCAGCAACACTCTTCTCTGGACAAGGGGAGGATTTCTCCTACACTTTAGAAGCTCCACATACTCTGTAAGCACCCCCCCCCCCCACGCTAATACATCTATTTATAAGAAAACACTTGGGTCCCTCTGTTAGCGGGTTCCAGTGCTCAGTGTTGGTTTGGTGGGACCTGTAACCCTAAACAGCCACTCTCGGGACTACCATGAATCATGCCCCAGGGAAGTCCTTCTCCCGGTGTTTTGCCCTCTGTTCTTGAAACAAAAGGTGGCTGGGTTAGGTTGCTATGAAGGTGCTGGGTTGTGCTGCTGCCCACATCAGGGAGACAGTGTTTTGGGGTGGATGGTGGGCAAACTAGGATTTAAGCAGTGGAAGTGCTTAGATAGAAGGCCAATTAATTAACTTGTCAAATCCTTCTCAGATAGCACAATGAAATAGATGCTTTCATAATGAACTGTCCACGGCGCTGAGCATCCATTTTCTTGTTTTCTTTGTGTTCAAATTCAAATTCATGGAGGTATTCATTAATTAGTGTGGTATTTGCAATAGTTGTATATAAAAAATCAGAAACACTTTGCAGTATTAAACAACCCCCGTTTCTCTTACTTTTGTCCATCTGTAAGTCTAGATGTAACATGCATAAAGTATCATGCGGAACGCCTATGTTACTCTATCCCGTGAGAAACAGGATGAAAATCAACTGTTTTATATCATTTCCTGAAATGATAATTTGTCATATGTGGCCATATTATAGTGTTTGGAAATAAGTAAAATTCTCTGCTTATTTCTGAATACATAGATGTGGGGCTTTAAGAATTGTATTGTCATTTCTAATTTATCCTGCCTCGGCAGAGAAGTTTCTTCAAATTGAAATTAACAACAACAACAAGAAAAAAAACTATCTAAGAACTACAATACCTCAAGAGATGTCTAAGTTGGCATTAATCTCAACAGAACACAAATTATGTAAACGTCTCGATTATGACAACATAATTAGGGACTCTTTAAATAAAGGCAAGGAAAATAATTTTGGAGTAAATACACAATAGTTTTTGAATTATTTTATCTTTGTTTTATTACTCATCCAAACATTGTCAGCACCCAAACATGTGCAATAATGATTAAATTCATCTATCTTTAAGAGTTGCCAACTTTAAGTCATATGAAAAGAAATCTGTGGTTTTACACCTAGATTTTTCAATTTTGTCATCATGAAGATGTATTTGTCAAGGTAGGGGGGGTAAGCGTATTTTATCAGTTTGTTATATTCATTGTACCTTTTAAGCATTTAGACCCATGATTTGGGGGCCTTGGTTGCCTTGCCCCCTCCCCCGACACCAGTGTTAGGAGAGGGTCTGCTTGTCCGCTCTGACAATCTTGGTTGCCTTCTCCCAACATCAGCCTTTATCCTGACATCGTAGTTCTTGTGGGCACAGGAAAAGCACACGACTCAATGATTTTCTTGCCCTATAGCACCGTTTCCTGGGGAAAGAAATTGAATCAGAGAGGCAAAGTGTCTTGCCAAGGTCACACAGCTACTGAAGCACTTAGAGACCCTGGAGTAGGGACCTTCCGTGGAAGGAGAGGGCAGGGGGTGGATGAAGAGACATCTGCACAAAACCCTGCACCTCAGCAGCCCCCAAGGCTTTAGCACCTCCTGGTTAGTGGTGCTCCACAGAGTTGGTGCAGAGGGAGGAGTGAAAAGCGGGCCTGCTGCCTACATGCCTCCTTGGTCTCGGTGACGATAAGGGGGAGCAGGGATCTGGGATACGGCCCCGACCGTTGCGCTGACCTACTCTCTCCAGGTCTCAGTTTCCCCCATTGTAAAGGAGCAGCCGGGCAGGATGATCTCTGAAATGCCTCCCAGCCCCGGCATCCTGTGTCTGCATGATTCCCCAGGGACTGCAGGTTTGTGGAACCCTGCGAACTGGATTTGGCCTCAATCCACGTTTCTCCTTCATTTCTAAAACCACGTGCACTTGCTGGAACACTAACTCCATCTGGTCTTGATTCCCTTCCTCCTGATTTCGCTCCCTGCTGGAAAGCGCTGCATCACGCCCAAGGCACCTTAGGGAGCTGCTCTCACCAACTCCCTGGTTTTTCTCCCCTGAGGCTTAGCAAGTCAAGCATTGCCAAGAACTCCCTTCCTTCTGCCCCAGCAGAGAGGAGCAACCACCGTCTGGGTGAGCAGGCTTCTTCTCTTTCCCTTTGGGGAGGCTGGCTAGCTGGGATCACCAGCCTCCCTCCCTCAGGAGCCAGGGGGCCTTCTTGCCATCTTTGGCCCGCGGCTCTGTCTCCAGAAAGTCTGGCCTTTGGCAGCCTTGCTTCCTCGTCACAATTGCATCTCCCGCCTGCCTGCCTCTTTCCCAAACTCCTAGTAAATTCTGTCCTCTTGCTCTTCTCCTTTCTCAGGCAGTGGAGTGTAGCGGTTAAGACCGTGCCTGAGTTTGCATCCAGCTCCTCTGTTCATGGGCTGTGAGGCTTTCTTTGAAATGATTGTCTTGTCTGTCAGTTGGGCATAGCGATTCCTATGTAACCAGGTGGCTGAGAAGCAGACACCCCGGACGGAGCGACGCGTCGTATCTGTTAATCTTCCATCTGATGAACATGTGTGAAACACTGTCTCGCGTCCTTCATTCCTTTCTCTAGGTGTCCTCCAGATTTTATTAACATATCTCACCTTTTGCTTAATTTCTAAATAAAGTAATCTGAGTCAACATCCCACACACCTCTGGAGAGTCACTCTGCCCAGTAGTTTTGAGAATTCTCTAGGTGACCTTATGTTCTGCTGGCTCCTTGTGGTTCTGAATTCCTGTCTCTACTCAATTCTGGAGTCCCCTCTTGATGTCTTGCTTTTTGCTATTATTTGCTGCCTGTCCAGATAGGCCCCCGTGTGATCAAAGGCCTCCTCCCTTCCCTCGGTATCACTAATGCAAGTCACGTTATCAGTGACAATTATGTTTATAGGGCTTTTGAGAATAGAAGGGGCTTATGTGTACAAGAAGGAAAAAAAGCATTATAATTGGTATGTGCCATTGTTCATGAAGTCACAGAGTTGGCTGTGTAGAAAGAGGGGAAGTGGGACCAGGAGAGGCATTCCAAGCAGAGAGAACATGGCGGGCCAAGATCCTCCATTGCCCGCTATGACCATCTGCTGGCTCCTCACCAAATCTATGGCCTGTGGGGACTCTGCTCTTCCTTTGCAGTTAGGCGTGGCCTGTATTGAGGTCCGGTCATTAGCATGTGAGTAGAAAGTGATTGATCTGTGCTACTCTCAAGCCTGGCCCACCGAAACTTCCCACACACTCCTTGCTCTTTTCCCTTCCGCTGACGTTGATGGTGCCCCCGGGGAGGCCTTGGAGGATTCCTGTTGAAGATGGCAGAGCTTCTGTCATCCTGTCTGTAAGGGAAATGAAGAGCAGAGGAGAGCATCTTTCACCAACCGGGAGTATTGGTGTTGTCCTGCTGAGTGAGTGAACGATGAAGTAAGTTCTGAGTTGGAGCCATCATGGGTCTGTTCATCGTAGCAGTTAGCACTGCCCTAACTAATACACACCCAAGCCTCGTCGTCCTCTAGACTCCTCATGCTTGCAAGGGCGCATGTGGTATTGGCCTTCCTTGGTAGACTACAAGCTACAGAAGGACACAGACCACACTTTTCATTCATCTCGTCCCCCACACCTGGTGCAAGGTAGGTGCTGCGTAGAGATGTGTCTCATGGAATGGAGTGGAACCAATGTTCGGAGGAATCATTAGCAGGTGGACTAGCAGTACATTGCTCTCAAAGCTCCACTGTCCCTGCCATGGTGCCCCCTTCCTCCTCCTCAGGCCAGACTGCTGCCCTGGACCTACGCTATAGCCTTGTTCTGACTTTTAAATGCAACATGTGCCCTTACACCTGCTGCTTACATGACTGGAGCCCAAAGGTTTCCCTTCACCTTCAGTGACCCATGCTGCTGGGCGGTGCATGGGCCTGCTTCCTCTTGCCCTGTCCTAAGCCCAGCCAATACTGGGTGGTGGTCTTTTTTTTTTTTTTAATATAATTTATTGTCAAATTGGCTTACATACAACACCCAGTGCTCATCCCAACAAGCGCCCTCCTCAATGCCCATCACCCATTTTCCCCTTTCCCCCACCCCCCCATCCACCCTCAGTTTGTTCTCTGTATTTAAGAGGCTCTTATGGTTTGCCTCCCTCCCTCTCTGTTTGTAACTATTTTTTCCCTCTTCCCTTCCCCCATGGACTTCTGTTAAGCTTCTTAAGATCCACGTATGAGTGAAAACATATGATATCTGTCCTTCTTTGACTTATTTATTTCACTCAGCATAATACCTTCCAGTTTTTTTTTTTAATAAGGGTGATGGTCTTATATGAAACAATAACTGATAACAGGTGTGTAGCAGATAGGATTAAGATGCCAGGGTTTGAATCCTGACTCCACCCATTTATTAGTGGTACAACCCTTGACAATCGATGTAATCTCTTTCTGCTTTAATGTCCTCATCTGAATAATCAGGATACAAACAGGACCTGTAGGTAGGTGTATTATGAGCACTGGATGGGATAAAGCATGTAAAACGTTTAGAATAGTGCTTGGCACATAGTAAGTGCTCAGTAAATGCTACTGTTACTGTTATTGTTATTGCATTTTCCAGTTCATAAAGCAGCTTCACTGATTCAGTGCATACCCCTCCTACAACCCTGGGAGAGAGAGATCCCCTGTAAGTACACAGGTCCCTCAACACATTCAGATTCAAGCACTATTACTGATAAGTTCAAGGCCGGTTTTTCATAGGCCAAGCTAGTTGGAGAAGCTGGGCCCAGAAAGGTTATAATAGTTTCTGGTACGTGGGAGGATGGGACTCGAACCCAGGTCCTGGGTACGAATCCACCACAGCCCGCTGGATGTTCTCCCGCTCAGGATGGCAGTACCAAAGGCTTCACAGATGAGGACCTTTGTGTCTAAGGCAGAGTCCTCTTCACGCACACACTCGCTCATGTGCACACACACATACACCAGCGCCTCGGACCTGAGTTCAGGGGACGGGTCTCTCCGTGATACTTCTGTCACTGACCAGTGTCCAGTTCATGTTGCATCAGGACTCTGTCCATCTGGAGGATGTTTCTTTTCAAAGTGGGTTTCTGCCCTTATACCTTGCACCTTCTATTGCTTTCCATTAACTGGTCTGCCTTCCCCAGTTAAAGCCCCAAGTTCTTAGCTTTCTGACTTGTCCTTCCAGGGAAGAGGCCCTCCTATGTCCCTTAGTAGACTCCTCTCACAGACCATAAGTGACTGCGAAACTGACATGATTCCTGCAACTTCCAAGGGGGCAGTAGTGAGTCACCTTGCCATAGGACCTACTGACACTTAGCACCGGTGAGGGCTTCAGGCATGGCTCTGCGTGGGTCGACTAGGACGATGGCCTTAGCAGTGAGCCGTGAAGCTGAGCCTCAGCCCATGCAGTCATAGGACTGGCCTGGCCCGCACTACCACTCACCCTCTAACCCATGCCCCACTTCTTCCGTCGGGGCACCAAGGAACAGACACCTTGTGGCTGTAGATTCAGATCCTGCAGTAGCCTCTCACCTGCTCTTCCCAGACTCCTGCCAGCTCCCCGGCCCGGCCTGTGGGGCCTCCTTACAGTCTCCTTGCTAAGCCTTCTGGGGAGGGTGCCGCTCCATCATCGAACAGCTGCTCTGGCTAATCCATTTTCTCTGTGCATTTGCAACATACGTAATTAAGAGTTCTGCTGAGGGGGGAAATAAAGCACACCATTAGATTTGTTTAGCATATTACGCCAGGTCTAGTACCCGCCTGGGCCCCAGTGCCACACAAGACATTAAGGTAAGACTCCAGAAACAGCCCCAAGGTTGCTTGATGGGATCTGTTCCGTGTTAATTCTGAGTAAATGTTTGCTATTTGGGTTTTCATAGCTTTGCCATTGGCGGGGATTTTGAAAGGTGGGCTCCCCCACCAAACCCTTGTTATTTAATTATCAGACCACTTAAAACCAGAGTTCTTAAGGCTTTCCCCATTTGCCCTTTTATTTTGTCTTGCATTTTGCTTGCTTCCTTTCTTTGTCCTGATCCTGCCTTCTTTCTTGCTGTCATCTTCTCATCCCTCTTGCTCTTATCTGTGTCTTTGATGTCCAGATCTGGGAAGTATGCCCCTGGTGGGAGGGAATGAACAAGGAGTGGGCACCAAGAATCCTGGGTTAAGGATGAGGCCAAACTTCGACATCCTCCTTTGAACCTTCTGCAAGAGAGGATCAGGCATGGCCCCTTGGATGCCACCTGAGGGGCTGAAGAGGAGAGGGGCTTGGAAGACTCAAAGGAGAGATGGAAAAGTTTGGAGCTTGAGGGGAGAGAGCAAGTGGAAAAAGGTTGGGGTCCTTTGTGAGAAGGAGGAGGAGGTTCTCAGGATCTTTGAAGAAGCCAGTTGGTATGGAAACTTATTTTCAACTGGTTTAAGTAGGAACCCATGATGACCACAGGAGTGATGGACGCCCTCACAGCACACTGTGACAGGAGCTGCCCATGGCCCACCCAAGGGCCAGGTTGGGAGAGGCCGCCATCCCTTATGTCTGCATAACAGGAGCAGAGGATGCTGGGAAGGGAGAGGGAATATTGGCAAAGCTTAGCTTGAAGCATCATCTTGAGAAGCCATGGTGAGCCTTACACTTGGGCACAGACGTCATGTAGGCCAATCCCAAGCACCAGTCCCCTCTACTCATCCCCCAAATGATTCTCCTTCATTAATTATATGGAGTACACAAGCTTTTGTGGTGCAGGGCCCATTGTAGGGCAGTGCTGAGGGTTAAAATCTCCTTGACTCACTAAGACAGAGTCTTCCTGTATTTCCTGTGCTGTTCTGGTCCCAGACCCCACTTGGGAAAGCCCAGAGAGCTTGTTCAATCCCTTTGCCACATCATTCCCTCACATATTTGAGGTCACCCATCAAAGTATTTCTGAGTTTGTTTTCCTGGCCCCAACACTGCCCATTTTTTGTCTTCTCAGTATTTATCACATTGTTCACTATGCAGTCCTTGTATGAGCTGTGGTTTAATGTCCGCTAATAGCCTTGTTTAGTTTAGGAGGACAGGAGCTATGTTCTTTTCACTGCTGTAACCTGGTGCCCAGCCGAGTGTCGGCAGATGGGAGGCACTCCGTCGACATCTGATGAGTTAAGTAATTTAGATCCCTTTCCTTCCTGGTCTTCTCCCTCTGCACTCTGCAGTTTCTCTATTTACCTCTTAAAGTGTGCTGTTTTAACCAGAGAAGGCCAGAGTAGGACTAGTACCTCCGTACTTGATGCCCCTTTGGCCAACACCTTCTGCGAAGGGTCAGATAGTAAATATTTTAGGTTTGACCAGCCATAGTCTCAGTCTCAGACCGAGGCTGAACTCGGTCGTTACAGCCCCAAAGCAACCATAGACAATACTTAAATAAATGCGTGTGACTGCGTCTCAATAAAACTTTATTTACAAAAACAGATGGTGGGCCAGATTTGGTCGATGAGGCATAGTTGTTTGACCTCTGCTTTAGACACTAAAATCCTAGGAATTCACAATGGAATTGGATTAACTATAAAAAATAAGCATATCAGAGCTGCTGGAGCCCAAGCAAGGAGGAGTGAGCAGGAATGATCCCTTGGGCTTATCATGGCCACAGCAGCCTCTGTAGAAGGCAAAGAGTGGAGAGGGTAACTTCAAAGCCTGTGGCTTGTTTGAGGTCAGGCTGAGAATGAAGTTGGTCCATTGTTGGAGAGACCACTTCCCACACCCAAGGCTGTGTCAGTGCTGGACTAGGTACTCAGTGAACAGCCAAGAAGAGAGATTCAGTCCAAGCAGTGACGGTGCTCAGGAGAGAATATTCTCTCCCTAACAGCAGCTTTAGCATGAGAGAGGCGCTTGATGGGTGGCTTTTTAAAGCCCCTATGCCTAATTGAAGTCACTGATCATGGTTAAAATCATGGGGTTTGGGCACAGAGTGGGGATGTGAATGGTGTGTCCATTTGTGCATCTGTGTGCATGTAGAATGTTCCTGTAAATCTGGAGCTCCTGAGGGTGTGTGCTTGTGTGCACACCTATTTCCGTGACTGAACTAACCAGCTTTTGTTGTAACTGTCTGCTTTCTTGTCCATTTCTCTTCCTAGACAGAGACCTCCCTGAAGGTGAGGTCCCTGCTCTTTTTTTTTTCTTTTTTTTTTTAATTCCAAGTTAGTTAACAGGCAGTATAATAATGGTTTCAGGAGTAGAATTTAGTGATTCATCACTTACATGTAACACCCAGTGCTGATCCCAACAAGTGCCCTCCTCAATGCTGTCTTTTTCATCTCCCTATTTCCAACACCAAACAGACTCTTCTCCGGGCCCAAGAGTTTAGTTCAGTCTTAATTAAATTGAATTGATGGTGGGCATTTGATACAGGCACAGGATGGTAGAGGGAGCTGTACGTGGTTGCCTTTGCAGGTGGCAATGCCAGACTTGAGTGTGTGTGTGTCCATGTACTGGGGTCTATGTAACCCGTATGCATGCGCATGTAGAATAGGGCATTCAGAGGTGTGAGCACACACATTTGAGATGTGCATGAAGACGGGAAGACGTCAGAGTATGAGCAAGGGCAGAATTGGTGTCTTATCTGGGGACATGTAATGTGAACATACAGACAGTAGAATATTATGGGATGTTTACATGGAATATACACACTGATAGGGGTTAAGAGTTCATGTGCCTGGGATATAAGCAAAGGGGATCAAGTATGTATGTGTACATGAGGTGCTTACAAATATATCTGAAATACACATTAAAGTCTGACTTGCAGATAGGCTGGTGGGAGTAGCGGTTTCTATGAGGATGTGGCAGACATGGAGGTTTGGGGATATGCCCAGGAAGTGTTTATGTAGGGTGGGCACATGCAGACATGGCCGGCAAACAGCGGATGTGTACACAGAAGTGCAGCTTGCAGATGTGGGTGGTTGAGGCTGGGTGTATCCGGGGTGAGTGTGTGCAGATGTGGTCTGTTGGAAGTATATGCACATCAGAAGTGTGCACACAGGGTTCAGCTCCCGGTAGTGTATGTAAATAGTTGGGCGCCGTGCATGCAGAAATAGATAGTTTTGAGGGCACCTGTGATTAGCATCAGTACTAAAGGTGCATCTTTGCGGGGATATATGTGAATAATGGCCTGTTGATGATGATGTGTCTACACACATGAATGTACACGTGGACGGTTGAGGGTGTGGTGACCTGGGCATGTGCATGGAGACCGAGGCCGTCGAGAGTATATGTGTATGAGGCGTGTACGTGCAGACTGGAGAATGCACCTTGCAGCGTGCGTGTGCGCTCTTTCAAGTGTAGATCCTCAGGACTACCCATCCGGAATGTGGATTTTCTGAGAATGTTTGTATGGTGGGGTCTGGGCGTGTAGATATGGACTTCTGGGTGCGTGCACGCGGGTGTGGGGTTTTGGAGGTGTGGGTAGGTGGAGGTGCACGCGGTCACCGCCTGCCGGGGACGGTGCTGGCCTTGTGCCTGCCCTGGTGGGCAGCGTGAGCCTGTGTGCTCAGCTGACATTGGTGTCGGGCATCTGGCAAGTTCTCTAAGCCATGCGCCTCATCCTTCGATGGACTGAAACTCTCTCTGGGCTGCCTCTGTCCTTGAACCTGAGTGTCCTGGGAAGGGACAGATAACGAAACATTAACTCGGCAGAGGCATCTGAGCCTTCAAGGCTCAGTCTTCTCAGGAACCGACTGCCCAGGAAAACGATTGAAAATAAATAAATAATAATGTTTCTAAGGACCCTTTAGCTGTTCGGGGAGGGAGGAGGTGCAGGTTGGGAAGAGAGAGACTTTGACAAAAACAGAACAACGACAACAACAAAACCCCAGAAAAACAAACAAAGCAACAACATCACGAGGAGAAGGAGAGGGAGGGAGAGAGCAAGCTGACGAGCAATCCAGTGGAGCCTGAGGCAGGAGAGCATTATGGTGGTGGCAGCAGCCAA
Source organism: Prionailurus bengalensis (assembly GCF_016509475.1). Classification (NCBI taxonomy): domain Eukaryota; kingdom Metazoa; phylum Chordata; class Mammalia; order Carnivora; family Felidae; genus Prionailurus; species Prionailurus bengalensis. Next base: position 14,096,568 of record NC_057346.1, on the reverse strand, counting down.
CAGGCTGACAAGTTGTGTGTGTTTTACGTGCCCGTTAACCCGCTAACTCAATAAAAGATGCACCGTTACCTCCCCCCGGACTTGCCGCTGCTGGGGGAGGTGGCCCAAACTGCCTGCCTCCAGCCTGAGGGTCATAGGGACAGCTACCGTGGGCAGCAGGAAGTCAGGAAGTCACCAACCTGTGAGTGACAGAAATGAGGCAGAACCCCAACAAAACCAGGCAGCAGCACTGCAAAGACTCCAGTCAGCTCTGCCTCTCTCGGATTCTTTCCTTCGGTGTTAGCTTCTCAAGGGACCCTGTCCTGGGCTGGGGCTGTGCTGTGTGTTTTTGTCTTTTGTTTTTTTAAGAAAGGCCTTTCTAATTTTTTTTTAATGTTTATTAATTTTTTTTGAGAGAGAGAGACAAAGTGCGAGTGGGGGAGGAGCAGAGAGAGATAGAGGGAGACAGAATCCGAAGCAGGCTCCGGGCTCCGAGCTGTCGGCACAGAGCCCAATGCAGGGCTGGAACTCATGAACCATGAGATCGTGACCTGAGCCGAAGCCTGACGCTTAACAGACTGAGCCACCCAGGCGCCCCTGTGGTGTGTTCTTAGGGGAAGAGGGGTAAAGAGTGGTGGACTTGGTGGAGTAGATAGTGGGGGGCACAGACCCGGGCAGTCATGGCTGGCTGCGGGAGAATTAGGCCGGGCTCGGGCCAGTAATGTTAAGTAGCCTCTTCTGTGAGCTCATTTCCATTCGTGGATGAATGAACCAGAGCGGGTTATCGGGCAAAGGTCGGAAGCGCGTGTCAGTGTGTGGTGCTAACTCACCTGTGGGAAGTTAACGTCAGCTTGTTGGCAGGGATGGAGTGAGCACCTCCTTTGTGCACAGACCTGCTCTGGGTGATATGCAGGGTGTACCAGAGATGTGGGCCTTGGTCTCTGGCCTCAGCCAAGGGCCCTCTGGAAGGGGACAGATGAGAAGCTGCATCTGTTATAGAGAGAACTCAAGACTGGGGAGTCTTGGATTCTGGTTCTAGCTCTGTGACTTCCTAGCTATGTGCCCATGGAAAAAAGACTTACCCTTTCTGGGCCTCAGTTTCTCCTATTCATTTGCCTTGTATTTTTGTGTCACAGATAAGAGATACATCCAGCTTTCACGATCAAAATAAACACTTGACTCGTCAGCATTCAGGTTAATAATGGCACCGGAGTCCCTTTGGAAGAGTAGCTGTAGAAAATGAACAGGTCCATGGTGGTGTCTCCCCAGAACAAAGGGCCGTCTCTCCATGGTTAAATTCAGGTCACCCTGCTGACAGATGGAGCAGGACATCAATCTTCAGGCAGACAACTCAATCTCTCTGAGCCACGGCTTCATCTGTAAAGTGGAGACAATGATAGTTCTTAGCCCACAGTGTTGCCGTAAGCCTTAAATGAGGTAATATATGGAAAGCTTTTAGCCAAGGACATAGTAAGCGCCGAATACATATGAGGTGTTATTGTCATGAGCCATTCTAGGATCTCCAGGGTTGTTTCCAGGAATGTTCTTGGATGTGGATGGTCTAAGTCAGAAAGTTTCAAGGGCTAGGTGAGGGCAGGCAAAGAGACACCTGGGTGCACCAACCAGGATGTGTGATTGAGGTGTTCACTCTCTCGGAGGCGGGGGGCAAAGAGTGAGGGGTTGGATCAATGGCCCCCACAGGGGCAAGGGGGAGAGGGAGTAGCTGCCTGCCATAGGTACCAGCATGGAGCTACTTGGGCAACTTGAACCCACCTGACAGGTGGTAGCTATGTGCCTTCCCTTTTCACCCCAGCAACCACAGAGCCCGGATTGGCAGTATTTGGCTTTCTGTCTTCTCTCTTGGGCACTGTCCTGCCCACTTGTTACATAGCTGGGTGCTTAGACATCCTCGGTGGCAGGCTACTGGGAAGAGGGGACTGTGTATCCCTACTCCCCTTTCCTTGCAGGCAAGATCATGCTAAAAGTAGTTGATAATAATAATAATAATAATAATAATAATAATAATAATAATGCTATCAGTGATACCACCACCACATTTATTTCACACCGGGCACTTTTCTAAGTTCTTTGCATATATAAAAACATTTTGTCCCTGTCACCACCCTGTAGGTCAGTTTTATTACTATCTCCCTTTTTTTAATTTTAATTTTTTTTTAACATTTATTTATTTTTGAGAGGCAGAGCGCGAGCTGCAGAGGGGCAGGGAGAGAGGGAGATGCAAAATCCGAAGCAGGCTCCAGGCTCTGAGCTGTCAGAGGCTCAGACACAGAGCCTTTGACACAGAAGCCGAAGCAGGGCTCAAACTCATGAACCATGAGATCATGACCCGAGTAGAAGTTGGTCGCTTAACCCACTGAGCCGCCAAGGTGCCCTATATTACTATCTCCTTTTTATAATTGAGCAAATGAAGGCACAAGACTTAGGAAGGAGCCCTGATCGCCCCAAAAATCATGCTCCAGAATCCCTCCCTCCCCTGCGCAGGGAGCCTCTTGTCGGCAAAAGAGCGTGTGGAGGTCTCTGGTGCAAGGCCCAGGCCAAGCCCGAATTCAACACCTTTAAGGAGAAAAGTGTTAGAAGGCAGTACATTCAAATGTTACCAGTGGCGGATGCAGGTCATGGCTTCCCTACTTTTTTACATTGTTATTTTCCTTAAGGCTGTTTTCTGTTAAAATGAAAACATTAAACCAAGTTCTGTTACAACAGGGAAGGCACGGTGCTGCTCCCCAAGCTTCACACGGCCTTCTGAGACCCTCAGGGCCACGGGGGAGCTGGACACCACCACGGAGGCCCCTGGGCCCTGCTGAGCTGCCCCTCAGTGGGCTGGAGCAGCCAGTTGGTTAAATTAAACATCTCAGGCCAGTTTGGCTTGTTTTCTGAAGTGAGAGGCCAAACTCCAGGCTCTGACTCGCTGTCGCCAGAGGGAGTTTGCTGGGAGGTCGGGGCCGAGGCCGCCAGGCACTTTACCCTGCTGCTTCCTGAACAGGTTTGCGCATGAGAGAGGAGGCCTCTGAACTGCCCCAGAGCCAGCGCAGGGCGCCTGCTCAGCTCCCATAAACACTTTGCAGCCTTGAAGACTGAGGGGTGGATTAGAAATAGAAGGACTAAGGTTTTAGTGGTGTAGACACTCCTCATCCACATCAGGGCCCAGACCTCTGGCCCTGCCACCACCTGACTGCCCATCTCCCCCTCCAACTGGCTTTATGAACCTCCACTCTTCTGGTCCACCCCTGTCCGGGGCCTCTAGGGGCATGGAGGGTCCAGGGAAGGGTCCAGGCATGGAGGGAGCAAGAGAGGGGTGGGTAAAGAGCAGGCGTGTGCAAAGTCTGGGCAGGCTGGGTTTGGGGTTTCTGGGAGGGCCAGCACAGAGGCCAAACTCTAGGCCTCTCTGTTCCTTCCCCTGGCTGCTGAGACCCTCACCCCATGCCCAGGGCCTGTACCCCTCCTACCCCCCAGCCAGCCTGAACAGGTTGACTGCCTCTGCCCTCATGGAGCTGCCTTCCTCTGCAGACCATCCTGTGGGGAGACAGGAGGTTGTCAGGCGGACTAAGGGGGTCACCTTTGTCTCCCTTAACCTCTAAGCGTGTTGTCGTCGTGAGGTGCGGGGGCTCCCTGGGTCCGGGCATTCTCTGCTTGAGTGTGTCGTGTTTATCATGCCTGGTTAAAGATCATTAAAGCCTTTGTTGGGGGAGCTGAGTGACAAGGAGAGTGGATTAATATTAGAACACCCTGTCACAACTGGTGAAAAGGCGGGATTGATTTTATAGGGAGTTTAGTCAGAGCTGCGTGTAAAACCCCTGGGGTCGCTCTGGAGTGTATCCATCTCTTCCATTAGGAAGTCCCTGCGGGAATATTCAGCTGCAGTGTTTATTACAACCGAAGCTGCATATCATAGATAGAGTATTAGCTGCTTTTATTCAGCTTTCTTGCTCTTGATTGCCCTGGCTCCTAGTGGCTCAGTCCTGTGTACCCAGTCAGCTGCCTGGTCAGAGGAGACAGTCATGGGCTGGCCCCAGGAAGGCACGCGAGTGTGTGTGCATGTGTGTGCTCACAGGCATGCTGGGCTGGAGCTGGGGCAGCTCCAGAGCTCCCCCTTCTGGGGGATGGTGGGGAGAAACTTCTACTGTCCCTGCTGTAGAACTGTCCAGCAGGGCTCACAGATTTCCCTAAGAGACCGTTTGCCTAAGAATTCACCGAATGCTCCTTGGACCAGACACAGCAGAGTGATGGTTTAGACTGCGTGCCAGGCCAGGAGTCAGCTCTGGCACTTATTAGCTGTGTGACCTAGGTCAAATCACCTAACATCTCTGGGCTTGGTTTCTTCATTAGTTATGTCAGGATAAGGAAAGAGGTGCCCACCTTACAGATGTGCCCCATGAATTCAAGGGATATTATGAGCAAAGTGCCTGGCATGTAGTGAGGACTCAATGCAAGTTGATGCTGTTGTGTCATTAGCTAATTATTCTAATGTATTCTAAATGGGATTCAATCTACAAACATTCAGTTTGGACAAAGCTCTTCTGGAACATCTTTCTTGCAGAAAACATGGCCTACTGGAAGCAAAGGGGTCACGGAGCAGTTTCCATCAGTTTTTCCCCAGTGGGAGGGCTCATGGAACGTTGGGAAGAAGCCCAGACCCAAGCAGGAAAGCTCTGGGGCACTTGGGCTGCTGCATGTGAGATGGTGTGGGACACGATCTGGGCCTGCCAACCCAGCCAGGTGGACCTGGGGCCGGAGGCCAGCCCAGCAGATGTCAGTCACTCACAGCAGATGCTGAGTCTAAGTTAAGACGATGTTTGACATTTCATCTGCAGAGATAAAAGCAGAAGGTTGGGTGAGTAAGCAGCAGAGAGGAAGCTGGTTACCTACCTGGGTTCTCACACAGGTCAAGAGTCTGAGAGCCAAAAGAATTCATGACTCACTTTTGCCAAACTCCTGTAGTCTTTCTATAAATGTCTATTACAACACTTCACAGGTGGCCTCTTTTCTTTCATAGCACATGGTGTTTAGGAGCCAGATTGCCACTCAGTTCTCTGTGACCTCGGGGAAGCTATTCTCTATGCCTCAGTTTCCTCCTCTTTAAAACGGACACATTCATCATACTTACTTCACAGGATTATAGCGAGGGTTAAAGGAGATAATACGTGCAAAGCGTCTAGAACAGCACCTGGCAGTCATAGACCTTCAGGGTCAGCTACCATCAGAGTCCCTACGGCTCTCTCCAGTGTAGAGACCTCTACTCACGGTTTCTATGTCCACAAGAACCTGTCCAGGGCTTGAGCACATAAGGAGCACACAGTAGGTTTTTTGAACTGTTGAATCAAGTGGAATAGAGCATTGTCACACCTAGCATGGTAGGGATGACTGGAAACTTCCAGGAAGCAGCAAAGTCCAAGACGCAAGACAGAACAAGGTCAGATGCCAAGTAGGGTATTAGGATAAATGGAGCCAAGGGTAGGCGTGGAGGCGATGGCAGGGATTTCCACGTCTGGTGAGAGCCCTGTGGTCAAATCAGAACCTAAGAGACAAGTCTTAGAAAAGGAAGGCAGAGGAAGGTGAGGGGCAAAGATAAAAATTTGGCAGTGTCCCTGCTCAGCCCGGTCAGAAGAATGTGAGCACCATCCTTCCACAGGTGGGGGAGAGGCAGACTTGGGGAGTTTGGTGCAGGTAGGGTCTGAGCATGGTGCTTGTCCACGGGCTTGCATCTACAGAGACACCCCAAAGCTGGCAAGAGACAGCTGGGGTTCTCGAGGAAGGGCAACAGCAGTGTGAGAAAAGTTAATATTGCAGATGTTGACAGACAAGACACAGAAATCCAGTGTCTTGGATATTTATAATATCTCAGGATATTATAAAAGAAAGAAAGAAAACAGCACTTGTGAGCATTCCCTGACAGCAAATATTGCAAAATGCTTTGTGCAAAATGTTCAAATAATACTAAAAATTCAAAGAAGAAATGAACACATGCCGAATCGCCCCTCCAAGAGATAATCAGTGCTAATATTTTGGTCAATGCCTGACGGCAGATGGAGGTGTTCATAATCTCCATCAGTGTCCCTCCCTGCACCCCAAAAGAACATACATTCTAAGAAACACACACACACACACACACACACACACACACACACACACACAACTTGGAGGCTGGTTGGCAAATGCAGTTTCAAAGTGAATCCTCAGTCCTTGCCCCACCCCACCCCCAGACCAGACTGCCACTTTTAAGCCCTCCCTCCTATCTGAAACCAACAGAGCCTCCAGCATTTCTTTATCTAAGGCACACATACAGATTTGTGCATATAAATTTATATAAATGGGCTAAGCCTTCAAATGCTGTTCTGTTAACTGATTCTTTTTCACTCCACAAAATACCCAAGACCTCTTTCCAAGTCAGTACCTATAGAGCTACATCATCATTTTTCAGGACTGCATACTATCTTTCCATTTGTCGATTTCATCCTGCTCATTCCCCTGTTGGTGGACATTTAGGTTGTTGCTAAAATTTTGCTCTTAGAAACAGTGCTTCAGCATCCTTGTACTGCTATCTTTTAATACTTAGGTGGTTACTCCCACAGAGTAAACTCCCAGAAATAGAATTAGTCAGTGAACAATCATATACACTTTTACATGTCGATACAAAAAACTCTTTCCAGGTTTTCCAGCCATGTAAAAGATTGTCGGCCTCTTCATCCAGGTAACAGAGTAGATTGTGTCAGCTTAAAAAAAGAAAAAAAAACTATGCTGATCGGATATATAAAAATAACATCTCATTCCTCTTCTTTGATTATTCTTGAGGCAAAGTGTTTTTTTGTGTGTTTGTGGCCATTTGTAATTCTTCATCTGCAGTTTTCCTGAATATTAAAAATCACGAGAAAAAAGAACAAACTTAAGAAAAAAAATTGCAGGAGAATATCCGTGTAAGAGAAAATGTGTACAGTGCATCCCAAAATGATGAAAGGATAGACTGCAGAACATGATTCTAGTATATTTTTACTTAAAGAATATATGGATATGCCAACTCTGAAGACTAAAATGACATTCCAAATGACATTCCAAAGGTTAATAGAAATGATATCTGGGTTGTATTTGAGAAACAGGTATTTGTCTGTTTATTTGTTAAATGCTTATTCTTGGTTTTCAAGTTTTCTGCCATTAGAATGATTTATAATTTGAAGAAGATCCCCAGAAGTATTAATAAAAGCAGAAAATATCCTTTGTGTAATCTGCACCACTCTGCTCCTCCTTATGTGTAGTCATAAAATGATTAAATTTTTTTAATGTTTATTTATTTTTGAGAGAGAGAACACGAGCAGGGGAGGGACAGAGAAAGAGGGAGACCCAGAATCCTAAGCAGGCTCCAGACTCTGAGCTGTCAGCACAGAGCACAGAGCCTGACCCGGGGCCCGAACTCATGAAATGCGAGATCACGACCTGAGCCGAAGTCAGACGCTTCTAGACTTTTTGACCTAAAAGGACCCCTGCACCTCATTGTAGAAATGAGAAAAGTGCATGCAGTGCAGGCAAGTGAAGTGACCCCGGCCAAGGTGTGCTGGCCGCTGGAGACAGCAGAGAAGTGAGGTAATGCTATGAGACACCAACCAAGAAGGAAAAGACACCCCATCTCCCCACTGCTCCCCTCTTCTAGGGGGCCCCTGCCCCAGTGCAGAACAAGAACCGTGTTGAAACTTTGAAACCACAGTAGCCCATGCCTGGGTTAGACCTTAGACGTGAACGCGGAACTGGTAGTGGAATGGGTTGCAGGAATCTGAAATCCGGAGATTTTAAAGACCAGGAGAGTGAGGCTCTGGTGAGGTGTAATCCCCCCGGGGGGAGAGAAACGACAGGTGATTCTGAGGTCCAGGGATCCGAGGTGCCGGGCGGCAGGGAGAGGTCGGCGCACCCCTAGCTCCTCTGGGAGGCTGCCCTCATCCTCAGAAAGCCCGCAGAACGGAGCCTGCAGGGTGATCCCACAGCCCAGTGTGCTCCCCCACCAACTCCAGATCATCCCCAGCTCCCTTTCCTACCGCGCTGCTTCGCAGACCTCAGACCCAGGGTTTTGTTTTGCAATTTGTTGCAGGTTGTGGGTTTTTTTTTTTTTTTTCCCCTTCCCTTTCTTCGCAAAGCCTGTCTGGGATTCTGCCCCACGCGGAGGTTGGAGAGAGCAGCGTGGCTGCCTCTGGAAATCTTGTTTCCCCTGCCACATGACATCAGTGGGTTATATTGCAACTTTCCACATGGCTGCCCAGACACAGACAGTTGTGTTTATGAAAATCCTCTTGATACTGACTTGGAGCCTCCCTGGCGCTCAAGGCTCCTTCTCAGGCTGCGCGCCGTGTGTTCTGCTTAGAGGAGCAGCTGACAAAGGGTGGTTTGGAAAGCCGGCTTCCCTGCAGGTGCTCCATGGGTGTGGGGGGGGGGGGGGACGGCTCCCCTCCACCCAGAGCAGGAACACCTTTGCCGGCACCGCACTCAGCTCCAGGAGGCCTCAGTTGCCTTGGATCAGAGTGTTCCAGATAGCGGGGAGTCGGGGCAGGCAGGGAGCAGAGCAGCTAACCTTTGGGTCAGAACCCCTGGTTCGGCCGCTTCGGTTGCTGACTTGCAGGGTGGCTTGGGGTAAGCCTCTCGGCAATCTGGGTCTCAGCTCTTACGTTCAGTTCCCTAAAACTGGAAAGGTGATTTCTGTTCCTCTCTACCAGTGGTGAGGACAGGGATTCAGTGACAAGAAATAAAGGGACACATTTGGGAGATAAGCTCAGCTGACTTAGGAAAACCATTTCGACTCTCTGAGTGTTAGCTTCCCGGCTATCAAATCGCTGGTAAAAATGTTCATTCCTCAACCCCCTCTAGTTCTAAGGAAAAAAAAAAATCATGGCTTTATGACTTTTTCAAATCCCTAGCAGCTAACACTAAAAGATCCTTTGGTTAATACTCAGGGACCAAAGTCACCTAGGAATTCTTAACCATGAGTCAAAGCTTGGGAGGGTCAGCTGAGGGTAAATCCAGTGAGTCGTGGCCTTGCACTCCCTTGCCCCATAAGTGGTCCCTACAGGGCAGGGATGTTTGGGGGTATCTAGACTCTCCCTAACCTCAGCCAACTCATCACTCCTTTCCAGAACTTCTGGTGCTGGTGGCCACCTGGGATCTACCTCTAAGTTCCTGCTGCCAGACTGGCCCATGGAACATTCTCTGTGTGATGGCTGTCCTGGCTGCCCAACTAGAAGGTAAGTACTGTGGAACCTTGGGGTCTTTTCATCCCCCACACTCCAATGCTCACTGATATTCATTCATTCATTCATTCATTCATCCATCCATCCATACATCCATTCATTCATCCATTCATCCCAGGCCTTGGACACATAGGGAAGACATGGTCTACTGGAAGTGAACATTCAGTGTCGTTCCTGAGCCCCACTACCCCCAGCCACACACCCCAGGGAATACTACCAAACAAAAGGAATAGCAGGTGAAATGTGCCAAGGTCTGCTCTGAGAGCTATATGTAGATAAATCTCACGTTGATCCTGAGAGGCGTGTACTCTCGTTATCCTGCAATTAATAGTTAAGGAAACTGAGGCACAGAGAGGTTATGTAATGGTCCAAGGTCACACAGTGAGTGGTGAAATCTTGATTCAAATCTAGACAGTCTGACTTCAGAGCTCGGGGTCTCAGCCACCGTACTATCTTTTTATTTCACTCTAATGCTCAGCGGAAAGAGAGGAGGGAGGGATCGACTGTGGTGAGGAGGAGATGTTACAGCAGAGTTACAAAGCGTGAATGAGTTCCTGGAGTCAGAATGCTGTGCTCTCTGCAAACAGACGTGACCGAGGCCCTCCACCGGCTAACAGCTGGTGCGGCCCAGGCTGCTGGGCGAGGGAGCCAGTAGCAACTCTGCTCCCCATCTTTCTTCACGGCCCCTTCCTCAGAGAACAGGAGGTGAGGCCACAGGAGCATCCCAGTGGCTCTCACCCTCACATGCAAGCACTATCATCCCTGTACTTTCTACGCCCATCACCACGAGGTTCCCACCCACTACAGCACACTACCTTTTGGGCACCAGCTTCTTGGAGTCCTACAAAAGGAGGAGAAAATTGTTGGACAGACTGAGAAGGGGTGTCCAGGCCACAGCAGCCACAGAAAGGCACAGGAAGGACACTGGGGGCCCTGAGCACAGAGCAGATGTAGGCCAGGCCGAGAGAGTCCCTTCCTTCCGCCCTCCCAGCCGCTGTTTCTGCCTGCCAGCTAGAGGCCTGCTCAGGATGCGGTGACATTCTTCGCGGGCGTGATTTAGAAGGGGCTGTGCAGAGCGGTCAACCCTTCCTAATGGGCCTGGGTCATAATTCTCAACAACCATCCTCCTCTTCCCCACTCCTACCCTTCCTGTGGCTACGGCTCAGAGACATTTAGGGCAGATTTAAGATCAAAATCAAATCAGATTCACCAAACAAGGTGTCAGGCCAGGCAGGAGGGGCTGGGGGCTCCGAGTTATAGCTGGAAGGCCTGGCAGTTCCTTGGAGACTATTAAGTGAGCATATTTTATGGCCAGACACAATGCTGAGAGAACCGTCCATAAACCAATTACAGGAAACTTGCCCACATGTCTCGGGGAATGCTGGTGGATGGCCGCTGGTGACGAGGAAGCACACATTCACACCCATCAGGCATGCGTGGGGGTTCCACTTGCTGTGGCCCGCTGGCTGGCTCCACCCTTAGGAACCAGGCAGCCTCATGGGTAGGACTACCTTCCTGAAATGGGTCAGCAAGCGTGCTGTGCATTACAAGCAGCAGATTCTCAAGATGGATGGATCCTATTTTACCAAGGAAAAAGTGGAAACTCAGAGACAGGGAGAGTCCGTGCCCGTGGTCACACAGCTCCTGAGGCCTAGGAATGGGTCTCCAGACCCCGTGTTCGGTGCTTGTTCACGCCATGTATGCTCCCAACCTCTCCTGGAAAAAGGTAGAAAGCCGATTTCCTCGCAGATTGCACCTGCCACACAGCTTTGAAAGTAAATTTCCAAGAATCTTGCTGGTTGGGCTCCTGGCGTGCACTGGGGTGGAGATCACAGCCTCTACTTCTGTCTTGCGTCCTGTGAGGGACGCCCTAGCCCGGGATGCCCTGCATACCTTGCACCCAAGTCCTGAACCATGAGATGTGAAGAATGTCCCCTCCTCCCTCCCAGAACGCAGGTCTATGGGAAGTCAGAGGCTGTGTTTATTCGCCTGGATCTCATCTCACACGGTGCCGGGCACACGAGGAGTATTGAGTGCCTGTATGCTAAATACATGAGTGCCTCGAAACCACCACCCTCTCAATCACTTTACAGAGGAAGAAGCTGGAGTCCACAGAGGTACGGTTACTGGGCCTGAGTTACACAGCGAGAGACCGAACCAGGCTGGGACCCAGGTCTTAGTCCCCCCTGCCCTGTGCTCTTTGGGCTACAACTTGTTGCCCTCTAGGCGGGGTCCTCCAGGTGAATAATTGATGGAGAGTGAATCCTCTGCTCCCCTCCCACTGGGAAAACCCAGAGGTGCCCTCCATTCTGGCTCTCGGGCTCCTGCTTTAGAGTGGGTGGGCTTTGGGGGGGAGGGGTTCCTCTTATGCGGCCCTGGGGAGACCCCATGGCGCCCCTCCCCTCTGTAGGCCCCAGCCCTCCATAAGCATCCGCTCCTCCAGCTCTCCTCGCTGGACACCTCTGAGGACCTGGGCAAGGCTCAGGGGAAGCAAAACCCAGGGGATCCAGCTGCCTCCCTGTCAAGTCCAGCTGCCCCGAGCACTGACGGCTTGACAAGTGGCATTAGCATAAAAACCTCAGCAGTAGCAGCTGCCGGCTCTGTGCCAGAGCCCTGGGCGTCCCTGCTCCGTGCCATTCACTGTCACCGGGGGCGGGCACCTGCCAGCCAGAGGTGCATGGCTGTCTCTCACGCCAGGCTCCTGGACTCTGGGCATCTGCTCTCCGGGCTCCGGCTGAAGTTCTTCCAACAAGCCGGCAGTCCACTCAGACCCTTCTGAGTCCCTTTCCCAGGGGTTAGCAGCTTCGCTGCCTCTGTCCCCAGCGTTTCCTTATTCCTAGGAGGGCCCCCAATTCCCCAGTCCCCTCCACTTTCCTGACGGGAAAATTCTGCTCTGGCAGTGTGATTCAGCCCAGTTTCTCCCCCAAGTGCCCTGCACTTTGCTTTTTAAATTCAGCTGCCTCACGCTAGGATGCCCTGTGTCCACCCCCAGCTTCCTCCAATCCAGGCTGAGAAAGGAGCCTGTGAAGTGCTGCTGGGATGAGGACCTGGGTCTCGTTCAAGAGCAAGGGCACACACGTCCCTGGGTCTGCGCCTAACACTACTGCGTATGGTGAGTCTCTGCACTGTGGGAGGACATGTGTGAGGCACCTTTCACCCCGCTTAGCAACAAACTGCGGGACCTCCGACGTTAAACATGCACAAGAGGGGACCCGAAGGCTGGGGTGGTGCAGGTGGGAGGCTGGGGCCAGATGGAGTGACCTTCCCCCTTGGAACCCTCACCCCCAAGTGCGCTGGCCAAGGTCTTGTTGCCCCCTCTCCGACCTTTGTAACTCAGGCCTGAAAACCTTCCCTCAGTTTCCATAGCACAGGCATTATAAAAACAGAGCCTAACTGTGGGAACACAGAAACGCAGCAATTACAGTTAAGCAAAGAGCCTATGAACCCTCCTCTGCTTTGAGTCCTGCTGGTCACCCCGGGGCTTTCTACCTGGAGCTTGAAAACATGGAGGTGGCCCATTGTCCTCCCCTGCTCCTCCTCCTCCCCTTCTTCTTCCTCCTCCCCCTCCTCCTCCCCCTCCTCCTCCCTCTCCTCCTCCCCCTCCTCCTCCCCCTCCTCTTCCCCCCCTCATCCCCCTCCTCCTCCCCCTCTTCCCCTTCCTCCTCCCCCTCCTCCTCCTCCTCCTTCTCCCTTACACTAAGGATCACTGGCCTTCTTGGGCCTTTGTGATGTCCTTCCCTTTGCCTGAAACCCCACCTCCTGGGGCTCAGAGAGGCCTTCCCCAACTCACAGCCTTGAGGAGTACCCTGCTTCCCTCTCACTGCCGTGGCATCTTGTTCTTGTCTTCCACAAATTATTAAATTGTATACTTTTCTTTTGCAAATACATTTCATATTTTAAAGTACTTATCAGTAAATACGCCCTTCTTTTCCTTTTTTAAATTAGTTTTTTTTTAAGCCAAAGGAATACATACACAGAATTTAAAAATCAAATTATGTCAAGAGATTTTTCATGGCAGGCAGCTGGCCCTGATCACATTCCTCCCACCCTCCAGAGATAACCACTTTCAACTCTTGGCTGTTTCTCCTTGCCCTTCACCCAAATAATATACCCAGCTTCTACTTTCCCCCCAACATTTTATTACAGAAATTTTCAGATGCATACCAAAGTTGAAATAATTTATAGCAAATACCCATAAACCCACCATCTAGACTCTACCCTTAACATTTTGTTATATTTGTTCTATCACATAACTTTTTAATTTTCCATCCTTCTACCCATCGATCATTCCATCTTACCTTTCCGTGCATTTCCAAGTGAGTTGCAGATGTAAGTACATTTCATCCTTAAACACTCCACCAAGCGTATCATTAGAATTCACTATTTGCTGGTTGTTCCTTTTTTCCCCCTTTTGAAATAGATTTTACGTGCAATGAAATGTGCAGATCTCCGGTGTAGCAATCCATGAGTTCAGACCTAGGCATACAACTATGTAACCAAACCAAACTATGACCCTTAGTCAGACCTTTACCGTTCCCCTGGGGAGTTTCCTTACGCACCTTCTTGGTAAGTACTGACTGCTACCCACATAAAGCAGGTGGCTACCGTTCTTTCTTCTTTTTTTTTTTCACTCTCTTTTCTGACAGAACTATTTTTGACCTTGTCTAGCAGTTTCTTATTATGGCACGAGTCTTAGCTCATAACTTTCAGTTCCCATAATATACTTATATCACACTTTAAAAAATTAAATCAATACTCTTCTTACAAAAGAGTAAGTAAAAACGGTTCACTCCCGAGACAGTACTATACTCAATGCTGATTATGTTTCCTTTCTTGTGCAACTTTATGCTTTTCCTCATTTTTGACTTGCTTTTCTATACCTGTCTCATAATTTTTTCCTTATGATTCAACAGAACTGGGAAACCTCTGTTGCTTTTATTTGTCATATGAGCGAGTATATCAAATAATCTATAACTTACTTTTATTATTTTTTTTTCCAGGGAGACTGCCCTCCAATCTCTTGAGGGTGGCTCCCTGCTGCTCCCTTTCGCGAAGCTTTTAGGAGGCTCTCATCTCTGGTGTCTGAAACGTCACGATCATATGCCTTGGACCTTTAATGACCCTTCATTCTGGAAACCAACATCTCTCAGTATGGGGAAATTTTCTTCTATTATTTCTTTGATAATTATCCCGTCCATTTTCTCTAAACCTTTCTAGAATTTCCAACGGTCAAATGCGGGACCTTCTGAACTGATCCTTAGTGTTCTCATTTTCTCTCCCATTATCTGTCTTTCTCTTATTCTCTTTCTTTCTGTTCCACTTTGGGGGAAATGTCCTCTATTTTATCTTTCAGACCTCTTATTGAATTCTGAAATTTTGCTATCATTTTTAATAGCCAAGAGCTTTTCTCTGTGCTTTGATTTTATATATGGTATCTGTATATGCTTATAGTTTGTATCTATCTATCTATCTATCTATCTATCTATCTATCTATCTATTTATCTATCCATCCATCCATCCATCCATCCATCTTTCTCCCACTTTATTTCAGGTGAAAGGTCTGCTTTTATCTCTCTGAGAATATTGATTATATATATTTTTGAAGTTTTTTTCTATTTCTGACCGTGTCTGTTTCTTCAGAGTTCCTTTCCTTTTTTTTTCTTCCTATTTTCTTGTCTGGTCTTAATGGTGGAGGCTTTCCTAGAATGTCTGGTGATCCTCAGTTGTCCATATTTAAGATTGTAAGTCATTAGAAAACACCTGATCGGCAGCTCTATGGGCACGGCTGGGTCCTGTTTACTGGTGGGATTCACCACAGAGGGAATGGACAGGGCGCTGGCTTTTTCTTCAGGGGACACTCAGTATTGCCCTTTACCCTCTTTGTCCATTCAGTTTTTCCAGAGAAGAATTCTCTTGACTCTGTCAGGGGTGACTCCGGCAGGGGTGGGGGATGGAAGTTCAGGGATATCCAGGCTGTTGCCATTATGAATGCTCAGTTGGGAATGGAGAGTGAGGATCTCACTGTTCAAGATGCAGAATTTAACCTAAACATCCTGTTTTATGCCCAGTGCCGATACTTTACTCTCATCTGTCGATGCACATGGGTCCCTGAGCCCAGTGCTCTCTGGTTCAGTTTCTTCGGAGGATGGCTGGTCCCTCACCTGCTGACTCCCTGCTCACCGTTGAGGAGAAGGCTGCTTCCCTGACTGCACAGGCAATGGAGGGGATCCTGGAGGTCTAACCAGTGCCCCTGTTTAGCCCCATCCCAGCTTCTGCTGTGCCTCATGCCCCTGCTTCCTTAGGACTGGGGTGGAGGGCAGTCCCCAGAGGCCACATCTCTTTTTCCAGGGACATTTCCCTGCAGACAGGGTCATTTACATTTCCTCCCTTCTATTAAGTCAGTTGTCACTCTTCCATTTGCTAACACTTGTCCTATGCCTCAGACATCTTTCCCACTTGCTTTTTCCTGGTCGGTTTCCAGTGACTTGAATTTCACGTTAGTGTGATTTCAGGAGGGAACAGTGATAAAAAAAAAAAAAAATGGTGATCAATCCCCCATGTTTAGCCTGAAGCTTTTAGTTAATATCTGCCCCCTCACACAAGATTTCAAGAGCCCCATAGGTAGGGATTCTGCCTGCTTTGTTCAACACTTTTCCCTGCACTTAGCAGCATGCCTAACTCATACTTGGTTCTTAGAAAATACTGACTACATTAAAAGTGTGGAGGATGGGAGGTTTTATATGTTCTCTTATTTAGCGGTATCTATCGCACTGGATGTGGGGAGGAGGTCCTCAGTCTCCTCCTCTGAAAAATGAGGAGCCTGGGTCTGAATGGGGGTTATCAGATGATCAGATGTGGTGGGGAGGGTCATACCTGTGATGGCAGGAAAAAAAAACCTCACAGGTGGACAATGTCTTGATTCCACCAACTCGAACGTTGGAGCATTACGGAGACTGGCTGGATGCCCCCTAGAGAGGGGTGGGCGAGGGGTCCTGGGTGCCTGGCAGCAAAGAGGAAGGATCTGGCTCCAGCCCCAAGCCCTTCCCACTGTCCCCTTACCACACGCCCTTCCCAGAGCAGGCCTTGTGTCTCAGCTGGAGGGAAGGGGATGTCAGTGGGCACCGGAAACCTCTTTCCTACCTCCAGAAGGCCCGGGAGGGCTGCAGACCTCCGCACGGAGCCCAGATGCGGGTTGAGGAGCTAAAAATATAGCCATCGGTATCCCCCCTCCCCCACTGTCTTAATGTGGTTTTAAAATAAGTCAGCCTCTTTCTAGTTCTCGCTTTCCACTGTCATTTATTTCAGTTTTTATCTCCACAACAAAAATTCCTTCCGACTTTTTTTTCCCCCTCTCTCCCTGTAATGCTCTTCACTTTCAAATGCTAATAATCTCCAGCTGTAAAAGGCTTAGAAGTGGCTCTAGATTGTTTGATCTTTGGCCTGTGATCTGCTTTCATCTCTCTGCTTTCAAATGTTACTTTAGATTTACTTTAACCTATTAACATGCTTGGTATTCACAGACACGCACTCTCCAAACCAGCTTCCCAGCACCCCCACCCCATCATAACTAGACGAGGAAAGTGAACCTGTAGGCTCTGGGGAGGCACGTTTGGCCACGGTGGCAGGAGGCCTGGAAGGCAGGAAAGGCAGAGAGGAGCCGGCAGGGGAAGGCTGGACGGAGGGGAGGCCATATGGAAGGAGAGGGAAGGGAAGAGGGGCAGGGGACCAAGAAGGCCTAAAAGGAAAGGAAGGAAGAAGACAGCGAAGCCAGAGAGCGGGACAGGGACAGGAGGACAAGTTCCCAGCACAGAGCAGGCTGCCTCCCTGCTGGTTAGATGGCTATCTAACTCGGCTCTGGCCCTATGGGTAGTGGGGGGACTGAATTAGTGCTTGAGGTTGCTTGCACCCACTGTTGTGCTGGAATGTCTGCGTGTTCGTTTCCACAGGAAACGCGAGGCATGAATATGGATGAAACTCCTCACTGAGACCACAAGGGTACGGCTCAATTATTTGCCATATAAAGTAGCACACGAGGACTCTTTGCGCTTGATCATCTCCTCTGTGTAGGGCTGTGCGCGCGCGCCCGTGTGTGCTGGGGGTGCACGCAGGCGGTTCAGGGAGGCACCGAATCATCCAGGCCCTCACGGCGGTCCTAGCTGCAGCTGGGTGCCTGGAGGGGCACTGCGGAGAGAGACCTCACTGGCCCACGTGCCCCGCCCCCAACACAGGCCCGCGTGTAGTGAGGGCTGTGACTCCACAGCCTCTGAAAGGACCAAAGGACAGAAGTCAGAGGAGGATTGGGCATACCAGACTTTCTGGAAAACCCAAAGGGCGGGAGCCTGAGGGCCCAGCTCTTCTGAGACTGCTCCCTTGTCTGGGGAGAAAGCCTGAGCCACCCCCACTCTGTGGGAAGGCAGGAAGGAGAGAGAGGCTGTCTGAAGCTGGGCTGAGAGGGACACCAAGGGAGGCCAGGGTCCCCTGGACAGTCTAGCCACAGAGGAGAAGCGGCCAAAGCTGCTGAGGCCAGAGGAGTGCAAGGAACCCTCACTTGACATCAGAGAGTCTAGCGTTCAAGGGGCATCTGGGTGGCTCATTGGGTTACATAGGACTTTGGCTCAGGTCATGATCTCAGAGTTGGTGAGTCCGAGCCCCACATCTGGCTCTGTGCTGACAGCTCAGAGCCTGGAACCTGCTTCGGATTTTGTGTCTCCCTCTCTCTCTGCCCTTCCTCCACTCATGCTCTCTCTCTCTCAAAAATAAATAAACAGTAAAAAAAAGTGGGAGGGGGGCTGGGTGGCTCAGTCAGTTAAGCGTCTGACTTAGGCTCAGGTCATGATCTCTCAGTTAGTGGGTTCGAGCCCCGCGTCGGGCTCTGTGCTGACAGCTGAGCCTGGAGCCTGCTTCAGATTCTGTGTCTCCCTCTCTCTCTCTGCCCCTCCCCTGCTCATATTCTGTCTCTCTGTCTCTCAAAAATAATAAATAAACTTTAAAACATAGTCTGGAGTTCAAGTCATGGGCCAGTGACTTAGCCCCTCGGTTTCTCCCTCTATGAAATGGACTAACAATGTTCTTACTGCAAAAGGTAGCTGTGGTGGTACAATAATCCCAGAAAGGACTGTATTTATATTTCACTGAGCGCTCATTATGCAGCAGGTACTCTTCTAAGTGTGTTATTAATATTAACTCACTTAATCCCCATTAATCCTCATCTAATACACATTTAACCCTATCAGGTGGATACTATGATCAGCCTCATTTTGCAAATAAGGGAACTGAGACACAGAGGGTTTAAGGCAATTTGCACAAGGTCACCCAGATAGGGCTAGCATGTTTATTTTAGGTGAATTAGGCTCCTGGATTACACGTATGCATCTCTTACCTCCCTGAATCCTGCAACATCCCTCTGGGTTGGTATCAGGGCACCGGCTTTACATAGACCCTGGCAGTACAGCCTAGGTTCTCTGCTGCCCGGGCCCACACTCCTTATCACCCTCTGTTGTGAAGATGCTTTTCAACTGCACAGCGCTGAAAAATGTCAGTTATTATTATCCACAAATGTTGGGGGGTCTCTGCCAAGGGGCAGACTCATGTTCGGGAGTCAGAGGTCTAGGGTGCTAAGGAAGAGGCGGGGTTCCTATGGGGTGTCCCCTCTCCCAGACCTTCTCTAAGGCAAAGCAGAACCCTTCTGCTATTGCCAGTCAATTGCTTCTGGTCCTGAACAAAGAGGAAAGGGAGGGCAGCAGTTACCCCTGCTCTGTAACTCAACAGAATCAGCACAGAGAGGGAGGGGGAGCCAGGGACCCCCCCCCCCCCTTAGATCAGGGCACCACCTGGAATGAGCCAAATTCACAGCTGCCATGCCCCAGCTTCCCCCGGTGGAGGTGGTAACCAGGGCAGGGTTTACTGGCTGAGCCCACCTGTGGGCTCTTGTGGGAACTTTCAGGCTCCCCGCCCATCATCGCAAAAGGGAAATGGACCCAATCTGAATACTGTCACGTGCCAGGCATCACGTGAATTATTTCCACACCTATCAGTGCATTCAAACTCCACACCAGCCCTGTGAGTGAGGCATCCACCCGCATCATCATTTTGCAGGTGCCGAGAGTCTAAGTGACTGAAACATGGTCACACGGCCTCTTCTCTTTCCAGCCCACTGACTCCCGCAGGGCTCAGCGGATGTAGATGGATGACAAAAATCCAACAGTGAACGAGAGGGGAGCTTCGGCCTAGATACCAGTGCTCCCACAGTCCCACGTAGGTCTTGTTTCACCAGGCACCAGACATGCCTGGGGCAGGACCTGGATCTTCTTGTGACCCGGTAGAACCCAAGCGTAAAGTACTTCTTCTTGTCGCTCTCTTTGGGCTCTGTCTCCTCCCGGCAGCTTGCCTGGTCCAGGGGTGGTGAGCCCTGCGTGTCAGTTGCCCACGTGATGAGAAGCCACTCAGCTCTTTCGCATATTGACTGTGTGCCCCCAGATAAGTAACTTAGCCTCTCTGAGCCAGAGTTTCATCATTTGCCTAAATAGTGAAACAGTGGGGTGGTCCTAATGAACCAGGGCCCCAGAGGCGCGTGGCCCTGGGGCCTCTGTGTCTTCTGCATGGTCTGTGGGGTTCTCCCTTGGGAGGGTTCCATCCGACCGACTCCCTACCTGTAGGGCTGGTGACGAAGGGGGTAAGAACATTTGTATTGTCCACTTTTCTGTCTCCAGCAAAGCTCAGTTGCTCTGCCACCCGCCCCACAGGGCAGGCTGTCTTGCACAAGAGAGGCTATTTTCAGAGGCGCCTGCCGGGGGCATCATGAACACTGGAAAACCCAGTTTTGGCTACGAGGCCTCCCCCCCTGAGACCCAGTTGACAGCTCTTTGGTTCAGGAGGAATCCTTCTAGGTTGCTGTGGGAGTGGGGGTGACGTCGGGGGTTGATTAGGATGCTTGTTGGAGCAACTCCTTCGCCTCCTCTGGTACCAGCCTCACCAGGAGGCCGGGATCTGGGAGGGGTGGGGGGTACCGAGGAGAAGCCCCCTTCCTTCACACCCACCCACCAGCCCAGAGTCACTGGAAAGAGCAAATGCAAATGGATCCAAAGCACAATACCCAGAATACACTGCCTCGCGTCCTAGGGGCTCACTCTGAGTTAAAGCTGGGCTCCTCCTGGGGGCTGACATTTTCCCTGGTTCAAACAACATCTGTGGCTCGCTGAGCTTGGTGAAAGGTGAAGGAACCAGCCTCTGCCACTGCAGACTCCAGGGAATCAGAAAAACCAGCTTTGCAGGTCCCTCCCACCTGGAGGGGCTCCTGGGCCCACACCCATACACACACACACACACACACACACACACACACACACGCACGCGCGCGACCCCACAAGCACACACTCGTGGTAACCCTCACAGCCACTCAAAAGCCCACACGTGTGCATTTCCACATGAGTGCAGACTCACATGTGTGCCCTTTCATAAACACTCACCTCCACCCAAACCCACACACACGTGTGCACACACACACATCTGTCCACAGACAACGTGCAGACTTCTATGAACCAGAGGAGAGGGCCCACCCCCACCCCATCCACACCCCACACCCCAAGATCGGACAGGGGCAGACCCAGGAGAGGCTGCTGAGGGTTTGAAATAAATGCATTCTGAAAAGAAGGACTGTCTTCCCCTCCAGGCTCCAGGCCAAATCTCCAAATGAAATCAGGCCGGGGAGAAATGAACAACCGAGATGCACAAAACAATGTGAAGAAGAAACGAATAATAATATAAAAAAAAAGGTGAGAGTTATTTTTCAGCTCACTGGCTTTCTGAAAAGTAATATAAAGTTGAGCAGCGTCTTCTTGGAATCGACCTTTCTGAGCCGAGACCCAGGCCACACGCACATCTCTTTCCTCTCTTTCTATTACCCGAAATTTGTATGGTTTCATCTCCTCTGATTTTCTTTCCCTTTGTGCGCCTGTGCAAACCCCTTGTGTCAGAGGCTTGTTCCTAACCCTGCAGCCCTGCCATGCCAGAATGTGTCTCCCGGGCCCCCTGCAGGGCTGAGAATTGAGAGCCTCCTCTACAGCTCCCCCACCAAAGTTGAGGCCTTGCCCCCCACCCAGCTCTGTCCTCCTCCCTGCCCAGAAGAGGCTGCAGCCTTCCCCCCTCCCCCACCTCCCCCACAAGGCCTCCTGGCCTTCTTTGTTCCAGAGACAATTCTCTCGCATACTGTTCTTTGAAGCAGAGCTGGAAAGGGAAGGGTGGATGGACCCAGGGGTGCAGGCTCCTGGTGCAGGGAGGGCCAGACGATGCTTGGTGAGCGCACGAGAGAGCAGGTGAATCCTAAGAAGATTCTGTCTTCTTCAGGGCATGGTGGGAAAAAAAAGTGTCCATTCTATTTTTTTTGTTTTAAAATTTTTTTAACACTTATTTAGTTTTTGAGACAGAGAGAGAGCATGAACAGGGGAGGGTCAGAGAAAGAAGGAGACACAGAATCTGAAACAGACTCCAGGCTCTGAGCTGTCAGCACAGAGCCCGACGCGGGGCTCGAACCCACAGACCGTGAGATCATGACCTGAGCTGAAGTCGGACGCTTAATCGACTGAGCCACCAGGCGCCCAGAAGTGTCCATGCTCAGGGGAAATGCTCAGGGGAAAAGGATACGGAAGGGGAGATCCAGAATTTTCCTAACAATTATGACATTCCCTGTAGTTGCAGTCAATTCTCCACTAAAAGTGATGCTGGAAGAACCTACCTAACGGTGGCCCCTTTGCCTGCCGTCTCTGCCACCTCCCATCCCCAGACACACATACTCACGTACCAGCATATGTAGGCAGACACACAAACTCGCATGCACGAGCACCTCAGACACATCCATACAGATGCACGCGCACACACACACACACACACAGAGCCGTGAAGCAAACATCCGTATGCACTCCTCAAATGCACATGCATGTGCACCCTCAAACACATCCACATAGATACACACACATGCACTCCGTACACACACTTGCACAGACAGGGGTACGTGCACTTTCATCTGCATGGTTACCTTTTCGAGCTGCACTGGTGCCTTTTCCAGTGAACTGTGTGTCTACTCTCAACTTTCTGCCTTAAGGAGGTGGGGGACCTAATGGCTTTTGCAATAAAACATCAAATGTGGGGAGAAAGTGCCTGGTGGCATCTTTGCTACAAAGGTGAGTCAGGGGTGTCTGGCTAACCCCCGACTCGGGGTGGAATGGCTTCAGGAGGACCAGTCACACACCTGTCCTTGGCCCACCCAGCAAGATAAGAACACCGATGGATGCGTTTGAGGTGGGGAAATGAGGGCATGGGGATGTAGGGAAGGTAATTGAAGTTTTTCTCTGGAAGAGACTAAGAGGTCTAGTGTAGCTAATTCCGACGTGTATCGCCTGATGTGTTCTTGTCCTCACTCAGCCGGTGGTTGAAGCCCAAGATGAGCCGTGGGAGGGGCTCAGGACATGACACGATGTGAGGGGTGGACTGCTGTGTGCCGACAGTGGTGATGATTGACGTGAGTAAATCCTTGGCTTTTTGCCTAAGTGCTTCCTCCTTTGTTATGTCATTTCTATCATCACGCTCACCTTGTCATGTAACTGGAACGGGTATTAGTATGCTTATCTTATAGATGAGGAGTCCGGGGCTCAGGGAAGGTGAGCAGCTTGCCAGGTGAATGAGTCAGGCTGGGCTAATCACTGTCACAAACAGCCCCAAAATCTCAGTGGGTTAGTTCCGTAAAAGTTTTGCAGCTATGCCCCTCCTCAATGAGAACTGGAAAGGATGCCCCGCTTGATGCAATGTTTCTGAGACCCAGGCTCCTTCTTGGGGCTCTGCTATTCTTGGAGTGCTTGGAGTGTCTTGACTTGGCAGGTGCACGGAAAAATCAAGTGAGGGGTCTACGCATAATGCTTTTTATGGGTGGGGCCTGGGAGTGGCGGCGTCACCTCTGTTCATGTTCCATGGGCTAGAACATAGTCAGTCACCTGCTACGTCTACAGCAGGGAGGCTGGGGAGTGTCATGAAGCTGTGGGTCCGGCAAGAAAAGGAGAATGAGGGTACCAGTGAGTCCTGCCACGCCCAGACTCACACAGCCCACAGCAGTGAAATCAGTCCTCAGACCTAGGTCCTGATCCTGGTACTGTGCTTTTCTCTTCCGGCGCTTTACTTTGAAGAAGTAAGCTTTTTCAGTGGAGTCATGTTCCTGGTCTTTTTCTAGGTCTGGAAGTCCTTACATCAATAAGAATCCAATGATAACGACAACAGTATCTCCCTGTTATATGCACATCTCATTTCTTGTCCCCAGCACCCCATAAGTTACATAGGATAACCCTACCTTCTACTTGAGGACAGTGCAGCTCAGGGAGATCAAGGAGCTTCTTTGAGGTTGTGGGAAGGTGACAGTGTGAGTCTAAGCCTTTCTGGCTCCCGTCTTCTGTCTTTCTCCCATGCTGCTATGGCTCCCGCTGGACACGAGATTGGGGTCTGAGTAGGTGGAGAGCCAGCCTTCTTGATCCCGCAGGGCAGACATCCCTGACGATACTTAAGTAGGATGCAAATGCAGTGGGCAAAGTTCTCGCCGCCTTCTGCGCTGGAAAGCATCTGGAGAAATATGAGGGCCTAGGCCATTGTAGCTTAGTTTACTTGGCAGCCATGCACCTGGAGATATTAGCAGGGCTGGGAACCGACTTCCAGTTGTATGATCTTGAGCAAAGCTGGGTTGGGAGTCAAGAGATATTCATGCGGAAACCCAGCCATAGTTAACTGTGCAACTGTGGGCCTCTGAATGGAGGCCCGTGTGGTTCAGTACGGCACCCTCCCCTCCTGCAAATTGGAGATGGTAGTTACCACCCTCGTTCCAGACCCTGCTATGCTGCATAGCCTCCTAATTGGTTTCACCAAGGCCACACCATTTGTCTTTAATCCCTTCCTGCACATCCCACAAAGTAACCTTCTTAACCACACACCCCTTGATCGTGCCTCTCTTCTGCACAACGACGTTCATGACTGCCATAACGTCCAAGCTCCTCAGTTAGCCCGTCATGGTGCTTGATACTCTGCCCCTACATTACCCATCTAGACGGATCCTCCTTGACTCCCCTAAATGTATCAAATGTTATTCTTGCCGTACTTTCTTCTTCCTCCCTCGGACACCCCACTGCCGGGGTGCCCTCATTGCTAGCCTACCTGTTGCTACTTCTAAGATACCGCTCTGGATCACTCAGCACAACCGCCACCCCTCCATCATTGTGATAGTACCCTCATGCCGTGCTTCCCTCCGAGGCACCCTTGGTGCCGTGGTCTTCTGAGAATGTTTCTTATCTTTTTCCCCAGCTGTGAGCTTCACCAGGGTGAGAGTTAAGTCTTGTACAATTTGTACCTTTGGATATAACAGCCCTCAGACAATAGTTTACGCATGAAAAAATAATCAGGAGATAGCCAAGACTTTCAGTGATATGCAAATGAAAGATATGGCTTAGGAGCCATCGTTAAAGTCGGTTTGACTGTTTCCTGCCAGCTGGGGGTTGTCAGGCAGTTTCCACGTCTTGAAGGGCTGCTAACCTCCTGGGTTTATCTGCAAGGCTGCATGGTGGGACCTCCAAGCAGAGACCTGTGGCACTTTGAGCTGTGTATTCTCTGCCCCCTGGGGGCTTAGAAGCCCAGGCCCCCAACAGGCTCACCTGTCGGGAAGTAAGCTAGGCAGGTGCATTTGGGGAGCTCCTCAAATTGAGCTCTGTTGGCTCTCTGCCCGCACTCCGCCCTTCCACACCAGGCCAAATTGTAGGCTGGAGCCAGTGGAGAAAGTAATGGATTGGAACCAGGATGCTCAGGTTAAGTGGGCCGCTTTGTGGAACTCATCCATAATCCTGCTGGAGCCCAGAGAACAATACGTTAATTAGAGCCGACAGCACTGCTCCCACCAGCCATCCATCCTGCCTGTGTCTGCAGGGCCTTCCCCATGGACACGCCGGCCCACTCCCTTCTCTGAAAGAGATTTATTCATTATCAATGTTTGTCTGTGAGAGGGACCCGGTGGGGAGGGAACAGGATTCCAAAGGGGACGGGATATGAAAGAGCTGCTGGCAGCTGACGAATGGGTGTGTCTGGGGGCTGGAGATGGGTGTTCCCAATTAGGAGGATGAGGCAAGCCCACTGGATTGGACAGGGGAAGAGGTAAGTCAAATGGAATTAGAAGAAATTCAGTAAACATGTCCAACAAGTAGTCCTTGTGGGAGTTTTAGCTTTGGACCTAGCTCGCTTTAAGCCAGAGACGATGGCGGGGGGGGGGGGGGGGGGGGTAGAAGACAGAAAACAGATGAAGTCCCTTTATCTATAGTCTACCCTAGTGCTCCTTTGCAGAAGCACTCAAAAAGTGCTTGTTGGTGAATAAATGTCTTTCATGGCAGCCAGAGAGAGGGACTTAGGTCAGACATCATAAGGAACTCTTTGCCAGGGAGCAGGAACTAGGGATGAGAGACCAAAAATGGGTTCTGGGGTTCCTACCCAGCAAGAATCTTTTGAAAGAAAGGCAGACATATTTCATTTGTCCTGGATCCCATTATCTGCGTATCATGTGGAATTTTGGAGGAAATGGGAGAGGACTAGGTCTCCTCAAGAAAGCGGGTCAGCCTAGGGAGGTAGGGAGTCAACAGGTCAGAGATGGCAAGGGACTAGCGGGCCTGTGGCCCATGGGCCAAAGCTCCAAAGGGAATGAGAGGGGTGAGCAGTGGGCTGCAATGTCCTCACGAACTCATCTCACAAAGGGATATGAAGGACTCTAGCCCCCTCTCAGTAGCCTCTGCTGCCAGGCAGAGAAAAGGGGAAGTGGGAAAGTGAGGGCCAGAGTCCCACAACCAGTGCATGCCAGCATCTCGCCGCTCTATGTGTGAGCCCCGGGGCCAGCTGCATTCCATCCCCCGGGGTCCTGTTTGACATGCAGAATCTTGGGCAGCACCCCAGAACTACCGGATCCAGATCTGCATTTTAACGAGATCCTCCTGTGACTTCTGTGCACACCAAAGTTGGGGAAGCAAGTCAGCAGGATCATGTGCCCAGCTCTTAGTGGACCAGATGGTGTTTCGGGGAGAGAACTGTGTGAGTAGTTTGGAAGTTCTTGCCATAACTGTCTATTGACTGGCTGGGTGACTTGGGGCACATCACTTAGGCCCTCTGGGCATTAGTTTATTCATGTCTAATCTGAAAGGACTGCGCCAGATCTGTGTTTCTTAAACTCTGTCAACCATCAGAATCCCCTGAAATGAAAGACAGATTCTTGGGTGCCACTGGCAGCGTTTGTGTAGAGCCTGAGATTTTCTGATTAGTTCCAGATCATGCTAATCACTGCTGGTGGGGGAAGCACACTTTGAGCAGTGCCTGACCAGATGACGTCTAAGGTTCCTTCTGATTCGGAAGCTCTGTGGGGTTTTATTCCCCAGTTTACGACTCTTCCTTCCCCCAGGGCACCAACCTGTTGCTCTCTGTCTCTGGCTCCCCTTCCTGTGTCAGTGCCATTTTTCCAGCGCACCCAGGACTGGAGGGAGCCAAATCTTACAAAATGCATGGAAGTCGATACAGGCAAAGTATTAGCCACAAAGATTTAAGAAGAGTCCTATGAAACACAGCAATAAAACCTGGAAATAACTATCCATTTCCTACAACAAAATGTCTCATTTCCGAGTCCATAAACGCTCCCCCTCCAGATCCCCGGACCCATCTGTTTTGTAAGCATGTGTAATTATTAGCACCATAAAGTCACTTTCTATACCTAATCTAATTATAGGGAGCCAAAGTAATATCAGGTAGAGGAGGGGGAGGGAAGAGATGCGCTCACTGCAAACTCAGACTATTTCTTTAAAGAGAGAGAAGTAGTCACATGAGAGTGTAATGATTCTTTATGGTGATATTATACTTCCTATGGAGGCTTTGGGGACAGCTTTGCAAATAAGACTGAGCTGGCTCATCTCAAAGTAAAGAGCAGTTTCCTGCCATGTACGGAGGATTTAGGCCCTACTGGGAGCTAGGAATTAGGATCACCGTGCTTCGGCTGCTCCCAGCCTTCAGATCCTCCGTAGATCTCAAGGACATGGCCTTCCATTCTAGGCACTTCCAAAACCGGTTTACCCTTTCCTTCCTTTTGTACTTCCTCTGGCAGGAAAAAAAAAAATTACAAAGCTACTCTGAGATGCGAGCTAACTAGGAACTTGTGGTTCAGAGTGAAGCCTCGACTACTGTTTCCTGTTCTCCCAAAGTGCCCTGGGGAAGCTATCTAGTCACCAGCTAACCGAATGAGTGAGTGAGTCACCGGATGAAGTGGTGAATGAATGGGTAAGGTACAGATGATGACAGGACTGTTCTCAAAGATGAAGGAGAACATATTCCTTCTCTTCATATGTCTTATTTGTGATGGGGTGCGGGACAGAATAAGGACCAACGAGGCGTTACCGGCAGGCTGATTTTGCTTTACTTTATGATAAGCAAAATAGCATTCTGAGCATGTGAGCCCCTCAGATGGACCGGCCCTCTTTGGTTAGTGGTGAGTTCTCCATCAGTGGAGATTTTCAGACAAGGCACATTTGCCATGAATCTTGTCTAGGGCGTTGGCGTGTTAGGTAGGAAGAGAGGGAGCGGGTAATGAGAATGTTTATTGAGCACTTACTATGTGCTCGACTCTTTAGTTGTATAATCTCATTTAATCCATTCACCAAACCCATGGGGTTTACTTTGATCCCTGTTTTAAAAAGAGAGAAGGCAAGCTCAGAGCATCGTGGAACTAGTCCACGCAGCCCAGCTAGTCAGTGGGGAACTGGGATCCAGACCAGGTCTGTCTGCTCCAGACTTCATCTGCCTTCTGCGGGGACTTGGAAATACTGTCCCATAGGCTTAAAATTCTTCAGTGCACTTTTCTGGAGCTGCACTTGACACGCTTGACTTTCGAAAACACAGGCTGCCGCCGCTGCTGGCGGTGATGTTGGTCTATCTTCTGGATCCATCTTTGAAAATTCAAAGAGGAGATGTGGGAAACAGCTCTCTTGGTTTGTTAAGCTGCCCTAACGTCTCTCCTCATCTGCAGATTTGTCTGTCTGTGAGGATCCCAAATAGACGTGATGGTTTAGGGGTTTCACTCCATGGCCTGGAAACCCATGCATGCGGTAGCCCCTTGCTTCCCCTCTTCACCCAGGGCAACGGCTCCTCTCTCTGGCTCTCACACTGACCCCGTTCAGGGCTGAATGGAGGAGTGTTTTGGCCAGGCAGGGGCAGATAGCTGGGGCTGCAGACCACGACATGGTTGCTAATTTCTTGTGCTGGGCAAATCCCAAAGGTGCTGGTGGTGCAGTCTGGAGAAGACTGAAAGATGGGCTGATGTGCGCTTTCTGAAGCGTCTCGGCAGCCTCTGGAGGCAGCTCTGTGTGTGTGTGTGTGTGTGTGTGTGTGTGTGTGTGTGTGACTCTTATCTCTGTCCCTTGTTCTCATGCCAGCCTTTTCTGGATGCCCACCAGATTCCTTCCTGTCTATGTGCCTCCGTGCCCCGCTTCTCATTTCTCTTTGAAACCACGTGGCAGGACCCCTTTCCCAGTTGCAGGGGAGCAGCTGATCAAGGGGGATAGGACGCAACTTGTCATTTGGTACAAGGCCACCACCTTTCCTCTCTGAAGTCTACCCCCTTCTCTTTGCCCCTGCTTGCCTTTGCCTCCATTTCCTTCCAATCCAGCTTCATATCATGCTGGGAGAGGCCCGAGCTCGAGAAGGGCACCAGCCAGGCCCCTGGGAGGGCATCTGCTTCTGCTGATAAGTAGCCCTGTCTTTTTCCTACCCATTCGGTGGGGCGGAGATGCCCTCCCACACGAGCCATGGAATTAAAGCAGCGAAGTGGGCTTTGGCAACTGGCCTTCTGCTGGTACCAGACCTGCTCTCGTCTCCACGGATTTTTCTCTCTCAGAGAGTCACTATTGCCCGATTACAAATGATTTCTTCTTGCAAAGCACAAGAGGGTCTTGTGTGGAGCCCACCCTCTGAACGAGATGGGAAATTGGAAATCCAAGGGCCCAGAGCCTTAGGTCTGAGAATCGATTCCCAACCCCTGCCCTGTAGGCTGGGTGGGGGGTTTCAGAGCAGAGGGCTGCACAAAGTGCAAACCCGACCCTACCCAAGTCAGAGCCATGGCTCAACCTGTCTAGCCCATGTATGAGCATGCTAGGGCCTCTGTGAAAATGTACCGCAGACTGGGGGGCCGTAAACAGCAGAAATGTGTCATTTTTCTGGTCTGGAGGCTTGAAGTCCAAGGCCAAGGTGTTGGCAGGCTTGCTTCCTTCTGATGGCTGTGAGGGCAGGATCCGTTCGGGCCTCTTTCCTAGGCTTTCAGGTGGCTGTTTTGTGCTTGTTTCTTTTCACACTGTCTTCCTTCTCAGTGTCTCTCTGTGTCCAAATTTCTCCTTTTCATTAGGATGCTAGTTGTACTAGTCCACTCGGGCTGCCATAACAAAATACCCCAAGACGACATGGTTTAAACAAGAGAAACGGCTCTGAACAACAGAAACCAATGGAAAATTTTCTTACAGTTGTGGAGGCGGGAGAGTTCAAGATGAAGGTCTGGCAGGGCTCAGTTTCTGGTGAGAGGTCTCTTGCTGGCTTGCAGACAGCTTCCTTCTGGCTGTATCCTCGTGCGACAGAGAGGAAGTCTCTGGGGTCTCTTCCTCTTCATAAAAGGACACGGGCCTTGTCAAACTAGGGCCCCACCCTTATGAGCTCATTTAACCTTTATCATCTCCCTGTCTCCAAATCCAGTCACGTTAGGGGGTGTGGCATAAACATGAATTTTGAGGGGGAGGGGACACGATTCAGTCAGTAGCGGCAGGCAGGTTGTTGCGTTAGGGTCTACCCTAATGATCTCACTTGATTGTCTCTGTAAAGACCTTATAGCCTAGTAAGATCCCATTCTGAGGTCTGGGGAGACCTCACTTCAACAGGTGAATTCACTTCAACAGGTGAATTTCTGGAAACGCAAGTCAACCAGTAAGACTCAAGTCCCACCCAGCTCCACCAGCCCCACACTCCCCTCACCACCACCCCAGAATCCATTACAAAGAGACCGATGGCTCTTCAGTCATGTTTCCTTTCCTTGGCACAGTCTGCTTGGTTTTCTGAAGGCAAGGGATGGGAATAGTACCCCCCCACACACACACACACACTGCAGCTCCCTTTTCTGAGGGGGCCCCCAGGGCACCCCAGGCTCTGCCATGCACCCCCACCTTATGAGTTGTCAGCCCTACTCACAGCTGCCATTTTCCAAGTCATCAGCTTGTTCATTGGGGCCCGGGCCACCCCAGCTGACTTGTCTCTTTCCAGAAGGGAAGGAACCACAGCATTCAGGTGGCCGTTTGAGGTGTCCTTGGAGTCATCTGGGCCCGAGCCAGCCAGAGAGCACGAGGGGGTGCCTCTGAAGAGGATTTGGGGATCGGGTGTGTGGGGAGAGTCAGGCAAGAGGGAGAGAGGAGAAGAGAGAGACTGGGAATTAGTCAAATTCCCCCTCATTCCAAGCTTGCCATCACACAGCCATGGAGAAAGCCTTTTCACCACACTTTTTCCTCATAATAGGATTATTCCGAAAACATTTCAAGCGAGAGAAATGCTGTTTTCTTTTAAATCTTTATTTAAAGGACACAAAGATCAGAATTTTCTTTTCCACATTGAGTAGCCCTTATATCTTTATCATTCTCCTGTAATTTCCTCCTGGAGGTACAGAAGGCAGGTCCTCGCTATTATCAGGAGGCCCTCGAGCCATGCTGTGCTTCTAAGTTCTAGAGCAGGGTGTGGGGTCAGGGTGTTGGGACTCCTCTTTGAGGAATCCCACAAAGTCGCATCCTGGCCCCCACGCCTGGTGCATCGCCCCCCGCTGGCCGCAGGGCTTGTCCGCCTCCCTCCTCACACCTCCACACATCCATCGCTCAGCATCACAGGGCGTTGGCCTCGGCACAGGGGTGGGAGTCAGACGAACACGTGATCCAAGTGGACAGGGAGGTGGGGGCATGAAGGCTTATGGAGGAGGTAGATTGCATGTGGCCCCCTTTATTCTGCTTGCACCTACCCTGGTCAGCATCTGGGGAAAAGGATGCCTGCTTCCTGTGCTCCCCGTCTCTGCCTTAAAACAAGACTCTGACAGACAGAAGGGTCTTTGGACAGAGCAGAACTCATCTCCCTCCTGGACGTGTGGATACTGGCCAGGGCCCTGCTTTCATACATCCTGGGGAGGGGAGCACTGTTCCCCATCCCTGAGCTGGGGGGCAGCTCAGGATGTTGGAACATCTTCTCCGGTTTGGGTAGGATCCTTTCCAGAGAAAGAAACCCAGTAGGATGTGTGTGTGTGTGTGTGTGTGTGTGTGTATTTCCATTTATATGTATGTATTTATATATTTCCATATGTGTGTATATATATATTTTTTTTCACATATATATGGAAAGAGATTTTTATTAAAAGGAATTGGCTCATGTGCTTATAGAGGCTAACAAGTCTCAAAACCTACAGAGTGAGTGGGCAAGCTGGAGAGCTGCTGGTGTCGTCCCAGTCTGAAGGCTGGCAGGCTCAAGACCTAAGAAATTTTGCTGTTGTGGGTTGAATCCAAAGGCAGGAAAAGCCGACGTCCCATTTCAAATGCAATCAAGCAGGAGAAATTCTCTCTTACTCATGGAAGGGTCGGCCTTTTTGCTATAGTTAGGCCTTCACCTGACTGGATGTGGCCCACCCAACACTGGGGAGGGGTCCGCTTTATTCAGTCTACCAATTCAAGTGTTAATCTCATCCAGAAACACCCTCACAAAACACTCAGATGAATATTTAGCCAAATGTCTTTGGCATCCAGTGGCCCCATCAGGTTAATACATAAAAGTAATCACCCCACTTCCTTTCTATCATTCCCCACTTAGTCTGATACATTTCTGAAATACCAGGCTGCTCTGGCCAGAGAGGGCGATACTGAATGGCCTGTACTTGGTTCTGTCTTAGAGAAAATGACTGGCTATCAGGATAAGGAAGCCCATGTCCCTGCTTCTCTCTGCCATGTCCCTCTCTGCTTCTGGGTGAATCATAGGCAGTGGTAGCTGGGCCAATAGGAATCATATCCTGGGATTGATCTTTGACGAGAAAAAGAAAGCACGTTTCCCTCTCTGTTTCCACCCTACTGGTGGCCTCACAGAGGAAGGAAAAGGGAGCTGCCGACTTAAATGCCAAAGGCTCTCCCTGCATCACATCCTCGAAGCTGCACAAAGACTCAGCAAGGGCAAATCTCCTCTCTGCTGTAACCACAAGGAAACATGCATGGAGTTTACATCACCGGCTCAGAGTCTTACAACTGCCAACTGCTGGAACCAGGATTTGAATCCAGCTTAGGCATACTTTGAAACTTCCTCTTCCTGCTCATCTTGGGAAGCTGCATGTCTGTGCAGGCTCTGGAAACTGTATTGCCTCAGGGTGGAGGGGCCACCGTCAGGTTTAACAGCATGCTCACAGCGATGTTGTTCTGCCCAGGTGCCCAGGCTGTAAACCTGTCAGCCAGCAAAGGGAGTCACTGAGGGTTTGACGTCGCCGTGCTATGTCATCTACGGTCAAGAGTAAATGAGGAACCTGGAGAAGATGACCGCTATGGGTCATGTTCTCAGGTTCTGGGGTCCTCGGGACGAAAGCTTTTCAACCGCCCTGGAGGATCCCCAGGGCAGGCAGCCTGGAGGCTCCTTCATCTTGGTGGCACTCAGGAAGGGAGTATGTGGAGGAACAAGTGGCCAGAAGCCCAGAGCACCTCTTGGTCTATGGTCCCTCGCCACGGTCTGCACACGGGCCTTGCTGGGGGAGGAGGTGTGGGCAGGAGCCTTTGAAAAGGGCACAGCGTGAGTGGAGCCCAGCTTCCTGTCTGTCTGGGACCCTGCCAGCCGTGTTCTGTGGTGACTCAGAAGAAGAGAGCAAACAAGGGGATTTTCAGATGGTCTTTGCATGCTTTCTCCTTTGTTTTCCCTTGGAGGGAGAGGCAGCCACTGTGGGTCCTCTAAATCTTGGCCTGGAGGAGCCAGGCGCAGGAAGTGGGGCGGGGGGGATGGCTTATGTGAGATGAGAAGCCGAAGCCGCGCTAAGCCGAGCTGGGGCCAGTTGATATGCACCCTGCTCGGGGAAACTCCGGCTTCTCCGCAGAGAATGGGGGCTGACCTTCCTGGATCCCCTTGCTTCTCTTCCACTGGACTCTTTAACAAAAACTGTCACTAATCTGGAGAATCTTGGGGCTGGAGGGGCCTGAAGTGAATCGCCCGGATGCTCTGTAAACAGCTGCAGAGAAGGGACCTCTGTACCCTGCCAGGACAGCCCGTCTTGTCTTGTGCAGCTAGTGCCTGCAACTCTGTCTGCTCGTAGCTTCGGCTCCCCATCCGGGGGCTCCTGAGCCCTGGCGTTTGCCCCTGCGTGTTTCGTGGCACTGCTATGCGTAGGCTGTCCTCTGACCCCACGAGTGCGTTGTGCTCCCCTGGGAATGTGGCCTGTGCTCTGAAATTACTTCCTGTGGTAGCTGTTGCATCTCCTCAGCTGGACCATAAGCTGTCTTCAGCAGGGACCAGATCGTCCCTATATTTTATATCCCACATACTCACTACTGGAGGGCTGAGCATATGGCAAGCGTTTAATCACTGCATGGTGGAAAGAAGGAAGGAACAGAGGGAGGAAGAGAGGGAGGGAGGGAAGGAATCGGGAAGGAGGGGAGGGAGAAAAAATAGAAAGATTTGTCCGCATCTTTTTTGTCCACTAGACAATGACTCTGCACTCTGGGGAGTGTCCCCTGTGACGATCATTGTCTCCCCTGTCTGGGAGATGCCCTGGTGTGGAGAACAGCTCTAGGCTCTGGCCTCGATACCCAGGTTGTAGCACTAGCCTCATATTGGGTTGTGTGGCCATCAAATCAGATCAAGGGTCCTCACCCTGTGTAAACTGAGTTCCCTTAGGCGTGAGAGGCAATGCTCATGTTTATGACACAGAGCACTGTGATGCCAACAATAACAATTTTGTTATTATTTGATTAGTTTCTACTGTGTGCTGACCAATGAAAATTGCTTTACATACACGGTCTGTGTATACAGCTCGTGAGGTGGCCAGTTTTACTGGACTTTCGGAAAGCTTACGTGACTTGAAAAAGTAGGATCTGCACCCGGATCCCTAATGGCCTCCAGGCCCCAATTCTCTCTACTGCATCAAACTGCTTCCTGTTAAAAACAAATTAGGGTCCATGTGGGGAGGCGGTGGAGGGTGATGTTGGACTGAAAGACTGTAGGAGAGACTCCAAATCTTGTCATTGAATCACTCTCCCAGCTAATAGGGTACGGCAAATACCCAGGCTCGTTCTTTTCCTGAGTTAGTACTTTCCTCGCCGAAGTGTGTCCTTTGCAGTCAGAGTGAGTCTGCCAGCCAGGCGCAACTTACTTTCCAAGGAGCCGGGGATGGCTGCATTAAAGACGTGGGTTTCCGGGATCACTGTATGTGTGTGCATGCGTGCGTGCGTGCGTGTGTGTGTGTGTGTGTGTGTGATCTAGAAATCAGGCGGAACCCCACAAAGAAGATGTGGCTCTGAGGCAGTGACCAGTGGATCATTCGGCAAACTTTACTGAGCACCGACATGTGCCAGGGGCTGTGCTAAATCCTGCAGGGTTGAGGAAACCATGCGCCCGCTCTGATCTCCAGGAGCTAGCGGATTGGTGAGGAAGACAGGATTCAAGGTAGATGGAGGCTCCTTCTGCTTGTGGCCAGACAGGGGAGGGGAGGAGAGGGCAGGGAGGGCGGCGGGAGGGAGGGGGTGTCAGGGAGGGAGGCTGGACCCAGGAGACCGTGGGGGAGGGGGTGGCACACCTGGGTCCCCCTGGAATTCTCCACCCCACCAGCCGCCCTCGGGCCTGGTTCTCAGTTTAAGTCAAATAACTTTGGTCTCCAGTTGCCTCCTGCCTGCCACGTTCCAACTCAATCATTCTTTGAAATTTGGAGCTGTAGCTAAAGTGCCTTTGCCCTGTAACAGGATTTTCACAGTCTCCACAGCAGCGGCTAGCGTGGCTCCTCACCTGCTGTTGTAATCTGCACCGCTAAGCCCGTGGCTCCAGGCGGAAAGCTTAACTCGCCTTGCCCATTGGAGCTCACTCTTCCTGGCATCGGAGCCTCATTTCAGGAAGGGGAGCTAATCTGCTCCCCCCTGCCCCCACTGGGCACACAGAGACGTTTCAAAGAAAACACAAACGAAAGAGGGAGTGCGGCCCCTCCTCCGAAGGGGCAGTGAGAACCCGGTGCTCTGCAGCTGATGAGCACCAGGAAAGGTGCCGGGCGCCTCTTCTCCTGAAGAGGGTGGGTGCCGGAGCCAAAGCCGCTGATTTTCTGGGAGATTTTGTTTCCTGGACAGGCCCAGCCTCAGTGTCTACCTTGTGAATGGGAGTGAGTGGTATGCATCTGCCCTTGTGCCTGTCAATACCTCGGACCTTTATCTAAAATCATTAATCACTGCTGGTAATTTTTGCCCTCTACCTCCCATCTTAACACTTTATACTCTTGAGGGCGAAAGCCCGGTGTCTGGCACATAGTAGGAGTTCGGCGCCTGCTTGCTCAGTGAATGAGTTCTAGCACTTGAGCTCAGCTTCGTTCAGGTGCTGTGAAGTAATGCACAGGAACACACGGGGAGCATGGGGAGCTGATCACATAGGCAATAAATGGAAAAGCAAATAGAAACAGGAAGAAGTTGGAAAGTCCTTGGAGGCAGGGGCCATGCATGCAGGCAAGCATTCATTCATTCAAGAGATATTTACCGAGCCTAACATACGCCAGGTGCTCTTCCTGGATGCTGAGAATAGAGCAGTGGAACAAGTTACAGACAAACATTCTTGGCCCTGTTCTAGTGCAAGGTACCAGATCAAGACTGGACATCAAACAGATTTTAACTTTTAACCTAAGAAATAACTTCCTGACAACTAGAATTGCCCAATGATAGAAGGTACTGCTGTGTAGTAAGATCCCTGTCTCTAAAAAAGCTTGAGCAGAGGCTACGTGGGCACACACGGGTGGTGTAGAGAGGACACAGCAGATCCTATGCATCCTTGCCCGTGTCCTCTTTTTCCTATCTCTTCAGTGCACGCTGGCTGAGTTCCAGCTGCCAGCACCTGCATTTCCTTACCTGAGAGCTTTCTCTGGTCGCAGAACCTATTTTGTTGTTCACTGGGCAAGCAGGAAGTTGCCCCCTCATTGCCTACTACCCAACAAGGCCTGGGCACCAGAGGCCCAGGGTTAGGATGATTAAGCCGTATGTCCTGGCGGGGGAGGAGGGAGAGAGACACAGGTTGTTCAGTAGGTGTTGAAGGGGTTCAGAACTAGTTTCTTCAAAATGTGCCACTTTGTCAGATGGGTCATTTTGAGCTGAAGGCGATCAAGGCCCAAAAGACTCAGAAAGAGCTTTCTACCTCCCCCTTAACTGCCTCTAAGAATTTAGACGGAAGGTGTGGTGCAGGAAGAGAGCCATCGGCAGAGACAATTACAAAGACTCTGGGCCAGGTAGGGTGAGCTGAGGGGGAGCTGGGGCCTGTTTGTGCAAAGTCTTCTTGTGTTCCATTGTCTCTGCTCCAGTGAGCAGCTTTTGTTTATCAAACATTTGCTCTTCCCATATTCCTATGAATTGTCTTCCCCCACCTTGAAGTCTAAACCCCTACCCCCTCTCACTAGCTCAGGATGGCATATAAGCCTCAATTGCCTGGCTTTGAAACTGTCATGTCTCTATGAGGCTCCTGCACATATGACATTTGTTTTTCTCTTGTTAATCTGTCTTATGTCAATTTAATTAATAGAACGGCCCGAAGAACTTGAAAGCATAGAGGGAAAACACTTCCTCCCCCACAGTGTGGTCGCCCCTGTAGCGTGTCATCCAGATCATCCTTCAGGGAGGACTTGTTGGCCTAACTGCTAGGCAAGTGATCGGCTGGTGGACTTTGGCAGTCAGCCCCTAGAGAGATCACTTCAGCCACAGAAAGCTTCCTGCCCAAGGTTATCCCCCTTCTGGGCTGGTCCATATCCAGGGACAGGGTGGTGTGGGAAAAAGACGGCCTGGCCATCTCCACTGGGTTTGGGACAGCTCCGAAGGGCCATTCCAAGGCTCCAGAGCAAATTGTGGAGTTGGCCAAGGCTGCTCTTGGTCTGCATAAAAGCCAGACTCCTTCCTGCCTCACACTTGCTTCCTAGCCTTCTTTTCCACCAGTACAGACTTCATAGACACCCCTTAGTAAGCACCCTACTGGTCAAACTCCATCTCAGGGGCCTCTTCCCAAGGAACCCGCCCTGTCACAGCGGGACCTCATCCCTGCCTGCTCAGCTGAGCCTCTGGAATCTGCCAAGCCCTGCTCCTTCACCACCTGTCATGTTTATGGAAAGCGCCTCCTACTACCTTAAAGAGTGAGTCTCCGGCCAGGCCCAGCACTTGCTCCACGGGGCTTCATCTAGGCTCCCACAGGAAAGAGTTTGTGTGGACAGGTTGGTGGGAGTAGGGTATCTGGTCCTCTGACAGCCGTGCCCCTTTCCGACACCCACCGCATCCCCCCCCCGCCCCGCCCCTGCTGCCACAACCATGTTGCGTGTGGATGCCCCAGGCACTGTGCTCCCAGACAGACCTAGTCAGGGAGCCCCCAGGAAGATGAAACGGTCGTGGCCCCAGAGCAGCATCTCTGGATCTGAGGCGCATTCCAGCAGCTGGGACTGCGACGGGAGCTTGCTTTATTAGATCCCATTATATATGGATGATTTGCCATCCCCGAAGATAAATGGGAAACTTAATGCAGAGGTATCCTGTCTGGGGAAACTGGAGAGTTATGGATGTTAGCTTTGTAGCTTTATGAAAGCACTTTCTTATAGAAACTGAAATGACCAAGATTAGATTGAATTAGTATGTACTGGTATGAGCTTTTTCTCCCCCTATCCATCTTGATTTTTTTTTTTTTTTTTTAAGGAAAAAGATTTGCCTCCTCCGTGAGCATTTCATGAAAATGCAAGTCCCAAGTTTGGGGTTGGTAATTAGCAGGGTTGCCTCCTGGTGCTAATGAGGCAGCTGCCCCTGTATCTGCAGGGGTGGGGAAAGAGGCGCCCTCTGCTGGCTTCACCTCCTGGGTGGTGCC
This sequence comes from Prionailurus bengalensis, assembly GCF_016509475.1. NCBI lineage: Eukaryota > Metazoa > Chordata > Mammalia > Carnivora > Felidae > Prionailurus > Prionailurus bengalensis. The sequence continues at coordinate 14,058,199 of NC_057346.1, read as the reverse complement.
TGCTCCTTCCCGTCCACTCTCCTCCCACTGGTACCAGGTGCCCCCCTTACTCTACAGCGTATAGAGACCCTTCCATCCCAGCAGCTGGGCTCCCGGCCGCCCCCCTCTGAGGGACGGGCTCTCCCTCACAGTGTTGTTCCCCAACCTGAACTTTGGGGCCAGGTCCCGGTCAGGTGGCAGGGCTTTCTGCCAGCAACGAATCCATCAGGTAAGTGAGCACTCTGATACCAAGCAGTGTCAGGCACCGAAAAAACAAAGATGAAGATGCTGAGTCTGTGCCCTTGAGGGGAGAGCAGTGTATCCACTAACCCCATAGGGGCCCCTGGAAATAACTTAAGAACAGGGTTCTGGAGGGGAAGTAATTCGGGGCTTAATTTTTCAGCTAAGCTTTCTGGAATCTCAGGCCCATCACTTCTGTGATTTGAGCCTCAGTTTCATCTCCTCTAAAATGGGATTATTAAAGCCTGCTCTGCCTCTCTAGGATATTAGGAATAGGAAACGTGGTGTTTATCTGGTCCAGTCTCTCCCCCTCAGTGGAGGAGGGACCTCCAGTCTCTCGGCAGGGGTGGGGCAGAATCAGTTGCTGGCATTTTGACCAAGTAAATTATTGCTCGTGTGCTGTGGGGATTGATTATGGGTAAAGAAAGGAAGATCTTTGGAGTCAGAACTGTATCAAAGAGGCTGGGCCTTCCGTAGCCACCACTCTTAGGAGCCATAGCAGCTGATCGGGACCCAGTGCTGAGGTCTGTCCCACATTTGAAGCTTGAAAGGCTGGCAGGGAAGAGACCTTATTTGTGATATTACTGACCATGCTAGGCCTAGCACACACCCTACACTCCAAATGTGCACCAAACATCGGCACGATAAAGGCATCCCAAGAGTCAGGATGCAGAAGGAGGAAACAGAATAGTGTGTGTGCCACGGGGTGAATGGGGACCCCAGATCTGGGGGGCCCTGAGAGCTTCAGAGCCTCTCAGGCACTTTACTGGGGCTGCAGATTGACCTGGTGAGCATCCCGTCAGATGGTGAATGGGGGTGCCCCAGCATGGCTTCTGGAACTGGCTTTGCACCCAGGAGATTTGCAGAGATGGAGAGGGGGAGCCCAAAAATGAGATCAAAGTGGCCTCCTTGCAATGGACTCAGCCTCTAGGGGGTGTCAGCGCAGAAATGGAATTTGAATGAAGCGTTGAGCGCTGGGCTCGGAGATGAGAGGGGCCAAGAGCAGTTAGTCTCAGGTGGAGTCATTTAAAATTTACAACGCAGATTAAACAGCTTCCTTTGTATGATGATAAGCACTGCGCCTCTCCCAGGTCCCAGGGTGCCATCTCCATGAGGGGCTGAGCTCTGTCAGATGGAGGACGCAGGCTACCTCTGCTCACCAGCCAACACCGGACTAAGGCCTGGGGCCCGCTTTTGCCGCAGACCCCTCCTGGGCTGCCGCCACTGCCCACTGGGGCCCCAGGGCTGTCTCCATTCCAGGCTCCATTCAGCAAAGCTTTTCACCATGGGAGCTGCTTCTCCTATTACAGAAGCATTAAAAACTTTTTTTTAGCGTTTATTCATTTTTGAGAGACAGAGACAGAGCATGAGCAGGGAAGGGGCAGAGAGACAGGGAGACACAGAATCCAAAGCAGGCTCCAGGGTCTGAGCTGTCAGCACAGAGCCGATGTGGGGCTCGGACTCCTGACCCGTGAGATCATGACCTGAGCCGAAGAGCTGAAGTCAGACGCTTAACTGGCTGAGCCACCCAGGCGTCCCATATGGCAGCATTTTTTAAGCCTCTTGTCTATAGGCGCCTGGCTTTGGGCCTGGGAAAGGGAGACCTTGCCTCACATGAGGCATGCTTCATCCTCTTTAAGGCCAGCTTTTTCATCTCCTTCTGGCTGAGGCAGGAGCAGAGCTGAAGAACCTTCCATGACTTCAACCATCTCCTTCTCCATCCACGTTTGGCAGAGGAGGAACTGAGGCTCCAAGGCCAGAAGACTTTGCCCAAGGTCCCACAGCTAGTCTGGAGCGAGGTTGGAATTGAAATTCACGTTGTCTGTCTAACTCAATGAATCATTCAATCAATAGATTTTTAGTAAATACCTAGTATATGCTAAGAGCCGTGCCAGCCAAGGGGATAACATAGAGCAAGAAGACATGGTCTACCTTCAAGGAGTTTGCCTTGGGGAGGGGGAGAATGAATGTATAATCCCTGCTTTTTGTAAGCATCACAAGGGAGAGTAACCAGGTGGTATGAGAGAGAAAAGCAGAGGAGGGGGTTACTCTCTAGAATGGGTGGCCCGAGAAGTCACAGCTGAAGCTGAAACCATATATAAGCTTACCTCTGCAGGAAGAGTAGGGGGGCAGGCAAAGACAGGGAAGAGTCAGAAGCGTCTGACTCTTGATCTCCAGGCGGGGGCTACAGCCTGTGCAAAAGCCCCAAAGTAAGGAAGTTTGATGTGCTCAAAGAGACCAACACCAGCAAGCAGAAGGCAGCGTGTTTGGGCAGGGTGAGTGCCAGAGAGAGTAGCAGGACAGGACGGTGGGGAAGGAGGCAGGCAAGATCACACGACAGGCCTTCCTAAGTCAAGTTAAAGACAGGTTTCACTCCCATCTCCATCATGCAGATAGAATAGAATAGCTGCGTTTGGGCGGCACCAGGAAAGGTTGAAGCCTGACTGTGGCAACCCGGAAAAGGAGGGACCTAGTGGTGATGAGTACAGGGCTTCAGAAGACACTGTGGGACGCAAGGTAGGAGCTGCTGGAAAAGCTCCCCTTGATGCCCAAGAAGGCCCAAGCCAAGCGGCTGGGTCCTGAGGCTGAGGCTGGCATAAGAAGCTGTCAGGGGGCAACCGAGGGGCCAATTTGACCAGAATGGGCTAGGTACTTCCAAGGACTGGGGCCGAGGTGGTGGTCTAGCCAGCCAGGGCCTTAACAGCTCCTGATGGAAGAGGCCAGACTTGGGCCTTAGGCTCTTCTGGTCGAATCTGTGCTAGAGCTGGGTATCTGTGATTCGCTTCTCTGCATGCTGCTGGTCCCCCGAGAGTCCTGGCCAGTGACTCTAACAGGCGGAGCATGTGCAACACTGACACTCCTCTTACCTGAGAGATGGATCACAAAAGATGTGTGTCGGCAAGGTGGTAGGGCCAAGTTCCAGGGTTGTGCCCGTGGATGCAGCAGGGAGGGAAGGTCAGGAGGGCTGTGGGGTGGAGGGTTTCCAGGTGAAATGGAGCAAGGCCTGTCACCCCTTCCTGGGGGGCTCTCTTCTCTGCCCTGGCTGTGGAGGTCTGAGGCCTTAGGGTCAGCCTGCCTCCTGCTCCAGAGGAGTGTGATGGGCCTACCTCTGGGAATGGACCTTCCCCCCAGCTTTCATTCCCAGTGGCATAACAGCTTGGCTGACAGCGTGCCCTCTCATAGGTCCATCATGGGTCCACCTCCCAGTCCCCAGTGTCTAATGAGAGAAGGCATGGAAAGCACTTAACACCCGCCTGAGATACTCTAGATGCTCCGTCCAGCTACTGTTACCCTCATTATTTATTGGGTCGGGTTTCCTCCATTAATGCTACTTAACTCCCTTGCCCTGGAATGAGCTCCTTGACCTTCTCCCAGGACCTGATGTCCTCCCATTTTTTAAGAGCGGGCGATACAGTACAGGGACGTTACTTTTCCACTTGCTGCTGGCCCACGTGCATGGCCTCAGCCAAGCCACTTTTGCTCACCACATCTGTTTTCTCATCCATCACTCGATGAGCTCGTTCTGAACCCCAGCTTCCCTGCAGGCATGCAGCAGCACACTGGCGAGCCCCAGACAGGTGCCCTGTGTTGAGATGGGGAGTCCCTGCGTGGGCGGGGGTGGTCCCCTGGCTGTGTCTCTTCTCTTGGGAGTAGCTGACGCAGTGCGCTGCAGCGTGCAGAACAAATGTGGCCGTTTCTCTGTGAGCCGTGATGTAAAAACCGTCGAGAAGTCCTGGAAATCATGCCTGACGTCTCTAGTGGGATAATGTCACCAGTATCCCACGAGTCATCTCCTAGATTCAAAATGGACCTGTTCCGAGAAATCTGTTCCTACATTAAGTTCAATGCCGTTCCTCTGTCATGGTATTCTCAGCATTTATGAGTGGTGTTAGCCTGAAATTAATTAATTTGTACTTCTTAATATGTGGCCTGTGGGTTGTTTCCTGTAACAGATAATATTACTGTGCCACCGCCATTGACTGAGGTGTTTCACCATTCACTCACAACGGGGCTGTGGGGTAGTGTGCACGTGGAGACTTGAGACTTGAGTGGTTTGCAATAGTTGCCCAGGGGCACCCGGGTGGCTCAGTCGGTTAAGCCTCCAGCTTTGGCTCAGGTCATGATCTCACGGCTCGTGAGTACGAGCCCCGTGTCGGGCTCTGTGCTCACAGTTCAGAGTCTGGAACCTGCTTCAGATTCCGTGTCTCCCTCTCTCTCTGCCCCTCCTCCACTCGTGCACCCTCTCTTTCTTTCTTTCCCTCTCTCTCTCTCTCTCTCTCAAAATAAATAAACATTAAAGAACATTAAAAAGAAAGAGTTGCCCAAATCATAAGTAGCTGAGTCAGGATTTGGACACGAGTCTGTCTGGCTTGATGTAGCCCGTGTTCCTTGTCAGTTAAGCATTTTGCACTTGTGTGTGTGTTCTCCCCGTCTCCCAGTTAGATCGGGGTGTCCTGGGAAGAAGCACTGTGTTTTCTATCAGCCTTTCTGTCTCCCCGCAGTTCAGGATTATGCTTGATAGTAAGAGTTCACTGATTATTGTGGGCGTGCCACACACTCTAGTGAGAACAGACAGAGAGAGCGAGAGCCAGGACTGGCTTCCCCGGGTCACAGACTGAAGGCACGGTTGACCTCTGTCTTTACCCGAGTGTGTGAGATCTTACCTATGCTGTCTCACAGTGGAGCAAGCCCTGTTCAGCCTGACTTCTGGTGTTTGAGGGTAGGAGAAGTTCTGGAAATGAGGAGTTCACACCCGGTTCCCAGCTGATGAGAACCTGTCTTGAGGCCCCCCCCCCCCCCATAGCTTGTCCCACAGGCCTGTCCGGGTCTCTCCCGAGGAGGGAGAAACAAAGGTCAGTGATTAGTGTCTGGGACTGGCGGGTAGTAGTTGACGGGAAGGGGTTCACGTCGCTGGCTTGCTCACCCTGGTGGCGCTGGCCTTCAGTGTAAAGCTCACCATGTCACCCAGCAGTGTCCTGGGACTACGCTCTCTGTTCTTCTCCTCTCTCTCCTTCCTGGCCCTCACGGTCCTCCTGGGCGGTGGGTCAGTCCTTCCCCGGCCTTCTTACTGCTGGGGCTGCCAGTCGGGTCCTGTGAAGCATTTACACCCGGACGGTCAGTGAGTTAGCTGCGGGTGCCCCGGGGCAGTCCCCATCTCACCCATCCTTCACCCTGAACACCAAAACCACCCACATGCATGCTGTGCGGTTAAGGGTCAGACCGCCTGAAATTTGATTCTCTATGCTCCAACTCTGGAGGATGTAACCTTGGGCGAGCTTGACAATGTTTGTTCAAGAAATATTTGGTGGGAAAAAATATTTACTGAGCATCTATGAAGTGCCAGGTATGATTTTAGGCAAGACCTGTGGTGGTAAAGGATGTATGCTGATAGAGTATAAGGAATAGGACAGAGAGGTACGTGTTCAGGAAGGTGGTCAAGGTTTGACTTGCAACCTGAATGATGATGAAGGAGTAATCTGGAGGGAGAACATTCTATTGAGACAGAGAGAACAGCCAGTGAAAAGGCCCTGAGGCACAAAGACGGCTGACAGGCTCCCTGGGTTTATTGCTGTTGCTCCATGTGGAATGAATTGCAGGGGATCAAGAGCAGAAGTAGGGGGACAGCGGGGTGGCTCTGTTGGTTAAGCATCTGACTCTTGGTCTCATGGTTTGTGAGTTCAAGCCCCACTTCGGGCATTGCGATGACAGGGCAGAGACTGCTTGGGATTCTGTATCTCCCTCTCTGTCTCTGCCCCTCTCCCACGCTCTCTCTCTCGCTCTCTCTCTCTCTCTGTCTCTCAAAATAAATAAACATTAAAAAAAAAAAAGAGTGGAGGTAGGGAAACTGGCTAGAAGGCTATTGCAAAGGTCCTGGCCGGCAGTGCTCACGGCTGGGGTGAGTTACATCATTCTCTGAGCCTCAGCTTCCTCACTGACAAAATGAACATACCAGTAGTACTTAACCTACAGGGTGGTTGTGGAGATTAAATGAGTGAATACATGACGTGTATTGTGTAATGAATGGCAATTATTAGCACCGATAGAAAGAGTAATAATCGTTAAGTGTGGGCAGGGGGTGAGGGCTCACATAGCCAGGCCCTCACAGGAGGTCTGAGCCTTTAATTAAGCGGAGACTTTTCCATTTGGCAGGTCCAGGGGTGCCTCCGGGAAGTTCAGGATAACATGCCAGTTACCCCCGCTGGCTCACCCATCCTGAGCTTCTTGGGTCAGGGAGGGGGAACAGGTGGCCTTGGGAGGCAGGGCAGATTCTCTGCATGTGAAAGCAAGCAGGCCCAGGACTGAGAAATCCAGAGAACCCCTTGCTCCACTGCTTCCCGGGAAAGGCCTGAGAAAGTCCTCGCCTCCTCCAGGAAGCCTTCCGAGTTGAGACGGGGGCTGGAGAAAGGGACACTCAGGAGGTAGCAGGGGAAGCAGGCCCAGATAAAGAAGGCAAGGAGGCAGGCTCCTCTTATTTCTGACTTTCTGTCCCCGGGGGCAGGGATGTGGGCCAACAGGAGGGAGAGAGAGAGGGCGGGATGAGTGGGGTCCTTCCCTGATCTTACTTCCATCACCTTTGAGATGAGAAACCCCTAAGGGAATTTGGTGAGATGCTCACAAGGGTGCCGAGACAGCAGCCGGGTGCTGTGGCACCTTTCTGCTCTGACAGACAGGCCTCCTCCCCTGCAGAAATTCTGCTCTTCCAAGTGGAGGCCAGGAGGGTTCTAGTGACCTGTAGCCCGCCCTGCCCTCCCCCACCCCCCGGCCTGTGTCTCCTCTGCCATGCTGCCAGAGGGACATTTTATGAGCTCTTCAGTCCTCAGGCCCCATGAGGCTTTTGCCTTGCTTCAAGACCATCTCTGGTACACACATATATCTTAAAAAGGAAAAGAAAGAGAGAGAAAAGCTATTTTATTTCATTGCCAAACTATCCACTTTAAATACCCTTTTTATTACAGTATCTGCATAGTAATACTAATAATAGATCTTGTTGGCAGCTCTAATGAGGCTGGAGAATATAAGGTTTCCAATAAAGTTAATTGTTGCCTTTAATATTCTCATACATTTATACATGGTAAATCTTTAAAGGAGAAAAAAACACTCCATTTCATCTCTGTTAAGCAGCCGGTTCTAAACTGGACGGAGATGCGCCGCAGTCTTGATGTGGGCTGGGCGCAGGCTGGACTCTCAGAGAACTTGGATTGGGAGCTCCGAACTTTTTTCCAGCGGTAAGAGCATGAGCTTTGCACCAGGAGGATCTGGGTTTGAATCTGAGCTTTGCACCAGGAGGATCTGGGTTTGCCTTTGTCACTTGCTAGTTTTATAGCTAGGGCAGATCGCTTCCCTCTCCCGGCCTCAGTTTCTTTGATGGCGAGCTGAGATTCGTGAAAAATGCAGATAAAGTGCAAGACAGCACGTGGTGTATTGTCAAGGGCATCACAATGTGAGCTACTGGCATTATTTTAACCTATTAAATACCATGCTACCGTGTATATTCACTTACTGTGTGTATCACTAACTGTGAAATAAATGAGGGTTCTAAAATCATTGTGCTTGGATTTCACCGCTAGCTAAAATTTCTTTCTGTTACTTGATTTCTCGAGGTAATATTGTAGTAAGTGATAGAGTCGGAACCCAGGATTCTCGGACTCCTGCAACTTCCCGTAGTTATCAGGCAGCCCTCGATCCCCACAATGCCTTCCCACCTCAAGTCTAGAGCATTTTGGCCAACTTTTCCTTCTGCCCATCTCTTAACCAGACTCAAGTCTGCTGTCTGGGACAGCAGAGAACCCTGATTTAGACGCTGGGAGGAAGGGAGGGTGACCTCCCCCGGTCTTGGGACAAACACTCATGGCTACTGGCCAACCTCTCCAGCATGATTTTTCTGTGGTTCTTACTTCCTCTTAGAGAAATTTCATGGTCTTTAGAGACACAGAACAAAGAAGCACACGTATTTCGCCATTTATTATATAGCCCATTCCATGTATTTTTGACAGTTCCTTCACATTTCTGGCATTTATGATGTTTTTTTCCCAGGGTGTGAGTAGGAGATGTTTACCCTCAGACCTCACCCCAAGATCCAGGAAAGGGAAAGACGGACTCGGGATGGCCCGGGTTAGGGACAGCCTATGTGACTTGCCTCTCAACAGATGGATCACCAACCCTGCAGCCCCCCACCCCTCCGACCTTCCCCACCCAGCCAGGGTTCTCTACACATCAACGCCTCTCCTGCTGGCAAGTGGTAAGAAATACTATGTGACAGGATGGTTTCCATGGCAACCCTCATTTCCAGTTAAACAACCGGGCACTGATGAAAGGGTCTCGTTTGCTTTGGTTAAAGGTTTTGTGGGGAAGGGTGTGAGGTTCCTTACTTCCTCCCTCTCTCCTTTCCCCTCTCTCACTCCTCACCTTCCTGTCCCCCTTTCCAGGGATGAGGGCCAGGCACTACGGGGCCAGGCTCTGCCTGGGCCCTGGAGAATGGGGATTCCCACTCCAGTCTGGACCAGAGGAGCCAGGATGGGGGACTCAGGTCTGAGAGCCTGCATGCCCTCAGCTGGCAGCCACCGTTTCCTCTCAACCCCGCTGCCTTGCGTCCCAGGTCCCCTGCCCTCCCCAAAGAAGGACCCGTTGTGGGAAGAAAGAGGCTGGTGCAGGACCCTGTGTCCCAACAGGTGGTTGGGTAATTAAGTGAGCTTTATGCATACAACACTGTTTTGCCCAATGTAATTGCAGTTTCCATATAAATAATTCACGGGAAATTATTAGAGTGAGGACATCGCCCGCCTCCTCATAATTTGCTTAACCGAAATAGGCTCTTTCATCATCCGCGCTGATTTGCCTTAAGACCATGCACTCAGCATCCTTCATAGGCCGGCTCCTTCGAAACCAAGAATGCAGAATTTAATTAAGTTATGCAAATCGGGTGTCCCCTGCCTGGGGAGAGGCAGGGTGTTTGCCCACATGGCTGTGGGTGGTGCATGGAAGGGGAGGAGGGGCCTCGCTGTGTCCCAGGTGGTAGGCAGCTGTTTGGGGAGGTGCCAGGCAGCGCCCCCCCCCCCCCCCCCCCCCCCCGTGGCGAACCCAGGAGCTGGACTCCATGGATGGGGCAGAGCGGAGTCAGAGCTAGAACTCAGGGTCCTGCCTCCAGACTGACTGACTGTGTAATTTGGGGGATAGTACTTGACCCCATTATACCTTTGCTTCCCTCTCTGGCAAATGAGGATAATAAAGCAAGCCATCACAGGGCGCCTGGGTGGCTCAGTCAGTTAAGCGCCCGACTTTGGCTCAGGTCATGATCTCACGGTTTGTGAGTTCGAGCCACTCATCAGTCTCTGTGCTGACAGCTCAGAACCTGGAGCCTGCTTTGGATTCTGTGTTTCCTTCTCTCTCTGCTCCTCCTCTGCGCACACTCTGTCTCTCTCTGTCTCTCAAAAGTAAATATTTAAAAAATAAAAAAAAATAAAAAAAGGAAAGAAAGAAAGCTGTCAGGAATCTGTGTGAAGTACTAAATATGGTCCTGGCCGGAGTGCTTGGCAAAGAGCTGTCATCACTGTTACTATTACTATTATTGTCGCTGCTGTTAGATATATTAGACTCGTTGTGGCTTCCACTGCTCTCGAAGAAAGTATCTGGCTGAGACCAACTGTCCTCCTGCCACAGCGAGGGTCACATTTAAAACTTCCTCTATAAACTGTTGCGTGCTTTTTGGGAGGAGCTGTCAAATTAGCCAGCATGTTGGAGGCAGACAGGTCAAGGCTCAAATCCCAGTTCTGCCCCTAACGTACTCGATGTTAAGTCGTGGGCAGGTCACTTTGCTTTCGTGGGGCCTGAGAACCTCTTGGGTAATATCCCTGCCTCCCGTGGGGCCTGTGAGCGAAGCACCGGGCGCGAGTCTGCTCCGTGGTTTATGATCCACAACTGGCGAACACACCTTCAGGGCCGAGCCAGCATCCTCTCCGAGAGTTCAGGAGCCTCCTCATGCTCCTCCCTTCCCTTTGCTTAGTGGTGATGCTCCCACTCCTCCTTCCAAGCACCCTTTCTCCCATGCTTTCTGTCAAAGGATCAAAGCAGCCAGAAACTCATGCACCCTGAGGTGTGAGGGCCTGGGAAGTTTAAACGTTCTACTCTTCTGGAGGAGACTTATTTTCTCAAGGGGACGAACTGCTTAATTTTTCTTAAACCGAAGGTTTGTTGCTCTAACGGAATCAGGCCATAAAGGCGCAGTAAAGCAGAGAGCCGCTCCCGAAATCTCTGCTGGGAATCGATGGCTTCCTCATGAGGGAAGCAGTGGGTCTGGGAATCTGCCCTGGTGGCTGGTGCCTCTCACCAACTCTGTGTCTCTCGCTCAGACTCAAGCTCTGTCACAGAGCAAGCTGCTTCGTTCCTGTAACAAATATTTATTGAGCACCTACTACTATATACCAGGCACTTCAAGAAGCACCGGGTTTATAGTGGGGAGTGAAACAGACACAGGCCTGGTGTCCCAGAGGAGCCCATGCCCCGCTTTAGCCTGCAGCCAGAGGGGCTGGGAAGGATCGTCAGCTCGGGGTCAGAAAGGCCAGGCTGTTTTTGGCTCTTCTAATTATTCCTCATCAAATTCACTGCCCCAAGCCTTCGCCTCTCCACCTGTAATGGGTGTGCTGTGTGTTTCCTGCTGGTCCCTGGAGAGCCACCCTCCACCTTTCTAGGCCCTGCTCTGGACCCTGGGGGCTGGTCTGTGTGCTCTGCACCACCAGGCTCCCTTTCCCTCCAGCTGGGTTGCTGGGAGGTACCAATGCAAAGACCCGCAGGCAGGAAAGTTAGGTGAAGGTATTCGTTTCCCCGGCTCTTGCCTTGCTGGGCCATGGCTACCACTCCCGTTTTCTGTTTCTCTCCTGCGGCTGCTGAACTGAGGCTCTGGTCACTGCCCCTTCCAAGGTCTCCTCGGCCAGGAAGGGCAGTGGCTTCCTGCTGTGGCTAGCCCTGAAGTACTTTACTGTTCTTTGTTGCTTTCCCTAACCCAGCCCACATCTTTGCAAAGGATCCCCTTAGTGGGTGTGGTGGTTAATTTTGTGTGTCATTTTGACTGGACCACAGGGTGCCCTGACATCATTTTGGGTGTGTCTGTGAGGGTGTTTCTGAATGAGATTAGCATTTGAATCAGAGACTGAGTAAAGCAAATCACCGTCTCTAGTGTGGGTGGGTCCCATCTAATCAGTTGAAGACCTGAGTACAACAAAAATGTTGACCCTTTCCCGAGTAAAGGAAAACTCCTATCTGATGGCCTTTGAGATGGGACCGGGATTCTTTCCTGCCTTCAGGCTGCAACTGAAACATGAAGTCTTCCTGGGTGTTCAGCCTGCTGGTTTTCAGTCTGGAACTTAGACCTTTGGCTCTCCCGTTTCTCCAGCGTGATGTTTGCAGATCTGCATGTGCCCTGCCCACCTCCCAGGGCCATTGGGAGGCTGTCACAAGCCGAGATCTATGAAAGTGCTTTGTAAACTGTGAAGTGCTGTCATGGTGAGACATGACCTATGTTGCACTTTTGTAGTCCCGAGGGCTTGTGTATTCTGTTTGTTCTCTGAGGTTGGGCCAGGGACACGACACTCAGATGTGTGATTTCAGGCCTTGGCACATAGTCCCTCACGATCTCTGGGAACTCTTCTCCAGTACACAGTTGCGAGAGGTGAGCTCAAGCCATGACCCCAGCTCTTCTCTGCACTTTCGCCCATTGGTACAGCAGGAGGCAGAGAGGTCAGGAGCACAGGATCGGAGGCCAGAGATCTGGCACCAAATCCCAGTGCATCCTTTTTGGCCCATGTGGCCTTTGGCAGCTCTCCTACCTCTTTGGCCGCAGATTCTCACCTGTCAAACAGGGACACTAACAGGTGATCATATAGTTAATGTCTATATGTACTCCATGATGTTGTCACTAAGATTACCCAAGACTTTGGCCTTGTGCTTTGTGCAGCGTAAATCTTGGGGAAACTAGTTATTACCACCTTGTCGGTGATCGGCTGTGTGACCTTGGGCAAGTCATATCACTTTTCTGGGCGTCAGTGATCTTTTCTCTAAATGTGTCTGGGGTGAGTGAATGCATTTGCTTTCTACTGCTGCATAACAGATTTCCACAACATCAGTGCCTAAAACAATACACACGTATTGTCTTTCTGTTCTTATGGGTCAGAAATCCCAGCATGGGTTAGCTGGGTCCTCTGCTGGGGGTCTCATCAGGCTGCCCTCAAGGTGGTGACTGGGCTACATTCTTACCTGGAGCTCAGTGACCTCTTCCAAGTGCATTTAAGTTGTTGGCAGAATTCAGTTCCTTGGGATGGTTAGACTGGGGCCATCAGCTCATGGAGGCTGCCCCTCTCCTTAGAGAGCTCACAACATTCCTGTTTGCTTCTCCATCAGGGGAGTGTCCCTTTCAAGAGGAGCCTGGTTCCTCTTGAGGGTTTTACCAGATGCAGTCAGGCCCACCCAGGATAATCTCTTTTGATTAATTCAAACCAACTGATATGGGACATTAATTACATCTGAAAAAAATCCCTTTACCTTTGCCATTTAAGTAATATGATCAAGGGAGTGATATCCCATCACATTTGCCAAATTGTATTGGTTGGAAGCAGCCATTGGCTCTGCCCACGCTCAAGGGGAAGGTATATATGGGTCATAATAACACCAGGGGGCAGAAATTATGGGGGCCATCCTAGAATTCTGTTGACCACAGTAAATTATCATTAACAATGTTCTTTTTAGGAAACATTTTTTTAATGTTTATTTTTTTGAGAGAGAGAGAGAGAGAGCATGAGTGGAAGGGGCAGAGAGAGAGGGAGACACAGAATCTGAAACAGGCTTCAGGCTCTGAGCTGTCAGCACAGAGCCCGATGCAGGACTTGAACTCACAGACTGTGAGATCATGACCTGAGCCAAAGTCAGAAGCTTAACCGACTGAGCCACCTAGGCACCCCTCATTAACAATGTCTTTAGTGTCTGTCTCCATATAGACTGAAAAGTCTAATGCTTGTCTGGGTTGCTGCTTTGTTTCCAGTGTATAAAACCCAGCAGGGGTTTGTGATGGTTAAAATTTACGTCAACCTGACTGGGTCATGAGGTCCCCAGACATTTCGTCAAATGTTATCCTGGGTGTGACTGTGAAGGTGTTTCTGGCTGAAATTGACAGCTGAACTGTGGACCTGAATAAAAGTAGATTGCCCTCCCTAGGGTGAATGGATCTCATCCAATCAGTTGAAGACCTCAATAGAACAAAAAGGCTGAAAAGAGGGAACTTTTGCCTGATTGTTCAGGTGAGACATTGTTCTTCTCCTGTTCTCAAACTGAAACTTACACCACTGATTTTCTTGGGTCTCTTAGGACTGCAGATCTTGGGACTTCTCAGCCTCCATAATCACATGATCCAATTCCTTAAAATCAGTCCCCTCTCTTCTCTCTGTATCTATATCCATCTGTACCTGTACTTATATCTTATCTATATATCTCTTTCTCTCTCTGTATACTCTCTGTATATATACATATACATACACATATACTATTGGTTGTGTGTGTGTGTGTGTGTATGTGTGTGTGTGTGTGTGTGTGTGTGTGTGCGCGCGCGTGTGGAACAGCGAAATAGACAATATATACTCTTGGTTCTATTTCTCTAACAGTGTTCAGTAAATACTTGTTGACTATTGAAGGTGACTTTATCATCTCTCTGGTCCCTTCCAACTCTCATATTCATCAATGTGAGAAATAGGCAGTGGCAGGGAGCAGGGCAATGGATAAGAGGTACTGGGGAGTAGAAGCTGTCCTACAGCTGCCTTAATCTCATATGCCCCCTTATCTGTACTCTTTCTATCTTCCTCCATCATCCCCAGGCCTTGACTGGGGAGTTAGGATAAGGGGAAGGCAAGAGGCAAAACAGTAATCTTCCCTACTGCTCCTGTACCTCTTTACAGATCCTTTGATTTTTAAGCGTTATTGAAATATAATTGACACACAATAAACTGAACATACTTAAGGTGTACAGTATGACGAGTTTTGACATATGTATGTTCAAGATAATGAAAATATCCATCATCCCCAAAAGTTTCTTTGTGCCCCTTTGTAATCTCTCTCTCCTGTGCTCCCCCCAGCCCTAATTCCCAGGCAACCACAGATCTGCTGTCACTATAGATTCATTTGCATTTCCTAGAGTTATATAAATGGAAGCATCCAGTATGCACTCTTTTTTTGTCTGCCTTCTTTCACTCAGCATAATTATTTTGAAATCCATCTGTGTTGTTGTATAGATAGATCAATAGTTCATTCCTTTTCATTTCTGATAGTATTTTATTAAATGACACCACGGTTTGTCTATCTGTTCACCAGTGGATGGACATTTGGGATGTTTCCAAGTTTGGGCTATTACAAATAGTGCTGCCGTGAATACTTGTTTGAAAGTCTTGGTATAGACAAACATGTTCATTTCCCTTGGACAAATACCTAAGAACTGAATGACTGGACCATGTAGTAGGTGGTTGTTTAAATTTTTGAGAAGCCACCATGCTGTTTGCTAAATTAGTTGTGCCATTTTACAGTTTGCCCAGAAGTGTACGAGAATTCCACTTGCCTCACTTCCTTGGCAACATTTAGTATGGTCAGGCATCTTAATTTTAGATATTCCAATAAATGCACGGTGGTGTCTCATTGTGATTTTAATTTAAATTTCCCCAATGACTAGTGACATAGAGCATCTTTCTACATGCTTCTTTGCTATTTGTATATCTTCTTTGATAAAGTCAAATCCATTGCCTGTTTTTAAATAGGGTTGTTGATGTTCTCATTACTGGATTGTGAGTTATTCACACATCACAGATACAACTCCTTCATCAAATGTATGGCTTGTGTTTTCATTCTCTTAACAGTGGTTTTGAAGGGCAGTTTTTAATTTTCATGAAGTCCAGTTTACCAGTTTGTTTTTGTATGTGACTGTGTCTAAGATATCTTTGCCAGACCCAAGGTCATAAGTTTTCTTTTATGTTTTTTCCTAGAAGTTTTAAAGTTTTATGTCTCTGTTCCCTTTTGAATTAATATTTGTATATAGTGTAAGAAATAGATCAAAGTTCCTATTTTTTCATGTAGATAGCTCATTGTTCTAAGTTCTGTTAGTGGAAAATATCATCCTTTCTCTACTCAATTGCCTTTACAAATTTGCCAAAAATCAGTTATCTGTATATGTTTGGGCCTATTTCTGTGCTCTCTTCTGTTACATTGATTAATTTAGTTTAATTTTTTTTCTTTTTTTCTTTTTTGTTTTTTTGATTTTAGGTTTTACATCAGTAGCACACCATGTTGATTGCTGCAACCTTTAGTTCTTGAAATCAGATGGTGTTAATCCTCCAACTTTGGACTTCTTTTTCAAACTTGTTTTGGGTATGCTGGGTTTTTGGCATTTTCATACAAATATTTGAATCCGTTTCTACCAAAAGGCATGCTAGTATGTTGATTGTGGTTACACTGAATCTGTAGATGAATTTGGGAAGAAGTGATATTTTAAGAACATTGAATTTCTTTTTTTTCATGTTTATTTAAGTTTGTTTTAAATTTTTTTAATATTTATATTTGAGAGAGAGAGGGAAACAGAGCATGAATGGGGGAGGGGCAGAGAGAGGGGGAGACACAGAATCCAAAGCAGGCTCCAGGCTCTCAGCTGTCAGCATAGATCCCAACACGGGGCTCGAACCCATGAACTGTGAGGTCATGACCTGAGCCAGAATCAGATGCTTAACTGACTGAGCCACTCAGGTGCCCCTATTTATTTATTTTTTTGAAAGAGAGAAAGGGAGCAGGAACAGGAACAGGGGAGGGGCAGAAAGAGAGGGAGAGAGAGGATCTTAAGCAGACTCCATGCTCAGTGCATAGCCCGTAACCTGACACAGGCTTGATTTGATGACTAAGATCATGACCTGAGCAGAAATCAAGAGTTGGATGCTTAACCTACTGAGCCAAGGCGCCCCAAGAACATTGAATTTCTAACCCATAAACATAGTATATATCTCCATTTATTGAGATATTTAAAAGCTTCTCTCAGTGATGTTTTATGGTTTTTGGCATACCTAGATTTTACAACTTTTGCAAATTTATCCTTAAGTATTTTATATTTTTGATACCACTGTAAATCATATTGTGCCTTCTTAATGTCTATATTTGATTTTTCATTGTTAGCATATAAAAATAATTTTTGTGTATTGATATTATATCCTTTAGCCTTGATAAACTTACTTATTAGTTATAGTAGCTTTTAATGGATTCCTTTGAAATTTTTCATAGGCAATCCTATTGTTTGAAAATAACGACAGCTTTTCTTCCTTTCCAATCTTGATTCCTTTTCTCTCTTTTTCTTTTCTTATTGCCCTGGCTCAAACCTCCAGTGCAATGTTGAACAGAAGTGGACATTCTTATGTTGTTCTTGGCTTTGGCATATGTGGGGGAGGTGGGCAGGGGGAGGGAGATATTAATCTTTGTCTACCCTTTATCTGGTTGGGGAAGATCCTTTTATTCCACTTTACTGTGAAGTTTTGTCCTGTATGGATGTTAGATTTTTGTCAAATGCCTTCTCTGCATATATTGAGAAGATCATATGGATTTTCTTTTTTTATGTGTTCCTATGATGAGTTACATTGATGAAATTTCAATGTTAAACCAACCTTGCATTCCTGAGTTAAATTCTACTTAGTCATGATTATTACCTTTTTCATTTATTGTGGAGTCCACTAAGTAAAATTTTGTTTAGAGTTTTCTAAATCTGTGATATTAATCAGTAATTTTCTTGTATTATCTTTGTGTGATTTTGATATCTGGGTAATGCAGGCCTCATAGAATAACTTGGGAAGCATTGCCTCCTTCTCACTTATCTTGAAGACTTTGTGTGGAGTTAGTATTGTTTTTCTGTAAGTATTGGTAGAATTCACTGCTTAACTTATCTAGGTCTGAGGTTTTATTTGTTAGAAAATTTTAACTTCAAATTTAATTTCTTTAATAGATATAAATCTATTCAAGTTATCTCTTTCCTCTTTAGTGAGAGTTGGTAATTTGTATCTTTCCGTGTATTGACTTTATCTAAGTTGGATTTGTTGGCATACACTTATTTATAATATGCTCTTATTACTCATTAATATATGTTGTATTTGTAGAGTTGCCCTGTCTCTCATCATTATATTGGCAATTTGTGTCTTCTCTTTATTTTTACTGAACAGTCCAGCTAAAGACTCATCAATTTTTTTGCTATCCTCAAGTAACTAACTTTTGATTTCATTGATTTTTCTCTGTTGTTTTTCTATTTTCTATTTTCTATTTTCTATTTTATTGACTTCTATTCTGATCTTTATTTTAACACTTAACTTATTTTGGGTTTTATTTGCTCTTCACTTTCAAGCTTCGTAAGGTGGAAGCTTAGGTCTTTGATTTGCTACTTTCTTCTTCTCTACTATAGGCATTTAGTGCTCTCTCTCTTCTTCCCCACAAGCCCACCACTGCTTTGGTGGCTTCCCATAATTTTAACTAGGTTACATTTTATTTTTACTCAATTCAAAATACATTCTAATGATCTTTTTTTTTTTTTTTAATTTTTTTTTTCAACGTTTATTTATTTTTGGGACAGCAAGAGACAGAGCATGAACAGGGGAGGGGCAGAGAGAGAGGGAGACACAGAATCAGAAACAGGCTCCAGGCTCTGAGCCATCAGCCCAGAGCCTGACGCGGGGCTCGAACTCACAGACCGCGAGATCGTGACCTGGCTGAAGTCGGACGCTTAACTGACTGCGCCACCCAGGCGCCCCTCTAATGATCTTTTTTATTTCTTCTGTGATCCATGCATTTTAAAAAAATGTTTATTTATTTATGAGAGAGGGAGGGAGGGGCAGAGACAGAGGAAGAGAGTATCCCAAGCAAGCTCCGTGCTGACAATGCAGACGCAGGGCTCAAACTCACAAACCGTGAGATCATGACCTGAGCCAAAATCAAGAGTTGGATACTTGACTGAGCCATCCAGGTGCCGTGAGTGAACCATACATTTTTGAAAGTATGTTATTTCATTTTCAAATATTTGGGGATTTCCCAGGGATATATCTGTTATTAAACCCTAATCGAGAAAACATTTTGTATGACTTGTGCTCTTTACATTGCTTGAGACTTACTTGTGTTGCAAAATATGTTCCATCTTGTGAAATGTTCTTTGTACACTTTAAAAAATTTGTATTCTGTTATTGTTGGATGGATTGTTCTATAATGTCAAATAGGTCGCTTCGTTTGATAGTGCTCTTCAAATCATCTATATCTTTAATAATTTTTTTGTCTACTTGTTCTGTCAATTACTGAAAAATGAGTATTTTAGCTTCTAACTATAATTATGGATTTGCCCATTTCTCCTTGTAGTTCTGTCAGGTTTTACTTCGCGTTTTTGAAGCTCTGTGATTAGGTGCATAAACATTTAGGATTGTTATGTCCTCTTGATGAATTGCCTCCCTTTTCATTATGAAATAAGTTTTAAAAAGTACCTGGTAATATTCTTTGGACTGAAATCTACTTTTTCTGAAGTTAATATAGACACTAAAGCTTTCTTTCCTTTTTACAGCTCTATTGAGATAGAAGTTATGCAGCTTAAATTCACACACATTAAATGCATAGTTCAATGGTTTTTAGTGTATGTATGGAGTTGTGCAAATATCATCACAATCTAATTTTAGAACCTTTTCATTACCCCCAAAGAAACCTCATACTCATTAGCAGTTACCCCATTTTCTTCTCCTCCTATGATCAGGCTTAGGCAACTATTTTTACTTCTTATAGCATTTCCTGTCCTGTACATTTCACATAGATGGAATCATATAATATGTGGTTTTTGTATTTGGGATTTTAAAAGTTATTTTTAATTAAATTTTTTTTTTATTTTGAGATAATTAAAGATGCACATGCAGTTGTAAGAAATAGTACAGAGAAAGCACATTACTCTTTAACCAGTTTCCCACAATGGTAATATCTTGAACAATCAAGATACAGACATTTCTATCACCACCAACATCCCCCATGTTGCCCCTCCCTCCCACTTGCACCTCCTCCATAACTTTTGACAACCACTAATCTGTTCTTTATTCCTATAGTGTTGTCATTTAAAGAATGTTATATGAATGGAAGTATGCAGTATGTAACCTTTGGGATTGGATTTTTTCATTCAGCACAATTCTTTGGAGATGCATGTAGGTTGTTGCATATAGGAGTAAATTTGTTCTTTGTTATTGCTGAATAGTATTCCATGGTATGAATGCACCACAGTTTAACCATCCATCCTTTGAAGGACAGCTTGGTTGTTTCCACTTTTTGGCTATTATGAATAAGGTTGTTAAAAACATTCAAAGGGGGTGCCTGGGCAGCTCAGTCGGTTAAGCATCCGACTTTGGCTCAGGCCATGATCTAGCAGTTCATGAATTCAAGCCCTGTGTTGGGCTCTGTGCTGACAGCTCAGAGCCTGGAGCCTGTTTCAGATTCTTTGTCCCCCCCTCTCTCTCTGCCCGTCCCCTGCTCGCTCTCTCTCTCTCTCTCTCAAAAATAAACATCAAAAAAAAAAAAAATTCATAGGACGCCTGAGTGGCTTAGTCGATGAAGTGTCCGGCTCTTGATTTCAGCTCAGGTCATGATCTCACGGTTCATGGGTTCCACTCCCACATCAGGTTCTGTGCTGACAGTGCAGAGCCTGCTTGGGATTTTCTCTCTCCCTCTTTCTCTTTCTGCCTCTCCTCTGCTTATTCTCACTGTCTTTCTCAAAATAAATAAATCAACTAAAAAAAATTTTTTTTTAATTCATGTACAGGTTTTTATGTGAATGTAAGTCTTCATTTTTCTGGGAAAAATGCCCAACAGTACAATTACTGGACTCCTTAGTAGTTGCAAGTTTAGTTTTTCAAGAAACTGCCTAATTCTAGTTTTTCTAGAAACTGGTTTCTAGAGTGTCTATATCATTGGCCATTCTGCTGGCAAATTACAAGTGATCCAGTTTCTCCACATCCTCACCAGCTTTTGGTGTTAATTATTATTATTATTTGTATATATTTTTAGCCATTTTGAAGCGTGTGTAGTGATATTTCACTGTGGTTTTAATTTGCATTTCCCCAGAGTCTGACATATCGGACATCATTTTATGTGCTTATTTTTCATCTATATATCCTCATTTTCAAATTAAAAAAAATTTTTTTGCCACTGAAATAAGGGTTCCTTTGTTGGACATGTGGTTTACAAATATTTGTTCTCATTCTTCAGCTTACTTTTTCAACCTTTTCCACAAGGTATTTTACAGAGCACAAGTTTTAAATTTTAATAAAGTCTAATTAATCAAAATTTCCTTTTTCTTGGTGTCAAATATAAGAACTCTTTGACTACATCTAGATTTTCTCCTATTTTTTTCTAAAAGTTTTATAGTTTACATTTTACATTTAAGTTTGATCCATTGTGAGTTACTTTTTGTATAGATATGAGATTTAGGTTGAGGGTTTTTTTGTTATTGTTGTTGTTGTTTATTTGTTTTTGATTTTTGCCTGTGGGTGTTCAATTGCTCCAGAACCATATGTTGAAAAGGCTATTTTTCCTCTATTGAATTGTTT
This sequence comes from Prionailurus bengalensis, assembly GCF_016509475.1. Classification (NCBI taxonomy): domain Eukaryota; kingdom Metazoa; phylum Chordata; class Mammalia; order Carnivora; family Felidae; genus Prionailurus; species Prionailurus bengalensis. The sequence continues at coordinate 14,037,371 of NC_057346.1, read as the reverse complement.
TTGAAACTTTGTCATCAATCAATTTGGCATATTTGTGTGGATCTCTTTCTGGATTCTCTATTCTCCTCCATTCATCTTTGTGTCTTTTCTCTGCCAATACCCACAGTCTTGATTACTGTAGCTGTGTGAGGCTTGAAATCAAGTAGACTGATTCTTCCTACTTTACTCATTTTTTTTTCAAAATTGTTTTAGCTCTTTCAGTTCTTTTCTCTTTCCATATAAATTTTATAATTATCTTATGCATGCACCCAGTATGTTGGTCTGGTATTTTGATAGAAAATCTGTTAAACCTGCATATTAGTATGGTGAGAATTAACAATTTTATTCATCTTTTTTTTAAATGTTTTTATTTATTTTTGAGACAGAGAGAGACAGAGCATGAGCAGGGGAGGGCCAGAGAGAGAGGGAGACGTAGAATCTGAAGCAGGCTCCAGGCTCTGAGCTGTCAGCACAGAGCCTGACACAGGGCTTGAACTCATGGACTGTGAGATCATGACCTGAGCTGAAGTCAGATGCCCAACCGCCTGAGCCACCCAGGCGCCCCTAATTTTACTCATCTTTGTTGTGTCTTCCAATTTGTGAGCGGAAATATCTCTCCATTTATTTAGATCTTGCTGATTGCTTTCATTGACATTATGTAGTTTTTAACATATAAGCATTGTATATGTTTTTTTAGATTTACATGTAAGTGTGTTTTAATTTTTTTTATGTTTTATTTTTGAGAGTGAGAGAGAGAGAGAGAGAGAGTGCGCGCGACAGTGTGTGAGTGGGGAAGGGCAGAGAGAGAGGGAGACACAGAATCTGAAGCAGGCTCCAGGTTCTGGGCTGTCAGCACAGAGCCCAATGCAGGGCTTGAACCCACCAACTGTGAGATCATGACCTGAGCTGAAGTCAGACGCTCAACTGACTGAGCCACCCAGGCACCCCTCATGCAAGTGTATTTTAAAAGATAGATTGTAAACAGTATCGTATTTTTAATTTTGGTTTCCATTTTTTTTTTTAACAAGGATATAGAAATATAGTAGATTTCTGTATGTTTATCTTATATCCTGCAACTTGTTGAACACACTTATAAGTTTTAAAAGTTTTTTGTAGATCCTTGGAATTTTCTACCTAGGCAATTATGTCATCTACAAATAAAGACAGTTTTTTTTTCTTTCTGTGCAATTATATGCATTTTATTTCTTTTTCTTATGTTATTGCACTGGCTAGAACTTTTAGCACCACGCTGAATTAGGGTGGTGAAAGAAGATATCCTTTACTTTTTTTAATTCAATCTTAGGGGGAAAGCATTCAGTTATACATGACTTAGTAGTTAGCTGTGGGTTTCTGTAGTCACTCTCTAGTTGAGGAAGTTCTCCTGTTATTATTTCCTCTAGAGGTTTTTCTTTTAATTATGAATCAACATTGAATTTTGTCAAATGCCATTTCTGCATTGACTGATAGAATCATATGGTTTTTCTTTTCTAGCCTGTTAATATTGTGGAATACATTGATTAAATTATGAAATTTGAACCAGTATTGCATCACTAGAATAAACCCCACTTGTTCATGTTGTGTAATTCTTTTGTTTTGTTGCTGAATTCTATTTGCCAATATTTTGTCAAGAATTTTTACGTCTATATTCTTGAGGAATGATGGCCAATAGTTTTCTTTTTGTTTACTGTCTTTGACAAATTTGGTATCAGGGTAATACTAGCTTCATAAAATAAATTGGAAAATGTTCTCTCCTATTTTCTAGAAGTGATTGTATAAAATTGATGTTAATTCTTTATATGTTTTGTAGACGTTCCCAGTGAAACCATCTGAACCTGAAATAAAAAATTGGGGGGAATTTTTTATTACACATTCAATTTCCTTAATAATAACAGAGATATTTAGTGATCTATTTCATTTTAGATGAGTTGTGCTAGTCTGGGTTTTCTGAGGAATTGGTCCATTTCATTTAAGTTGTCCAATGTAAGTGTGTTGTTGTTCATAATCATCCCTTTTTATGATTTTTTTAATTGAAGTAAAATCGACATACAATATACTATTAGTTTCAGGTGTACATCATAGTGACTTGATATTTTTACACATTACAAAATAATCCCCATAAGTCTACTTAACATCTGTCACCATACAGAGTTATTACAGTGTTAGAAGCTATATTCCCTATGCTGTACATTACATACCCATGACTTATTTATTTTATAACTGATAGTTTGTACTTCTTGATCTCCTTCACCTATTTTGCCCATCTCCCAACCCCTCCTCTCTCTGGTAACCAACAGTTTATTTCTTGTATCTACAAGTCTTTTTTCTGGTTTGTTTTGTTTGTTCATTTGTTTTTGTGTTTTAGATTCCACATGCAAGTGAAATCATATAGTATTTGTCTTTCTCTGACTTATTTCACTTAGCATAATACTTTCTACATTCATACATGTTGTTGGAAGTGGCAAGATTTCATTCTTTTTTATTGCTATCTCACATGTCTTTATCCATTTATCTATCAATAGGCACTTAGGTTGCTTCCATATCTTGACTATTGTAAATGATGTTTCAATGAACATAGAAGTGCATATATCTCTTCAAGCTGGTGTTTTCATTTTCTTTGGATCAATAACCAGAAGTGAAATTGCTAGATTATATGCTATTTATATTTAAATTTTTTGAGGAAACTCCATACTGTTTTCCATAGTGGCTGTACCAATTTACTTTCCCACCAGTAGTGTGCCAGGGTTCCCTTTTCTCCACTTCCTCACCAATTCTTATTGTTTCTTGTCTTTTTGATAATAGCCAATCTGACAGATGTGAGGTGATATCTCATTGTGGTTTTGATTGTGTTTTTTCTCATAATTAGTGATGTTGAGCATGCAACTGTGCACCAAGCAAGTCTATCAGTGCTATTTTTTTTTTAACAGCACTTGCTCACTTTATATCTGTCAGATTTTGGTAATTCTCACATTTCCAAATTTTTCATTATATTTATATTTACGATGATGATCTGTGATCAGTGACTATGACTCATTGAAAGTTCAGATGATGGTATATACATTTTTTTTAGACATAATGCTATTGTACATTTAATGGACTAGAATATAGAGTAAATGTAACTTTTATATGCACTGGGAAACCAAAAAATTCTTTTGACTCACTTTATTGCTATATTTGGTTAATTGTAGTGGTCTGGAACTGAACCTACAATATCATAAGGTATGCCTGTAATTGTTTGGCCCCTCTTTTTTTTTTTTTTTTTTTTTTTTTTAATGAGTCTGACCAGAGGTTAATCAATTTTGTTCATGTTTTCAAAAAGCCGGCCTTTAGTTTTGTTGATATTTTCTATTTTTTTAAGTCTGTTTATTTCCATTCTGATCTTCATTATTTCCTTACTTCTATTAAATCTGGGCTTGCTTTGCTCTTCTTTTTCTAGTTCCTTTAGATGTAAAGTTAGTGTATTTGGGATTTTTCTTGTTTCTTGATGTGGACATGTGTCACTATGAACTTCCCTTTTAGAACCGCTTTTGCTGTATCCCAAAGATTTTGGAAAGATGTGTTTCCATTTTTAGTTGTCCCGAGGTATTTTTAATTACCTCTTTGAATTTTTGTTGACTCATTGGTGGTTTAATGACATGTTGTTTCATCTTCATGTGTTTGTATTTTTTCAAGTTTTCTTCTTATTTTTTAAAAATGTTTATTAATTTTTGAGAGAGAGAGAGTAGGGAAGGGGCATAGAGAGAGAGACGGGAATAGAGGATTTGAAGCGGGTTCTGCATTGACAACAGTGAGCTTGATGGAGAGCTCGAACCCACCAACCGTGAGACCATGACCTGAGCTGAAGTTAGACACTCAACCAATTGAGCCACCCTGGCACCCCTCCAGTTTTTTCCTGTAATTGATTTCTAGTTTCATACTGTTGTTGTTGGAAAAGGTGCTTCATATGCTTTTAATCTTCTTGAATTTACTGCGACTTGTTTTGTGGCCTAACATATGATCTATCCCAGAGAATGTTCCATATGCACTTGAATATGTGTCCTACAGTTTTTGGGTGGAAATGCTTCTTATATATGTTAAGTCTCTCTGGTCTAATGTGTCATTGAAGGCCAATGTTTATTTATTGATTTTTCTGTCTGGATAATTTACCTGTTGATGTAAGTGGGGTATTAATTTCCCCTATTATTACATTGCTATCTGTTTCTTCCTTATGTCTGTTAATATCTCCTTTACTTTTTATGCACTCCTATATTGGGTGCATACATGTTTACAAATGCTATATCCTCTTCTTGGATTGACCCCTTTATCATTATGTAGTGTCCTTTTTTGTTTCTGTTGCAGTCTTTATTTTAAAGTCCATTATATCTGATATGAGTATTGCTACTCCAGCCTTCTTTACATTTTCATTTGCATGGAATATGTTTTTCCATCCATTTGCTTTCAGTCTGTGTGTTTTTAACAGTCTAGTTAGAATGCCTGGACCCTGCTCCTATCCATACTCTCAAGGTGGAGGAGGAATGTAAAAAATGGTGCTTTCCAGTGTCTCTGACCCTGGAGAGAGTTCCAGCAATTCCCGCATGTCTGGTGGACACTCTAAGGTTAGTAAATGGATTTCTTTTATTTATAGTCTAGGTGCCCTTTACGGCACTGGTTTTTCAGTGTGGGTGAGCCTATGCATGGAACCCTCAGTGATGTCCCTCTCTACTGCAGATTGCCGCATTGGGGGCGAGTTTCCTGTTATTACCATGTCTCCCTGTCTCTGCCTCTTCTCTGTATTTGTTGTGCAGAAGCTGTTCAGTCAGTCGGTTCTTCTGGAGGGTTGCTCTACACGTAGGTGTAGTTTTGGTATGTCTGTGGGAGGAGGCGAGGCCAGGGTCTTCCTGTGCCACCATCTTCTACCTTCTTGTATATTTTTACTATCTGCAGGGTCTGTAATGATATCCGTTTTCACTCCTGATATTGGCAATTTGTGTCTTTCTTAAAAACCAGTTTTGCCAGGGATTTGTTAAGTTATATTGATCTTTTCAAAGAATCAACTCTTTGTTTTGATATTCTCTTTTCAATTGTATTTATTTCTGCTCTTCTATTATTTTCTTCTTTCTGCTTTCTTTGATTTTAAGTTACTCCTCTTTTTCTAGATTCTTCAGGTGAAAACTTAGATCACTAATTTGAGACTTTTCCTCTTTTCCAATTTTTTAAAATGTTTATTTATTTTTGAGAGAGAGCGTGTGCATGTGCCCACATGAGCGGGGGCAGGAGGAGCAGAGAGAGGGAGACGCAGAATCCAAATCAGGCTCCAGGCTCTAAGCTGTCAGCACAGAGCCTGATATGGGGCTTGAACACACCAACTGTGAGATTATGACCTGAGCTGAAGCTGGACCTGAGCTGAAGCTGGACGCTTCACTGACTGGGTCACCCAGGCACCCCTAGACTTTTCCTCTTTTCTAATGTAGGCATTGAGTGCTATAAATTTCCCTATCATCACTGCTTTAGCTGTGTCCTACAAATTTTGATGTTATATTCTTATTTCTACTCAAGTCCCTATACTTTTAAAAGATTTCTCTTGACACTTGCTTTTTAATTAACAAATTATTTAGAAATGTGGTTTGGTTTCCGAGTGTGTGGAGACTTTTTCTGTTATATTTCTGTTCTGTTATTGGTTTTTAGTTTGATTTCATTGTGGTCAGAGGACACAGTTTGTATGCCTTCAATTATTTTAAATATGTTGAGATTTGTTTTTTGTCCCAGGATATGGTCTTTTTGCTATATGTTCCAAGGACACTTGAAAAGAATGTGTATTCTACTGGTGTTGAGAGAGTATTCTATAAATGCCAGTTAGATCCTTTTGTTTGGTGGTGGTATTCTTCTGTATTCCTGCTGGTTTTCTATCAAGGAGTTCTGTCAGTTGCTGAGAATAGAGTGTTGAAGTCCTCAACTATAATTGTAGTTTGTTTGTTTGTTTGTTCTCCTCTTTCTTCTTTTAGCACTAACAGTTTGGCTTCATGTATTCCTTAGCTCTGTTGTTTGGGTCATGCCCTCTTAGGATTGCTATGTCTTCTTAGTAAATTGACTCTTCTATCATTACATAACATCCCTCTCTATCTCTAGTAATTTTTCTTTTCTCTGCAAGTCTACTTTATCTGATATTCATGTAGCTACTCCTGCTTTCCATACATTAGTGTTTGTGTTATATATAATTTCCATCCTTGTACTTTCAACATGCTTATCATTATATTTAATATGAGTTTCTTGTAGACTGCATATAGTTGGGTCAGTTTTTTAATCCACTTTTTAAACTGGTGTATTTATACCATTTACATTTAATGTGATTATCGCTATATCAGGGCTTGAGTCTGTTATTGCTTTTTTTTTTGGTTTTCTGTTTCAGTCACTTATTTGTGTGATTGTTCCTTTGCTTTCTTTCTCCTGCTTTCATATGGGTTACTTGAACTTTTTTTTTTTAGAATTCCATTTTGGTTTGTTAATAGTGTTTTTGAGTGTACCTATTTGTATAGCTTTGTTAGAGGTTACTCTAGGTATTATATTATAGACACATAACTTATCATGGACTACTAATATCATTATCTTACCAGTTTGATGAAGTGATAAGGTGAGAATTCATCTCCTTTTTTTTCCTTTACCGGCCCCCATTTGTAAAATCATTATTTGAAATAGTTCCTACATTTAGAACCACATCAGATAATGTTATAGTCTTCGTTTTAACTGTCAAACATTGTTCAGATCATTCAAGAGAAAGAAAATCTATTGTATTTTTGGTTAGGTCTTCTGGCAAACAAGTTTTTAGTTTTCTTTCTTCTGAGAATATCTTTATTCTCCTTTCATGATTGCAGGATAGTTTTGCCAGATATAGGATATATAAAGCTGAGCAATAGGATTATGATTGACAGTTCTAGTCTCTCAACTCTTGAAAAATATTGTGTTACTGCCTTTGGGCCTCCATGGCTACTGATGAAAAATTCACTGTAACTTGAATCGTTTCTCTACTAAAGAGGAAGTACCATTTTCCTCTGGCTGCATTCAAGAATTTTGCTTTGTCTTTACTTTTCAGAAGTTTAATTATGATATGTCATGGCATGGATTTCTTTCTTTTTTTTTTTTTTTTACTGATATCTATCCATCATTAAAATTTTTTATTTTAGATGTTTATTTTTTTTTTGAGAGAGAGAGAGAGAGAGAGAGAGAGAAACAGAGCATGAGTGGGGGAGGGGCAGAGAGAGAGGGAGACACAGAATCCCAAGCAGGATCCAGGCTCTGAGCTGTCATCACAGAGCCCAATGCAGGGCTTGAACTCATGAACCGAGAGATCATGAGCTGAACCGAATTCAGATGCTTAACTGACTGAGCCACGTAGGCACCCTGACATGGATTTCTTTGGGTTTGTCCTGTTTGGGATTTGCTCAACTCCTTGAATCTAAAAGTTCATGTTTCTTGACAAATTGTGGGAGTTTTCAGCCATTATTTCTTGGAACACTTTTTTTGCTCAATCCTCTTTCTTCTCCTGGGACTCCGATAACACATATGTTAGTTCCTTTGTTATTATTCCCCAGATCCCTGAGGCCTATTTTTTCTTTTCATCTATATTCCCTCCATAATTCAGACTGAGTCATTTCTATTGTTCTATCTTCTAGTTCACTATTTTTTTTCTGTCTCTCCCTTCTGTTCTGATGTCACATTTATCTACTGAGACTCTTATTTTGGTTATTGTGTTTTCCTGTTCAAAAATGTCCAGTTAGTTATTCTTTGTATCTTCCATTCTTTTTGCTTCGGGTTTATATATATATATATATATATATATATATATATATATATATATATATATTTTATTCAAGCATGTTTATAAGTGCTCACTGGAGCATTTTTACCGTGGCTGCATTCAAATATTTATCAGATAATTTTAACATCTTTATCATTTCAATGTTGGCACCTATTGATTATCTTTTTTTGAGAGAGAGAGAGGGGGGGAGAGAGAGAGAGAGAGAGAGAATGAGTGGGGGAGGGGAAGACAGGGAGGAAGAGAGAGAATCTCAAGAAGGCCCCACACAGCACAGAGCTCAACTTGGGGCTCAGTCTCACAACCGTGAGATCATGACCTGAGCTGTAATCAAGAGTTGGATGCTTAACTGAACCACCCAGGTGTTCCTTGATTATATTTTTAAATTTCATTTGAAATCTTTGCAGTTTTTGGAATAATGACTGAATTTTTATTGAACCTGGAAATTTTAATATTATGTTTGAAACTGGATCTTATTTATACTTTCTGGTTTATTTTATTTAAAAAAAAGTAAATGTTTATTTATTTAATTTTGAGAGAGAGAGAGAGAGAGAGAGAGAGAGAGAGCATGTGTACAAGTGGGGGAGGGGCAGAGGGAGAGGGAGACACAGAATCCAAAGCAGGCTCCAGGCTCTGAGCTGTTAGCACAGAGCCCAACGCGGGGCTGAAACCCGTGGACCATCAAATCATGACCCAAGCTGAAGTCTGATGTTTAACCAACCAAGCCACCCAGGTGCCCCTGTACTTTCTGTTTTAACTGCCTTTCTCTTACTCAGGGGTAGGAGGTGTTGCTGCCTTGTTACTGGCAGGTGGCGGTAGAAGTTCATATTCCTCATTCAGCCTCTGTTGACACCCGAGGAGAAAGGCTCTTCATTCCTGCTGGGCGATGGTGAGGGCTCCAGCTCCACAGGTGGTCTCCAGGGATGCTGTGGCAGGAGTGGCATCTCTCCCACTGGGTCCTGATAAAAGTCCTGACCAGAGTCTGCTTATGCCCCAGTGGGGAGGAGGATAACCCTTGTTATTCAGGAGGGTGGAGTCTACGGTCCTAGTTGGCCTTTAGTAGCAGGGATTGTGATAAACCCACAGTTTTCTTTCTGTGGTATTAAACTAGAGTAGAGAAGTAATTGTCCAAAAGCCTTCTGTATTGTTAAGATGCTCTTTTCTTGGTCTTTGGCTATAAAGAACAGGCTTTATTTTTTTCCTTCTCCTTTTTTTGTCTCTGTTTATTGGCATTTCTAGGTTGCTGGGTTCTTTATGTATTCTTCTGGAATTATGAGACTAAAGAAATCCCAGGGAGCTTACCACCATATTATTTCTGGAGTCTTGAATTCCCTTAGCTGATCTGCTTTATTCTCTTCACCTTTGGGGATTGTCTTATGTTTTATATACAGCATCCAGAATAGTTAGTTTTACTTAGCAGGATGAATAGAGAAAAGTACATCTACTCCACCTTCCCAGCAGTGGAAATCTGGTTCCAGTTTTTTGTTTTGCTTTGTTTTGTTTTGTTTTGTTTTAACTAGTGTTAGTATGGTGTATCTTTTTCCATCCTTTTACTTTCAAACAATTCGTGTCTTTAGTTTTGACCTGCTTTCCTTTTTGGAAGTGTATAGTAGGATCTTACATTTTTTGTCCAGTTTGATAGTTGAGGCATTTAAGGTCACTTTAGATTTAAAGTGACTGTTGTTGATATGATTACATTTAAATTGATCTTAATCGCTCTTTTGTTTTCTTTAATTTGTCCCATTTATAGTTCTCTTTTTTCTATCTTCTTTTGGATTATTGAATACATTTTTATTTATTTTTTTTTAAATTTTTTTTTTCAACGTTTATTTATTTCTGGGACAGAGAGAGACAGAGCATGAACGGGCGAGGGGCAGAGAGAGAGGGAGACACAGAAACGGAAACAGGCTCCAGGCTCTGAGCCATCAGCCCAGAGCCCGACGCGGGGCTCGAACTCACGGACCGCGAGATCGTGACCTGAGCTGAAGTCGGACGCTTAACCGACTACGCCACCCAGGCGCCCCTTGAATACATTTTTAAATTCTGTCTCATTCTCCTTGTTGTGTCATTAGCTGTAACTTCACTTTTGTATTGCTTACTTTAGGGCTACAGTATTTTCCTCTCATCACAGTTGAACTTCTAGTGATATATTTCCTTGTGCTACTGTTGTCACACATTTTACCTGTTATAACTTCCATACTACAGTGCTAACATTTTTGTATAGTCCATTATTTTCTAAAGATATTCGAACACTTAAGAAATAAAAACTGAAATATTCACCTAGATAGTTATCATGGCTGGTGCTCTGCACCCCTTCGTGCAGATCCATGTTTTTATCTAGTATTATTTGCCTTCAGTCTAAAGGGTGTTCTTTAAGATTTCTCGTAGTGTGGGTCTGCTAGTAGTGAATTATTTCAGTTTTTTTTTAATGTCGAAAAAGTCTTTATATTGCCTTTGTTTTTGAAAGACCCTTGTGCTTTGTATGGAATTCTAGGTCAACCATTTTTTTTTCTTTTCGTACTTTCTAGATGTTGTTCTACATTCTTCTCACTTGCCTTGTTTCCAGTGAGAAATTTACTATCAATTCTTATCTTTGTTCCTTTGTATGTAACATGTTCCCCCCCCTAGCTTCTGTTATTGTTTTTTCTCTTATTGATTTTGAGCAGTTTGATTATGATGTGGCTTGCTATATAGTTTTCTTCATGTTTCTTGTGCTTGGGGTTCATTGGACTTCATGGGTCTGTCAATTTCTAGTTTTCATCAAATTTGGAAAATTATTTGACATCATTCAATTTTTTTTTTCTGCTTCTTCTCCCTTGGAGACCCCAATGACATATATATTAGGGTGCTTGAGGTTTTCTTTCAGTTTAATGATGCTCTATTCATTTTTAAAAATGTTTTTAATGTTTATTTATTTTTGAGAGAGACAGAGTGCAAGTGGGGAAGGGCAGAGAGAGAGAAGAAGACAGAGAATCTGAAGCAGGCTCCAGGCTCAGAGCTGTCAGCACAGAGCCTGATGTGGGGCTCGGACTTGTGAACTGTGAGATCATGACCTGAGCCGGAGTCAGAGGCTCAACCGACTGAGCCACTCAGGCACCCCTGCTCTATTCATTTTTAAAATTCTCTTTTCTCATTGTGTTTCATTTTCGTTTGTTTATGTGACCATGCCTTCAGGTTCACTAATCTTTTCTTCTGAAATGCCTCATCTGCCATTAATCCTGTCTAGTGTCTTTATTTTTACATTTCAGAGTTTTTATTTCTAGAAGTTCAGTGGGATCTTTTCTGTATCTTCCACATCTCTGTTTAGCTTTTCAACATATGAAATCCAGTCATAGTAACTGGTTTGATAACTTTATGCGCTACTTTTAACATATACACTAGTTTTGAGTTGATTTTAATTTATTTTGATCTTCACGGGTTGTTCTTGCTTCTTTGTGTGCTTGCTAGTTTTTTATTTGTTGCCAGATGCTGCGAGTTTACCTTGGATGTTGGAGATTTTTGTATCTATTCCTCATACTTCCAATTGGCTGGACGAGGACTTTGGTCTTTGTTCCTTGACATTCCACCAGTGACTGGGACATCAGGAGGAGCTGAGCTGGATGTTGACCTATCTTATCAGGTGACAGCAAGTGTATTTGTTTGGGCTGCTCTTCCAGGGATGCCCAGAGTTTATTCCACAGTGCTGAAGAATGTCTTGCTCCTCCCCCAAATTTTCTACCTCTGTCCCACTTCATTTCCAAGATCGTATTTTTTATGGCCTGTTGGTTTCTTGTTTGGATAAGGAAGGCAAATAAACCTAAAACTGTTACTTTCTACCTTAGTTGATAGCAGAAGCAAGAGCCATTTGTCTCTCTACAAAGTGTGTTTTTTTCCTCTTCCTTCTTCCTTCTTTTGTTCATTTATAGTGTGGAGTGCTCAGCTCTTTCTAACTGAGGATTCTGTAATAAACAAGGCAGTCAAAGCTTGTACCTCCTGATGCTTATATTATGGTAAGGGAGCCTACGATAGTCTGAATATTGGTTTTCAAAGATGTCCATGTCTTAATTTCTGAACCTTCGAATATGCTACCTTACGTGGAAAAGGGACTTTGTAGATGTGATTAAGTAAGGATTTTGAAATGGGGACATTATTGTGGAGTGTCTGGGTGGGTGCTATGTAATCACAAAGGTCCTTATCAGAGGGAGGCAATAGGGTCAGAATTAGAGAAGAAAATGTGACAACAGAAGCAGGGCAGAGAGGGATTTGAAGATGCCATGTTGCAGGCTTGACGATGGAGGAATGGGCCATGAGCCAAGGAATGCAGGTGGTTTCTAGAAGCTGGAAAGGCAAGGAAATAGATTTTTCCCTAGAGTTTCCAGAAGGGACACAGGCCTGCCAACACCTTGATTTCAGCCCAGTGAAACTCGTTTTGGACTTGTGACCTCCAGGATGCTAAGATAATACCTTTATGTTGTTTTTAGCCGTGAAATTTGTAGTAATTTGTTATGGAGCCAAGTAATAAATGAACAAACAAATAATAAATTACAGAGAGTGGTAACCGCTACAGGTGAGATACACAGAGTATGAATGATGTATGTTAGAGAATAATGGGTATAGGCAATGGTATCAGGGGACCTGATTTGATCGGGTGGTCAGGAAAGATTTTTCTGAGGAGGTAACATTTAATCTGAGTCCTGAGGATGAAAGAGACCATATTAAGCTTTCCTCTCTTTCTCTTTCTGTCTCAGCACAAGCTCCCCACCCCCACCCTTGCTAAGAACACTGGAAAAGGAGCAAAAAACGATGACAATTTGCCTTTAGCCTAGAGATGAACAGAAAAGAGAGAGTTTAATTTGCAGGAAGAAGTAGTGAGGTTGGATACAGGGAAATACTCTTTGGCTGGAAGCTGGTTGACAAAAGGCCTTGTGGATCCTGGAACACTGGCATTACTCATCTTTACATTTGGAAGGTAGCTCAGAGGCCAGTCCATACAACCCTGAGGCTTGCAAAGGAGTAGAGGGAGGCCGGGCAAAGGTAGTGACTTGCCCAAGTTGCTCAGCTAGTTATCCGCAGAACAGGGCCTGGATCCCAGGGGTTGGATATCCCCTTCTGTGCCGGCCTCCCCATTTCCCTGCTGCGACACCACCGAGATTAATTTCAGATTAGTGGGTGGGCTTCTGGAGCCAGCTACCTCACTGAGGCCCCCAAATGGCCTTGCGCACAACTAGCTTCTTGGAGGAGGCAGATCCCAGTGCAGCTGGACTTGTGCAGACCACAAGTCTGGGAGAAGGGGCTGGGGCTGGTAGGGTTGCTGTGCGATGGTGAGAGGTTTGGTGGGAGCCTGAGTGCCCATAGCACCACCCTGTGGAAAGGCTGGGGCGTTCCTGCTGTCTCCAGGCCACTGGGGCTGACAATGCTAGAGAGTTCCAGCTAAGATGATCTGTCACTCTCTGCTTGCACCACCTCCTGTCGGAGAGTGGGAATGACCATCAAGAGGGAGGATCGGGTCAGGACTACCACCAGCCTCCCCTGCCACTACTGATGTCAGCATGGACCGAGTGCCCTGGGAGCATCTGGAGAATGCAAACTGACTTTCATGAGGTTGGCAGGTGTCTTTCGAAGCTTACTGTGTACCCACTAGTATCCTGGATTCAGTGGGTGGAAGAGGGAATGAGGGGGCAAAGGGAACAAAAAGAAGAGTGGATGCAACAAGGGTTTATGAGTGTGTCTGCCACGTGGATTCTCAAAGAATGCTGGGTGAGGTGCGTTCACAAATTAAGAATCACTGGACATTTATCAATTGGCTGTGGACACCTGGGATTGTGCAGGGTGCATTCTCGAATATTACCTTACTTAATGTCTATAAAATGCCCCACCAGATTTGGCCTTATTGCCCCGTCCTACACAGGACACAACAGTAGTCTGGAGTATTCCGGTGACTTTCCCGAGATGCTGAGATGCAGGTGTGGGTCCACCGGAATCATTGCTGCCCGCAGTGAATAAACAAGTGAAGGAATGGATGGGAAACAAATACCATGCGTGCCACCTTCAGTGTGCAAAGTGGACGTGAGGGCTCTGAGAGGCAAGAGGCCCATGGACAGGGATCGTCCAAAAAATCTTGGCAATGCCAGGCCTGTCATCACTCCGAGAGAGAAGATACACATGAAAAATGGTGGAATAATTTAGGCCAACAAATATGTCAGGAAATGTGAAGAAAGCCACACACACATCTTAGTGGGGGCACAGAGAAGAGGTCCCATGTCAGGAGTGGTGATGCCCAAGGTTAAAGGGAGGAGTCTGGAACACGAAGGAAGAGGGTGGCGTATATGGGAAGAGGAGTTCACGCCCTAGTCAGCAGTGGGCAGGGAAGCACATTCTGGAAGGAGGAACATGGTGTGTAAAGCCAGGCCCTGGCACAGGTGGGTGTGTCTGGATGCCATGCCAGGCACCGAAGTTCGGAAAGGAAGGGTTGGGTGGCGTGTGGAAGGTGCAGTCTTAGATGAGGGGGCCTAAGTCCACAGCGGTGAACGAATTGGTAGAAATAGCCCAGGGGAGCTTTGTTCTTCCCAGAATCCCAGAGCTAGCTGCAGGCCTTGCCCCAACCCTGGTTGGGCTGCCTGGGCTCCCAGGGGATGAGGCTCCCCAGCTTTCTGAAGCTACATGCTTTTTCTCAGGCATATTTTATGTCTCTCAACTCCCAGAGGCTGTGGTCCTCATTCCTTAGTCTGTCATTTGCTGCCGTCCTGGCTCCGGCCGCAGAGCTCCTTTGGAGTAAGGCCTTCCACTCTTCCCCACCCACATCCCTGCTACAGGACCACCCATCTTTATTTAGATGCTACCAGAATGTGCAGAGGCCTTTTGCTATGGAGTCACTGCTTGGCCCATTCCTTGCCTCTTACCCTCGCCTGTGGCCCTTTTCCTTCTTTGTGTTTTTCCAAACCCAACTCATCCTTTGAAACCTAGCTCAAGGGCCACCCCCTCCAGGCAGCCTACCCTGGCTTCCCTAGTTCAGAGCTGCCTCTCCCTACCCTTGATTTTCTGTAGAGTTTGCTGTGCATACAGCTCCCTTCACATTTAGCATGTCCTGGGGCTGTTTACCACCATGCTGCTGCAGGGGAAATGGTTCCTGGATATTCAAGATCTAGCTTCAAAACCTCTGTGACTTCTAATGCCTTAGTAAATCATTTTTGTGCTTTGGTTTCTTTTCTTTCTTTTCTTTTTCTTTTTTTTTTTTTTTGTAACAAATTGTATTATAATTCCATTGTGAGGTTTAAAACAACCTAGTGTATGGGACATGGCTGAAAAACCGTTGGTGCCCAATAAGTGGTTATAGAATAAATGCCTGATTGTCTCCTCCTATTAATACCTCCATAGCATGAGGGATCAGATACTATAGGGGGTCAGCCAGGGCTTGAAGATGCCATGAGGACCAGAGAGCCCAGACTGGACCCGATGAGGCAGGGAAGACCATGGCTAGCTGACCCCTGAGTGTCAGGCGTTTCCCGCCCAGCCCAGGGCTCCTGCTGTCTGTCCATCTGTCTTCCTCCATGGCGGGAGCAGGCGCAGGTTCTAGGCTCACTGTAGAGGGCTACAAAGCTCTGGTTCTCAGCCAGTGATTATCACTAAACTCCTTCCTGCTCTGGGTTCCCGTGAACCTGTCTGCTGTCTCTCAGAGATTCTTAAACACCTTCTCAAATCCCACCCTCAGGGACTCATTCCTCTCTTCTGTTGGTCACAAAGAGCCCTACTTTTCTAATGAGCTGCTAAGGAGCTGTCAATTACAGATGCAAATGAAGAGGCCGGAAACCTTTAGTGGCCCAGAAATGAACTGAAGGAGCCGCTTCTCTTCAGGCCCCTGCCCTGCCCTGGGAAAGTGGGACCAGGAGCGGGATGGGGAGACTGGCCTGCCCAGGCCCCAGTGCCAGCAGAACGTCCTGGCTTCCTTCTTCCCACACAACCCTTACTACTC